>NC_090353.1:0-319095 GCF_035084215.1 Heptranchias perlo | reverse complement strand
TTGAGCTATTAAAGAAAAAACTTCTAGCTCGCTGAAATATGTTCATTTGCTGAAAACCAAGAAAACCACAAAAAGTTCTTGTATTTGAAGATAAAATCTTTTTGCATTAAAGAAGAAAGATCCAGCTGACTGAAATAAGTTCATCAAATGAAAACCAACAAAAATTGACAAGAACCACGAAAAGGTCTTGTATTTTAAGATAAAATCTTGAGCTATTAAAGAAAAAACTTCCAGCTCGCTGAAATATGTTCATTTGCTGAAAACCAACAAAACCACGAAAAGTTCTTGTATTTGAAGAAAACAGGTTTTTGCATGAAAGAAGAAAGATCCAGCTGACTGAAATAAGTTCATTGCATGAAAACCAACAACAATTGACCAGAACCACGAAAGGTTCTTGTATTTTAAGATAAAATCTGAAACTATGAAAGAAAAAACTTCTCGCTGGCTGAAATATGTTCATTTGCTGAAATCCAACAAAACCACGAAAAGTTCTTGTATTTCAAGATAAAATCTTGAGCGATTGAAGAAAAAACTTCCATCTCGCTGAAATATGTTCATTTGCTGAAAACCAACAAAACCACGAAAAGTTCTTGTCTTTGAAGATAAGACCTTTTTGCATTAAAGAAGAAAGATCCAGCTAACTGAAATTGTTAGATGAAAACCAACAAAAATTGACAAGAACCACGAAAAGGTCTTGTATTTTAAGATAAAATCTTACGCTATGAATGAAAAAACTTCCAGCTCGCTGAAATATGCTCATTTGCTGAAAACCAACAAAACCACGAAAAGTACTTGTATTTGAAGATGAAATCTTTTTGCATGAAAGATGAAAGATCCAGTTGACTGAAATAAGTTCATAAGATGAAAACCAACAAAAATTGACAAGAACCACGAAAAGTTCTTGCATTTTAGGATAAAATCTTACGCTATTAATGAAAAAACTTCCAGCTCGCTGAAATATGTTCATTTGCTGAAAACCAACAAAACCACGAAAAGTTCTTGTGTTTGAAGATAAAATCTTTTTGCTTTGAAGAAGAAAGATCTAGCTGACTGAAATAAGTTCATTGGATGAAAACCAACAAAAATTGACAAGAACCACGAGAAGTTCTTGTATTTTAAGATAAAATCTTAAGCTATTGAAGAAAAAACTTCCAGCTCGCTGAAATATGTTCATTTGCTGAAAACCAACAAAACCACGAAAAGTTCTTGTATTTCAAGATAAAATCTTGAGCGATTGAAGAAAAAACTTCCATCTCGCTGAAATATGTTCATTTGCTGAAAACCAACAAAACCACGAAAAGTTCTTGTATTTGAAGATAAGACCTTTTTGCATTGAAGAAAAAAGATCAAGCTGACTGAAATAAGTTCATTAGATGAAAACCAACAAAAATTGACAAGAACCATGCAAAGTTCTTGTATTTTAAGATAAAATCTTAAGCTATCAAAGAAAAAACTTCTCGCTCGCTGAAATATGTTCATTTGCTGAAAACCAACAAAACCACGAAAAGTTCTTGTATTTGAAGATAAAATCTTTTTGCATTGAAGAAGAAAGATCCAGCTGACTGAAATAAGTTCATTGCATGAAAACCAACAAAAATTGACCAGAACCACGAAAGGTTCTTGTATTTTAAGATAAAATCTGAAACTATGAAAGAAAAAACTTCTCGCTGGCTGAAATATGTTCATTTGCTGAAATCCAACAAAACCACGAAAAGTTCTCGTATTTCAAGATAAAATCTTAAGCTATGAAAGAAAAAACTTCGACCTCACTGAAATATGTTCATTTGCTGAAAACCAAAAAAACCACGAAAAGTTCTTGTATTTGAAGATAAAATCTTTTTGCTTTGAAGAAGAAAGATCTCGCTGACTGAAATAAGTTCATCAGATGAAAACCAACAAAAATTGACCAGAACAACGAAAAGTTCATGTATTTGAAGATAAAATCTTATTGCATTAAAGAAGATGTAGCTTCCTGAAATAAGTTTATTGGATGAAAACCAACAATAATTGACAAGAAACACGAAATGTTCTTGTATTTTAAGATAAAATCTTACGCTATTAAAGAAAAAATTCCAGCTTGCTGAAATATGTTCATTTGCTGAAAACCAACAAAACCACGAAAAGTTCTTTTATTTGAAGATAAAATCATTTTGCATGAAAGAAGAAAGATCCAGCTGACTCAAATAAGTGCATCAGATGAAAACCAACAAAAATTGACAATAACCACGAAAGGTTCTTGTATTTTAAGATAAAATCTTAAGCTATGAAAGAAAAAACTTCGACCTCACTGAAATATGTTCATTTGCTGAAAACCAACAAAACCACGAAAAGTTCTTTTATTTGAAGATAAAATCTTTTTGCATGAAAGAAGAAAGATCCAGCTGACTGAAATTGTTAGATGAAAACCAACAAAAATTTACAAGAACCACGAAAAGTTCTTGTATTTTAAGATAAAATCTTATGCTATTAAAGAAAAAACTTCGAGCTCGCTGAAATATGTTCATTTGCTGAAAACCAACAAAACCACGAAAAGTTCTTGTATTTGAAGATAAAATCTTTTTGCATTGAAGAAAAAAGATCAAGCTGACTGAAATAAGTTCATTGGATGAAAACCAACAAAAATTGACAAGAACCATGAAAAGTTCTTGTATTTTAAGATAAAATCTTAAGCTATCAAAGAAAAAACTTCTCGCTCGCTGAAATATGTTCATTTGCTGAAAACCAACAAAACCACGAAAAGTTCTTGTGTTTGAAGATAAAATCTTTTTGCATTGAAGAAGAAAGATCCAGCTGACTGAAATAAGTTCATTGCATGAAAACCAACAAAAATTGACCAGAACCACGAAAGGTTCTTGTATTTTAAGATAAAATCTGAAACTATGAAAGAAAAAACTTCTCGCTGGCTGAAATATGTTCATTTGCTGAAATCCAACAAAACCACGAAAAGTTCTCGTATTTCAAGATAAAATCATGAGCGATTGAAGAAAAAACTTCCATCTCGCTGAAATATGTTCATTTGCTGAAAACCAACAAAACCACGAAAAGTTCTTGTCTTTGAAGATAAAACATTTTTGCATTAAAGAAGAAAGCTCCAGCTGACTGAAATAAGTTCATCAGATGAAAACCAACAAAAATTGACCAGAAACACGAAAAGTTGTTGTATTTTTAGATAAAATCTTACGCGATTAAAGAAAAAACTTCGAGCTCGATGAAATATGTTCATTTGCTGAAAACCAACAAAAACACGAAAAGTTATTGTATTTGAAGATAAAATGTTTTTGCTTTGAAGAAGAAAGATCGAGCTGACTGAAATAAGTTCATTGGATGAAAACCAACAAAAATTGACAAGAACCACGAAAAGGTCTTGTATTTTAAGATAAAATCTTAAGCTATTGAAGAAAAAACTTCCAGCTCGCTGAAATATGCTCATTTGCTGAAAAGCAACAAAACCACGAAAAGTTCTTGTATTTGAAGATAAAATCTTTTTGCAATAAAGAAAAAAGATCAAGCTGACTGAAATAAGTTCATCAGATGAAAACCAACAAAAATTGACAAGAACCATGAAAAGTTCTTGTATTTTAAGATAAAGTCTTAAACTATCAGAGAAAAAACTTCTCGCTCGCTGAAATATGTTCATTTGCTGAAAACCAACAAAACCACGAGAAGTTCTTGTATTTGAAGATAACATCTTTTTGCATTAAAGAAGAAAGATCTTGCGGACTGAAAAATGTTCATTAGATCAAAAACATCAAAAATTGATCAGAACCACGAAAAGTTCTTGTATTTGAAGATGAAATCTTAAGCTATTAAAGAAAAAACTTACAGCTCGCTGAAATATGTTCATTTGCTGAAATTCAAAAAAACCACGAAAAGTTCTTGTATTTGAAGATAAAATCTTTTTGCATTAAAGAAAAAAGATCAAGCTGACTGAAATAAGTTCATTGGATGAAAACCAACAAAAATTGACAAGAACCACGAAAAGTTCTTGTATTTTAAGATAAAATCTTAAACTATCAAAGAAAAAACTTCTCGCTCGCTGAAATATGTCCATTTGCTGAAATACAACAAAACCACGAAAAGTTCTTGTATTTGAAGATAAAATCTTTTTGCTTTGAAGAAGAAAGATCTAGCTGACTGAAATAAGTTCATAAGATGAAAACCAACAAAAATTGACAAGAACCACGAAAAGTTCTTGTATTTTAAGATAAAATCTTAAGCTAATGAAGAAAAAACTTCCAGCTCGCTGAAATATGCTCATTTGCTGAAAATCAACAAAACCACGAAAAGTTCTTGTATTTGAAGATAAAATCTTTTTGCATTGAAGAAGAAAGATCCAGCTGACTGAAATAAGTTCATTGGATGAAAACCAACAAAAATTGACCAGAACCACGAAAGGTTCTTGTATTTTAAGATAAAATCTGAAACTCTGAAAGAAAAAACTTCTCGCTGGCTGAAATATGTTCATTTGCTGAAATCCAACAAAACCACGAAAAGTTCTTGTATTTCAAGATAAAATCTTGAGCGATTGAAGAAAAAACTTCCATCTCGCTGAAATATGTTCATTTGCTGAAAACCAACAAAATCACGAAAAGTTCTTGTATTTGAAGATAAAATCTTTTTGCATTAAAGAAGAAAGATCCAGCTGACTGAAATTGTTAGATGAAAACCAACAAAAATTTACAAGAACCAGGAAAAGTTCTTGTATTTTAAAATAAAATCCTATGCTATAAAAGAAAAAACTTCTAGCTCGCTGAAATATGTTCATTTGCTGAAAACCAATAAAACCATTAAAAGTTCTTGTATTTGAAGATAAAATCTTTTTGCTTTGAAGAAGAAAGATCCAGCTGACTGAAATAAGTTCATTGGATCAAAACCAACAAAAATTGAGAAAAACCACGAAAAGTTCTTGTATTTTAAGATAAAATCTTAAACTATCAAAGAAAAAACTTCTCGCTCGCTGAAATATGTCCATTCGCTGAAATACAACAAAACCACAAAAAGTTCTTGTGTTTGAAGATAAAATCTTTTTGCATTGAAGCAGAAAGATCTGGCTGACTGAGATAAGTTCATTAGATCAAAACCAACAAAAATTGACAAGAACCACGAAAAGTTCTTGTATTTTAAGATAAAATCTTACGCTATTAAAGAAAAACTGACAGCTCGCTGAAATATGTTCATTTGCTGAAAATCAACAAAACCACGAAAAGTTCTTGTATTTGAAGAAAAATTCTTTTTGCTTTGAAGAAGAAAGATCTTGCTGACTGAAATAAGTTCATTGGATGAAAACCAACAAAAATTGACCAGAACCACGAAAGGTTCTTGTATTTTAAGATAAAATCTGAAACTATGAAAGAAAAAACTTCTCGCTGGCTGAAATATGTTCATTTGCTGAAATCCAACAAAACCACGAAAAGTTCTTGTATTTCAAGATAAATCCTTGAGCGATTGAAGAAAAAACTTCCATCTCGCTGAAATATGTTCATTTGCTGAAAACCAACAAAACCACGAAAAGTTCTTGTATTTGAAGATAAGACCTTTTTGCATTAAGGAAAGATTCAGCTGACTGAAATTGTTTGATGAAAACCAAGAAAAATTTACAAGAACCACGAAAAGTTCTTGTATTTTAAGATAAAATCTTAAACTATCAAAGAAAAAACTTCTCGCTCGCTGAAAGATGTCCATTTGCTGAAATACAACAAAACCACGAAAAGTTCTTGTATTTCAAGATAAAATCGTTTTGCTTTGAAGAAGAAAGATCTAGCTGACTGAAATAAGTTCATTCGATCAAAACCAACAAAAATTGACAAGAACCACGAAAAGTTCTTGTATTTTAAGATAAAATCTTAAGCTATTAAAGAAAAAACTTCCAGCTCGCTGAAATATGTTCATTTGCTGAAAACCAACAAAACCACGAAAAGTTCTTGTATTTGAAGAGAAAACCTTTTTGCATTAAAGAAGAAAGCTCCAGCTGACTTAAATAAGTTCATCAAATGAAAACCAACAAAAATTGACAAGAACCACAAAAAGGTCTTGTATTTTAAGATAAAATCTTACGCTATTAATGAAAAAACTTCCAGCTCGCTGAAATATGCTCATTTGCTGAAAACCAACAAAACCACGAAAAGTTCTTGTATTTGAAGATAAAATCTTTTGGCATTGAAGAAGAAAGATCCAGCTGACTGAAATAAGTTCATTGGATGAAAACCAACAAAAATTGACCAGAACCACGAAAGGTTCTTGTATTTTAAGATAAAATCTTAAGCTATGAAAGAAAAAACTTCTCGCTCGCTGAAACATGTTCATTTGCTGAAATCCAACAAAACCACGAAAAGTTCTTGTATTTTAAGATAAAATCTTGAGCTATTGAAGAAAAAACATCCAGCTCGCTGAAATATGTTCATTTGCTGAAAACCAACAAAAGCACGAAAAATTCTTGTATTTGAAGATAAAATCTTTTTGCTTTGAAGAAGAAAGATCTCGCTGACTGAAATAAGTTCATCAGATGAAAACCAACAAAAATTGACCAGAACAACGAAAAGTTCATGCATTTGAAGATAAAATCTTTTTGCATCAAAGAAGAAAGATCCAGCTGACTGAAATAAGTTCATTGGATGAAAACCAACAAAAATTGACAAGAACCACGAAAAGTTCTTGTATTTTAAGATAAAATCTTGAGCTGTGAAAAAAAAAACTTCCAGCTCGCTGAAATATGTTCATTTGCTGAAAACCAACAAAACCACGAAAAGTTCTTGTATTTGAAGATAAAATCTTTTTGCATCAAAGAAGAAAGATCCAGCTGACTGAAATAAGTTCAGAAGATGAAAAACAACAACAATTGACAAGAACCATGAAAAGTTCTTCGATTTCAAGATAAAATCTTAAGCTATTAAAGAAAAAACTTCCAGCTCGCTGAAATATGTTAATTTCCTGAAATGCAACAAAACCACGAAAAGTTCTTGTATTTGAAGATAAAATCTTTTTGCATTAAAGAAGAAAGATCCAGCTGACTGAAATAAGTTCATTGGATCAAAACCAACAAATATTGACAAGAACCACGAAAAGTTCTTGTATTTTAAGATAAAATCTTGAGCTATTAATGAACAAAGTTCCAGCTCGCTGAAATATGTTCATTTGCTGAAAACCAACAAAACCACGAAAAGTTCTTGCACTTGAAGATAAAACCTTTTTGCATTGAAGAAGAATGCTCCAGCTGACTGAAATAAGTTCATCAAATGAAAACCAACAAAAATTGACAAGAACCACGAAAAGGTCTTGTATTTTAAGATAAAATCTTACGCTATTGATGAAAAAACTTCTAGCTCGCTGAAATATGTTCATTTGCTGAAAACCAACAAAACCATGAAAAGTTCTTGTGTTTGAAGATAAAATCTTTTTGCATTGAAGAAGAAAGATCTGGCTGACTGAGATAAGTTCATTCGATCAAAACCAACAAAAATTGACAAGAACCACGAAAAGTTCTTGTATTTTAAGATAAAATCTTAAGCTAATGAAGAAAAAACTTCCAGCTCGCTGAAATATGCTCATTTGCTGAAAATCAACAAAACCACGAAAAGTTCTTGTATTTGAAGATAAAATCTTTTTGCATTGAAGAAGAAAGATCCAGCTGACTGAAATAAGTTCATTGGATGAAAACCAACAAAAATTGACCAGAACCACGAAAGGTTCTTGTATTTTAAGATAAAATCTGAAACTATGAAAGAAAAAACTTCTCGCTGGCTGAAATATGTTCATTTGCTGAAATCCAACAAAACCACGAAAAGTTCTTGTATTTCAAGATAAAATCTTGAGCGATTGAAGAAAAAACTTCCATCTCGCTGAAATATGTTCATTTGCTGAAAACCAACAAAATCACGAAAAGTTCTTGTATTTGAAGATAAAATCTTTTTGCATTAAAGAAGAAAGATCCAGCTGACTGAAATTGTTAGATGAAAACCAACAAAAATTTACAAGAACCACGAAAAGTTCTTGTATTTTAAAATAAAATCCTATGCTATAAAAGAAAAAACTTCTAGCTCGCTGAAATATGTTCATTTGCTGAAAACCAATAAAACCACGAAAAGTTCTTGTATTTGAAGATAAAATCTTTTTGCTTTGAAGAAGAAAGATCCAGCTGACTGAAATAAGTTCATTGGATCAAAACCAACAAAAATTGAGAAAAACCACGAAAAGTTCTTGTATTTTAAGATAAAATCTTAAACTATCAAAGAAAAAACTTCTCGCTCGCTGAAATATGTCCATTCGCTGAAATACAACAAAACCACAAAAAGTTCTTGTGTTTGAAGATAAAATCTTTTTGCATTGAAGCAGAAAGATCTGGCTGACTGAGATAAGTTCATTAGATCAAAACCAACAAAAATTGACAAGAACCACGAAAAGTTCTTGTATTTTAAGATAAAATCTTACGCTATTAAAGAAAAACTGACAGCTCGCTGAAATATGTTCATTTGCTGAAAATCAACAAAACCACGAAAAGTTCTTGTATTTGAAGAAAAATTCTTTTTGCTTTGAAGAAGAAAGATCTTGCTGACTGAAATAAGTTCATTGGATGAAAACCAACAAAAATTGACCAGAACCACGAAAGGTTCTTGTATTTTAAGATAAAATCTGAAACTATGAAAGAAAAAACTTCTCGCTGGCTGAAATATGTTCATTTGCTGAAATCCAACAAAACCACGAAAAGTTCTTGTATTTCAAGATAAATCCTTGAGCGATTGAAGAAAAAACTTCCATCTCGCTGAAATATGTTCATTTGCTGAAAACCAACAAAACCACGAAAAGTTCTTGTATTTGAAGATAAGACCTTTTTGCATTAAGGAAAGATTCAGCTGACTGAAATTGTTTGATGAAAACCAAGAAAAATTTACAAGAACCACGAAAAGTTCTTGTATTTTAAGATAAAATCTTAAACTATCAAAGAAAAAACTTCTCGCTCGCTGAAAGATGTCCATTTGCTGAAATACAACAAAACCACGAAAAGTTCTTGTATTTCAAGATAAAATCGTTTTGCTTTGAAGAAGAAAGATCTAGCTGACTGAAATAAGTTCATTCGATCAAAACCAACAAAAATTGACAAGAACCACGAAAAGTTCTTGTATTTTAAGATAAAATCTTAAGCTATTAAAGAAAAAACTTCCAGCTCGCTGAAATATGTTCATTTGCTGAAAACCAACAAAACCACGAAAAGTTCTTGTATTTGAAGAGAAAACCTTTTTGCATTAAAGAAGAAAGCTCCAGCTGACTTAAATAAGTTCATCAAATGAAAACCAACAAAAATTGACAAGAACCACAAAAAGGTCTTGTATTTTAAGATAAAATCTTACGCTATTAATGAAAAAACTTCCAGCTCGCTGAAATATGCTCATTTGCTGAAAACCAACAAAACCACGAAAAGTTCTTGTATTTGAAGATAAAATCTTAAGCTATGAAAGAAAAAACTTCTCGCTCGCTGAAACATGTTCATTTGCTGAAATCCAACAAAACCACGAAAAGTTCTTGTATTTTAAGATAAAATCTTGAGCTATTGAAGAAAAAACATCCAGCTCGCTGAAATATGTTCATTTGCTGAAAACCAACAAAAGCACGAAAAATTCTTGTATTTGAAGATAAAATCTTTTTGCTTTGAAGAAGAAAGATCTCGCTGACTGAAATAAGTTCATCAGATGAAAACCAACAAAAATTGACAAGAACCACGAAAAGTTCTTGTATTTTAAGATAAAAACTTAAGCTATTAAAGAAAAACTTCCAGCTCGCTGAAACATGTTCATTTGCTGAAATCCAACAAAACCACGAAAGGTTCATGTGTTTGAAAATAAAATCTTTTTGCATTGAAGAAAAAAGATCCCGCTGACTGAAATAAGTTCATTGGATTAAAACCAACAAAAATTGACAAGAACCACGAAAAGTTCTTGTATTTTAAGATAAAAACTTAAGCTATTAAAGAAAAAACTTCCAGCTCGCTGAAATATGTTCTTTTGCTGAAAACCAAGAAAACCACAAAAAGTTCTTGTATTTGAAGATAAAATCTTTTTGCATTAAAGAAGAAAGATCCAGCTGACTGAAATAAGTTCATCAAATGAAAACCAACAAAAATTGACAAGAACCACGAAAAGGTCTTGTATTTTAAGATAAAATCTTGAGCTATTAAAGAAAAAACTTCCAGCTCGCTGAAATATGTTCATTTGCTGAAAACCAAGAAAACCACAAAAAGTTCTTGTATTTGAAGATAAAATCTTTTTGCATTAAAGAAGAAAGATCCAGCTGACTGAAATAAGTTCATCAAATGAAAACCAACAAAAATTGACAAGAACCACGAAAAGGTCTTGTATTTTAAGATAAAATCTTGAGCTATTAAAGAAAAAACTTCCAGCTCGCTGAAATATGTTCATTTGCTGAAAACCAACAAAACCACGAAAAGTTCTTGTATTTGAAGAAAACAGGTTTTTGCATGAAAGAAGAAAGATCCAGCTGACTGAAATAAGTTCATTGCATGAAAACCAACAACAATTGACCAGAACCACGAAAGGTTCTTGTATTTTAAGATAAAATCTGAAACTATGAAAGAAAAAACTTCTCGCTGGCTGAAATATGTTCATTTGCTGAAATCCAACAAAACCACGAAAAGTTCTTGTATTTCAAGATAAAATCTTGAGCGATTGAAGAAAAAACTTCCATCTCGCTGAAATATGTTCATTTGCTGAAAACCAACAAAACCACGAAAAGTTCTTGTCTTTGAAGATAAGACCTTTTTGCATTAAAGAAGAAAGATCCAGCTAACTGAAATTGTTAGATGAAAACCAACAAAAATTGACAAGAACCACGAAAAGGTCTTGTATTTTAAGATAAAATCTTACGCTATGAATGAAAAAACTTCCAGCTCGCTGAAATATGCTCATTTGCTGAAAACCAACAAAACCACGAAAAGTACTTGTATTTGAAGATGAAATCTTTTTGCATGAAAGATGAAAGATCCAGTTGACTGAAATAAGTTCATAAGATGAAAACCAACAAAAATTGACAAGAACCACGAAAAGTTCTTGCATTTTAGGATAAAATCTTACGCTATTAATGAAAAAACTTCCAGCTCGCTGAAATATGTTCATTTGCTGAAAACCAACAAAACCACGAAAAGTTCTTGTGTTTGAAGATAAAATCTTTTTGCTTTGAAGAAGAAAGATCTAGCTGACTGAAATAAGTTCATTGGATGAAAACCAACAAAAATTGACAAGAACCACGAGAAGTTCTTGTATTTTAAGATAAAATCTTAAGCTATTGAAGAAAAAACTTCCAGCTCGCTGAAATATGTTCATTTGCTGAAAACCAACAAAACCACGAAAAGTTCTTGTATTTCAAGATAAAATCTTGAGCGATTGAAGAAAAAACTTCCATCTCGCTGAAATATGTTCATTTGCTGAAAACCAACAAAACCACGAAAAGTTCTTGTATTTGAAGATAAGACCTTTTTGCATTGAAGAAAAAAGATCAAGCTGACTGAAATAAGTTCATTAGATGAAAACCAACAAAAATTGACAAGAACCATGCAAAGTTCTTGTATTTTAAGATAAAATCTTAAGCTATCAAAGAAAAAACTTCTCGCTCGCTGAAATATGTTCATTTGCTGAAAACCAACAAAACCACGAAAAGTTCTTGTATTTGAAGATAAAATCTTTTTGCATTGAAGAAGAAAGATCCAGCTGACTGAAATAAGTTCATTGCATGAAAACCAACAAAAATTGACCAGAACCACGAAAGGTTCTTGTATTTTAAGATAAAATCTGAAACTATGAAAGAAAAAACTTCTCGCTGGCTGAAATATGTTCATTTGCTGAAATCCAACAAAACCACGAAAAGTTCTCGTATTTCAAGATAAAATCTTAAGCTATGAAAGAAAAAACTTCGACCTCACTGAAATATGTTCATTTGCTGAAAACCAAAAAAACCACGAAAAGTTCTTGTATTTGAAGATAAAATCTTTTTGCTTTGAAGAAGAAAGATCTCGCTGACTGAAATAAGTTCATCAGATGAAAACCAACAAAAATTGACCAGAACAACGAAAAGTTCATGTATTTGAAGATAAAATCTTATTGCATTAAAGAAGATGTAGCTTCCTGAAATAAGTTTATTGGATGAAAACCAACAATAATTGACAAGAAACACGAAATGTTCTTGTATTTTAAGATAAAATCTTACGCTATTAAAGAAAAAATTCCAGCTTGCTGAAATATGTTCATTTGCTGAAAACCAACAAAACCACGAAAAGTTCTTTTATTTGAAGATAAAATCATTTTGCATGAAAGAAGAAAGATCCAGCTGACTCAAATAAGTGCATCAGATGAAAACCAACAAAAATTGACAATAACCACGAAAGGTTCTTGTATTTTAAGATAAAATCTTAAGCTATGAAAGAAAAAACTTCGACCTCACTGAAATATGTTCATTTGCTGAAAACCAACAAAACCACGAAAAGTTCTTTTATTTGAAGATAAAATCTTTTTGCATGAAAGAAGAAAGATCCAGCTGACTGAAATTGTTAGATGAAAACCAACAAAAATTTACAAGAACCACGAAAAGTTCTTGTATTTTAAGATAAAATCTTATGCTATTAAAGAAAAAACTTCGAGCTCGCTGAAATATGTTCATTTGCTGAAAACCAACAAAACCACGAAAAGTTCTTGTATTTGAAGATAAAATCTTTTTGCATTGAAGAAAAAAGATCAAGCTGACTGAAATAAGTTCATTGGATGAAAACCAACAAAAATTGACAAGAACCATGAAAAGTTCTTGTATTTTAAGATAAAATCTTAAGCTATCAAAGAAAAAACTTCTCGCTCGCTGAAATATGTTCATTTGCTGAAAACCAACAAAACCACGAAAAGTTCTTGTGTTTGAAGATAAAATCTTTTTGCATTGAAGAAGAAAGATCCAGCTGACTGAAATAAGTTCATTGCATGAAAACCAACAAAAATTGACCAGAACCACGAAAGGTTCTTGTATTTTAAGATAAAATCTGAAACTATGAAAGAAAAAACTTCTCGCTGGCTGAAATATGTTCATTTGCTGAAATCCAACAAAACCACGAAAAGTTCTCGTATTTCAAGATAAAATCATGAGCGATTGAAGAAAAAACTTCCATCTCGCTGAAATATGTTCATTTGCTGAAAACCAACAAAACCACGAAAAGTTCTTGTCTTTGAAGATAAAACATTTTTGCATTAAAGAAGAAAGCTCCAGCTGACTGAAATAAGTTCATCAGATGAAAACCAACAAAAATTGACCAGAAACACGAAAAGTTGTTGTATTTTTAGATAAAATCTTACGCGATTAAAGAAAAAACTTCGAGCTCGATGAAATATGTTCATTTGCTGAAAACCAACAAAAACACGAAAAGTTATTGTATTTGAAGATAAAATGTTTTTGCTTTGAAGAAGAAAGATCGAGCTGACTGAAATAAGTTCATTGGATGAAAACCAACAAAAATTGACAAGAACCACGAAAAGGTCTTGTATTTTAAGATAAAATCTTAAGCTATTGAAGAAAAAACTTCCAGCTCGCTGAAATATGCTCATTTGCTGAAAAGCAACAAAACCACGAAAAGTTCTTGTATTTGAAGATAAAATCTTTTTGCAATAAAGAAAAAAGATCAAGCTGACTGAAATAAGTTCATCAGATGAAAACCAACAAAAATTGACAAGAACCATGAAAAGTTCTTGTATTTTAAGATAAAGTCTTAAACTATCAGAGAAAAAACTTCTCGCTCGCTGAAATATGTTCATTTGCTGAAAACCAACAAAACCACGAGAAGTTCTTGTATTTGAAGATAACATCTTTTTGCATTAAAGAAGAAAGATCTTGCGGACTGAAAAATGTTCATTAGATCAAAAACATCAAAAATTGATCAGAACCACGAAAAGTTCTTGTATTTGAAGATGAAATCTTAAGCTATTAAAGAAAAAACTTACAGCTCGCTGAAATATGTTCATTTGCTGAAATTCAAAAAAACCACGAAAAGTTCTTGTATTTGAAGATAAAATCTTTTTGCATTAAAGAAAAAAGATCAAGCTGACTGAAATAAGTTCATTGGATGAAAACCAACAAAAATTGACAAGAACCACGAAAAGTTCTTGTATTTTAAGATAAAATCTTAAACTATCAAAGAAAAAACTTCTCGCTCGCTGAAATATGTCCATTTGCTGAAATACAACAAAACCACGAAAAGTTCTTGTATTTGAAGATAAAATCTTTTTGCTTTGAAGAAGAAAGATCTAGCTGACTGAAATAAGTTCATAAGATGAAAACCAACAAAAATTGACAAGAACCACGAAAAGTTCTTGTATTTTAAGATAAAATCTTAAGCTAATGAAGAAAAAACTTCCAGCTCGCTGAAATATGCTCATTTGCTGAAAATCAACAAAACCACGAAAAGTTCTTGTATTTGAAGATAAAATCTTTTTGCATTGAAGAAGAAAGATCCAGCTGACTGAAATAAGTTCATTGGATGAAAACCAACAAAAATTGACCAGAACCACGAAAGGTTCTTGTATTTTAAGATAAAATCTGAAACTCTGAAAGAAAAAACTTCTCGCTGGCTGAAATATGTTCATTTGCTGAAATCCAACAAAACCACGAAAAGTTCTTGTATTTCAAGATAAAATCTTGAGCGATTGAAGAAAAAACTTCCATCTCGCTGAAATATGTTCATTTGCTGAAAACCAACAAAATCACGAAAAGTTCTTGTATTTGAAGATAAAATCTTTTTGCATTAAAGAAGAAAGATCCAGCTGACTGAAATTGTTAGATGAAAACCAACAAAAATTTACAAGAACCACGAAAAGTTCTTGTATTTTAAAATAAAATCCTATGCTATAAAAGAAAAAACTTCTAGCTCGCTGAAATATGTTCATTTGCTGAAAACCAATAAAACCACGAAAAGTTCTTGTATTTGAAGATAAAATCTTTTTGCTTTGAAGAAGAAAGATCCAGCTGACTGAAATAAGTTCATTGGATCAAAACCAACAAAAATTGAGAAAAACCACGAAAAGTTCTTGTATTTTAAGATAAAATCTTAAACTATCAAAGAAAAAACTTCTCGCTCGCTGAAATATGTCCATTCGCTGAAATACAACAAAACCACAAAAAGTTCTTGTGTTTGAAGATAAAATCTTTTTGCATTGAAGCAGAAAGATCTGGCTGACTGAGATAAGTTCATTAGATCAAAACCAACAAAAATTGACAAGAACCACGAAAAGTTCTTGTATTTTAAGATAAAATCTTACGCTATTAAAGAAAAACTGACAGCTCGCTGAAATATGTTCATTTGCTGAAAATCAACAAAACCACGAAAAGTTCTTGTATTTGAAGAAAAATTCTTTTTGCTTTGAAGAAGAAAGATCTTGCTGACTGAAATAAGTTCATTGGATGAAAACCAACAAAAATTGACCAGAACCACGAAAGGTTCTTGTATTTTAAGATAAAATCTGAAACTATGAAAGAAAAAACTTCTCGCTGGCTGAAATATGTTCATTTGCTGAAATCCAACAAAACCACGAAAAGTTCTTGTATTTCAAGATAAATCCTTGAGCGATTGAAGAAAAAACTTCCATCTCGCTGAAATATGTTCATTTGCTGAAAACCAACAAAACCACGAAAAGTTCTTGTATTTGAAGATAAGACCTTTTTGCATTAAGGAAAGATTCAGCTGACTGAAATTGTTTGATGGAAACCAAGAAAAATTTACAAGAACCACGAAAAGTTCTTGTATTTTAAGATAAAATCTTAAACTATCAAAGAAAAAACTTCTCGCTCGCTGAAAGATGTCCATTTGCTGAAATACAACAAAACCACGAAAAGTTCTTGTATTTCAAGATAAAATCGTTTTGCTTTGAAGAAGAAAGATCTAGCTGACTGAAATAAGTTCATTCGATCAAAACCAACAAAAATTGACAAGAACCACGAAAAGTTCTTGTATTTTAAGATAAAATCTTAAGCTATTAAAGAAAAAACTTCCAGCTCGCTGAAATATGTTCATTTGCTGAAAACCAACAAAACCACGAAAAGTTCTTGTATTTGAAGAGAAAACCTTTTTGCATTAAAGAAGAAAGCTCCAGCTGACTTAAATAAGTTCATCAAATGAAAACCAACAAAAATTGACAAGAACCACAAAAAGGTCTTGTATTTTAAGATAAAATCTTACGCTATTAATGAAAAAACTTCCAGCTCGCTGAAATATGCTCATTTGCTGAAAACCAACAAAACCACGAAAAGTTCTTGTATTTGAAGATAAAATCTTTTGGCATTGAAGAAGAAAGATCCAGCTGACTGAAATAAGTTCATTGGATGAAAACCAACAAAAATTGACCAGAACCACGAAAGGTTCTTGTATTTTAAGATAAAATCTTAAGCTATGAAAGAAAAAACTTCTCGCTCGCTGAAACATGTTCATTTGCTGAAATCCAACAAAACCACGAAAAGTTCTTGTATTTTAAGATAAAATCTTGAGCTATTGAAGAAAAAACATCCAGCTCGCTGAAATATGTTCATTTGCTGAAAACCAACAAAAGCACGAAAAATTCTTGTATTTGAAGATAAAATCTTTTTGCTTTGAAGAAGAAAGATCTCGCTGACTGAAATAAGTTCATCAGATGAAAACCAACAAAAATTGACCAGAACAACGAAAAGTTCATGCATTTGAAGATAAAATCTTTTTGCATCAAAGAAGAAAGATCCAGCTGACTGAAATAAGTTCATTGGATGAAAACCAACAAAAATTGACAAGAACCACGAAAAGTTCTTGTATTTTAAGATAAAATCTTGAGCTGTGAAAAAAAAAACTTCCAGCTCGCTGAAATATGTTCATTTGCTGAAAACCAACAAAACCACGAAAAGTTCTTGTATTTGAAGATAAAATCTTTTTGCATCAAAGAAGAAAGATCCAGCTGACTGAAATAAGTTCAGAAGATGAAAAACAACAACAATTGACAAGAACCATGAAAAGTTCTTCGATTTCAAGATAAAATCTTAAGCTATTAAAGAAAAAACTTCCAGCTCGCTGAAATATGTTAATTTCCTGAAATGCAACAAAACCACGAAAAGTTCTTGTATTTGAAGATAAAATCTTTTTGCATTAAAGAAGAAAGATCCAGCTGACTGAAATAAGTTCATTGGATCAAAACCAACAAATATTGACAAGAACCACGAAAAGTTCTTGTATTTTAAGATAAAATCTTGAGCTATTAATGAACAAAGTTCCAGCTCGCTGAAATATGTTCATTTGCTGAAAACCAACAAAACCACGAAAAGTTCTTGCACTTGAAGATAAAACCTTTTTGCATTGAAGAAGAATGCTCCAGCTGACTGAAATAAGTTCATCAAATGAAAACCAACAAAAATTGACAAGAACCACGAAAAGGTCTTGTATTTTAAGATAAAATCTTACGCTATTGATGAAAAAACTTCTAGCTCGCTGAAATATGTTCATTTGCTGAAAACCAACAAAACCATGAAAAGTTCTTGTGTTTGAAGATAAAATCTTTTTGCATTGAAGAAGAAAGATCTGGCTGACTGAGATAAGTTCATTCGATCAAAACCAACAAAAATTGACAAGAACCACGAAAAGTTCTTGTATTTTAAGATAAAATCTTAAGCTAATGAAGAAAAAACTTCCAGCTCGCTGAAATATGCTCATTTGCTGAAAATCAACAAAACCACGAAAAGTTCTTGTATTTGAAGATAAAATCTTTTTGCATTGAAGAAGAAAGATCCAGCTGACTGAAATAAGTTCATTGGATGAAAACCAACAAAAATTGACCAGAACCACGAAAGGTTCTTGTATTTTAAGATAAAATCTGAAACTATGAAAGAAAAAACTTCTCGCTGGCTGAAATATGTTCATTTGCTGAAATCCAACAAAACCACGAAAAGTTCTTGTATTTCAAGATAAAATCTTGAGCGATTGAAGAAAAAACTTCCATCTCGCTGAAATATGTTCATTTGCTGAAAACCAACAAAATCACGAAAAGTTCTTGTATTTGAAGATAAAATCTTTTTGCATTAAAGAAGAAAGATCCAGCTGACTGAAATTGTTAGATGAAAACCAACAAAAATTTACAAGAACCACGAAAAGTTCTTGTATTTTAAAATAAAATCCTATGCTATAAAAGAAAAAACTTCTAGCTCGCTGAAATATGTTCATTTGCTGAAAACCAATAAAACCACGAAAAGTTCTTGTATTTGAAGATAAAATCTTTTTGCTTTGAAGAAGAAAGATCCAGCTGACTGAAATAAGTTCATTGGATCAAAACCAACAAAAATTGAGAAAAACCACGAAAAGTTCTTGTATTTTAAGATAAAATCTTAAACTATCAAAGAAAAAACTTCTCGCTCGCTGAAATATGTCCATTCGCTGAAATACAACAAAACCACAAAAAGTTCTTGTGTTTGAAGATAAAATCTTTTTGCATTGAAGCAGAAAGATCTGGCTGACTGAGATAAGTTCATTAGATCAAAACCAACAAAAATTGACAAGAACCACGAAAAGTTCTTGTATTTTAAGATAAAATCTTACGCTATTAAAGAAAAACTGACAGCTCGCTGAAATATGTTCATTTGCTGAAAATCAACAAAACCACGAAAAGTTCTTGTATTTGAAGAAAAATTCTTTTTGCTTTGAAGAAGAAAGATCTTGCTGACTGAAATAAGTTCATTGGATGAAAACCAACAAAAATTGACCAGAACCACGAAAGGTTCTTGTATTTTAAGATAAAATCTGAAACTATGAAAGAAAAAACTTCTCGCTGGCTGAAATATGTTCATTTGCTGAAATCCAACAAAACCACGAAAAGTTCTTGTATTTCAAGATAAATCCTTGAGCGATTGAAGAAAAAACTTCCATCTCGCTGAAATATGTTCATTTGCTGAAAACCAACAAAACCACGAAAAGTTCTTGTATTTGAAGATAAGACCTTTTTGCATTAAGGAAAGATTCAGCTGACTGAAATTGTTTGATGAAAACCAAGAAAAATTTACAAGAACCACGAAAAGTTCTTGTATTTTAAGATAAAATCTTAAACTATCAAAGAAAAAACTTCTCGCTCGCTGAAAGATGTCCATTTGCTGAAATACAACAAAACCACGAAAAGTTCTTGTATTTCAAGATAAAATCGTTTTGCTTTGAAGAAGAAAGATCTAGCTGACTGAAATAAGTTCATTCGATCAAAACCAACAAAAATTGACAAGAACCACGAAAAGTTCTTGTATTTTAAGATAAAATCTTAAGCTATTAAAGAAAAAACTTCCAGCTCGCTGAAATATGTTCATTTGCTGAAAACCAACAAAACCACGAAAAGTTCTTGTATTTGAAGAGAAAACCTTTTTGCATTAAAGAAGAAAGCTCCAGCTGACTTAAATAAGTTCATCAAATGAAAACCAACAAAAATTGACAAGAACCACAAAAAGGTCTTGTATTTTAAGATAAAATCTTACGCTATTAATGAAAAAACTTCCAGCTCGCTGAAATATGCTCATTTGCTGAAAACCAACAAAACCACGAAAAGTTCTTGTATTTGAAGATAAAATCTTAAGCTATGAAAGAAAAAACTTCTCGCTCGCTGAAACATGTTCATTTGCTGAAATCCAACAAAACCACGAAAAGTTCTTGTATTTTAAGATAAAATCTTGAGCTATTGAAGAAAAAACATCCAGCTCGCTGAAATATGTTCATTTGCTGAAAACCAACAAAAGCACGAAAAATTCTTGTATTTGAAGATAAAATCTTTTTGCTTTGAAGAAGAAAGATCTCGCTGACTGAAATAAGTTCATCAGATGAAAACCAACAAAAATTGACCAGAACAACGAAAAGTTCATGCATTTGAAGATAAAATCTTTTTGCATCAAAGAAGAAAGATCCAGCTGACTGAAATAAGTTCATTGGATGAAAACCAACAAAAATTGACAAGAACCACGAAAAGTTCTTGTATTTTAAGATAAAATCTTGAGCTGTGAAAAAAAAAACTTCCAGCTCGCTGAAATATGTTCATTTGCTGAAAACCAACAAAACCACGAAAAGTTCTTGTATTTGAAGATAAAATCTTTTTGCATCAAAGAAGAAAGATCCAGCTGACTGAAATAAGTTCAGAAGATGAAAAACAACAACAATTGACAAGAACCATGAAATGTTCTTCGATTTCAAGATAAAATCTTAAGCTATTAAAGAAAAAACTTCCAGCTCGCTGAAATATGTTAATTTCCTGAAATGCAACAAAACCACGAAAAGTTCTTGTATTTGAAGATAAAATCTTTTTGCATTAAAGAAGAAAGATCCAGCTGACTGAAATAAGTTCATTGGATCAAAACCAACAAATATTGACAAGAACCACGAAAAGTTCTTGTATTTTAAGATAAAATCTTGAGCTATTAATGAACAAAGTTCCAGCTCGCTGAAATATGTTCATTTGCTGAAAACCAACAAAACCACGAAAAGTTCTTGCACTTGAAGATAAAACCTTTTTGCATTGAAGAAGAATGCTCCAGCTGACTGAAATAAGTTCATTGGATGAAAACCAACAAAAATTGACCAGAACCACGAAAGGTTCTTGTATTTTAAGATAAAATCTTAAGCTATGAAAGAAAAAACTTCTCGCTCGCTGAAACATGTTCATTTGCTGAAATCCAACAAAACCACGAAAAGTTCTTGTATTTTAAGATAAAATCTTGAGCTATTGAAGAAAAAACATCCAGCTCGCTGAAATATGTTCATTTGCTGAAAACCAACAAAAGCACGAAAAATTCTTGTATTTGAAGATAAAATCTTTTTGCTTTGAAGAAGAAAGATCTCGCTGACTGAAATAAGTTCATCAGATGAAAACCAACAAAAATTGACCAGAACAACGAAAAGTTCATGCATTTGAAGATAAAATCTTTTTGCATCAAAGAAGAAAGATCCAGCTGACTGAAATAAGTTCATTGGATGAAAACCAACAAAAATTGACAAGAACCACGAAAAGTTCTTGTATTTTAAGATAAAATCTTGAGCTGTGAAAAAAAAAACTTCCAGCTCGCTGAAATATGTTCATTTGCTGAAAACCAACAAAACCACGAAAAGTTCTTGTATTTGAAGATAAAATCTTTTTGCATCAAAGAAGAAAGATCCAGCTGACTGAAATAAGTTCAGAAGATGAAAAACAACAACAATTGACAAGAACCATGAAAAGTTCTTCGATTTCAAGATAAAATCTTAAGCTATTAAAGAAAAAACTTCCAGCTCGCTGAAATATGTTAATTTCCTGAAATGCAACAAAACCACGAAAAGTTCTTGTATTTGAAGATAAAATCTTTTTGCATTAAAGAAGAAAGATCCAGCTGACTGAAATAAGTTCATTGGATCAAAACCAACAAATATTGACAAGAACCACGAAAAGTTCTTGTATTTTAAGATAAAATCTTGAGCTATTAATGAACAAAGTTCCAGCTCGCTGAAATATGTTCATTTGCTGAAAACCAACAAAACCACGAAAAGTTCTTGCACTTGAAGATAAAACCTTTTTGCATTGAAGAAGAATGCTCCAGCTGACTGAAATAAGTTCATCAAATGAAAACCAACAAAAATTGACAAGAACCACGAAAAGGTCTTGTATTTTAAGATAAAATCTTACGCTATTGATGAAAAAACTTCTAGCTCGCTGAAATATGTTCATTTGCTGAAAACCAACAAAACCATGAAAAGTTCTTGTGTTTGAAGATAAAATCTTTTTGCATTGAAGAAGAAAGATCTGGCTGACTGAGATAAGTTCATTCGATCAAAACCAACAAAAATTGACAAGAACCACGAAAAGTTCTTGTATTTTAAGATAAAATCTTAAGCTAATGAAGAAAAAACTTCCAGCTCGCTGAAATATGCTCATTTGCTGAAAATCAACAAAACCACGAAAAGTTCTTGTATTTGAAGATAAAATCTTTTTGCATTGAAGAAGAAAGATCCAGCTGACTGAAATAAGTTCATTGGATGAAAACCAACAAAAATTGACCAGAACCACGAAAGGTTCTTGTATTTTAAGATAAAATCTGAAACTATGAAAGAAAAAACTTCTCGCTGGCTGAAATATGTTCATTTGCTGAAATCCAACAAAACCACGAAAAGTTCTTGTATTTCAAGATAAAATCTTGAGCGATTGAAGAAAAAACTTCCATCTCGCTGAAATATGTTCATTTGCTGAAAACCAACAAAATCACGAAAAGTTCTTGTATTTGAAGATAAAATCTTTTTGCATTAAAGAAGAAAGATCCAGCTGACTGAAATTGTTAGATGAAAACCAACAAAAATTTACAAGAACCACGAAAAGTTCTTGTATTTTAAAATAAAATCCTATGCTATAAAAGAAAAAACTTCTAGCTCGCTGAAATATGTTCATTTGCTGAAAACCAATAAAACCACGAAAAGTTCTTGTATTTGAAGATAAAATCTTTTTGCTTTGAAGAAGAAAGATCCAGCTGACTGAAATAAGTTCATTGGATCAAAACCAACAAAAATTGAGAAAAACCACGAAAAGTTCTTGTATTTTAAGATAAAATCTTAAACTATCAAAGAAAAAACTTCTCGCTCGCTGAAATATGTCCATTCGCTGAAATACAACAAAACCACAAAAAGTTCTTGTGTTTGAAGATAAAATCTTTTTGCATTGAAGCAGAAAGATCTGGCTGACTGAGATAAGTTCATTAGATCAAAACCAACAAAAATTGACAAGAACCACGAAAAGTTCTTGTATTTTAAGATAAAATCTTACGCTATTAAAGAAAAACTGACAGCTCGCTGAAATATGTTCATTTGCTGAAAATCAACAAAACCACGAAAAGTTCTTGTATTTGAAGAAAAATTCTTTTTGCTTTGAAGAAGAAAGATCTTGCTGACTGAAATAAGTTCATTGGATGAAAACCAACAAAAATTGACCAGAACCACGAAAGGTTCTTGTATTTTAAGATAAAATCTGAAACTATGAAAGAAAAAACTTCTCGCTGGCTGAAATATGTTCATTTGCTGAAATCCAACAAAACCACGAAAAGTTCTTGTATTTCAAGATAAATCCTTGAGCGATTGAAGAAAAAACTTCCATCTCGCTGAAATATGTTCATTTGCTGAAAACCAACAAAACCACGAAAAGTTCTTGTATTTGAAGATAAGACCTTTTTGCATTAAGGAAAGATTCAGCTGACTGAAATTGTTTGATGAAAACCAAGAAAAATTTACAAGAACCACGAAAAGTTCTTGTATTTTAAGATAAAATCTTAAACTATCAAAGAAAAAACTTCTCGCTCGCTGAAAGATGTCCATTTGCTGAAATACAACAAAACCACGAAAAGTTCTTGTATTTCAAGATAAAATCGTTTTGCTTTGAAGAAGAAAGATCTAGCTGACTGAAATAAGTTCATTCGATCAAAACCAACAAAAATTGACAAGAACCACGAAAAGTTCTTGTATTTTAAGATAAAATCTTAAGCTATTAAAGAAAAAACTTCCAGCTCGCTGAAATATGTTCATTTGCTGAAAACCAACAAAACCACGAAAAGTTCTTGTATTTGAAGAGAAAACCTTTTTGCATTAAAGAAGAAAGCTCCAGCTGACTTAAATAAGTTCATCAAATGAAAACCAACAAAAATTGACAAGAACCACAAAAAGGTCTTGTATTTTAAGATAAAATCTTACGCTATTAATGAAAAAACTTCCAGCTCGCTGAAATATGCTCATTTGCTGAAAACCAACAAAACCACGAAAAGTTCTTGTATTTGAAGATAAAATCTTAAGCTATGAAAGAAAAAACTTCTCGCTCGCTGAAACATGTTCATTTGCTGAAATCCAACAAAACCACGAAAAGTTCTTGTATTTTAAGATAAAATCTTGAGCTATTGAAGAAAAAACATCCAGCTCGCTGAAATATGTTCATTTGCTGAAAACCAACAAAAGCACGAAAAATTCTTGTATTTGAAGATAAAATCTTTTTGCTTTGAAGAAGAAAGATCTCGCTGACTGAAATAAGTTCATCAGATGAAAACCAACAAAAATTGACCAGAACAACGAAAAGTTCATGCATTTGAAGATAAAATCTTTTTGCATCAAAGAAGAAAGATCCAGCTGACTGAAATAAGTTCATTGGATGAAAACCAACAAAAATTGACAAGAACCACGAAAAGTTCTTGTATTTTAAGATAAAATCTTGAGCTGTGAAAAAAAAAACTTCCAGCTCGCTGAAATATGTTCATTTGCTGAAAACCAACAAAACCACGAAAAGTTCTTGTATTTGAAGATAAAATCTTTTTGCATCAAAGAAGAAAGATCCAGCTGACTGAAATAAGTTCAGAAGATGAAAAACAACAACAATTGACAAGAACCATGAAATGTTCTTCGATTTCAAGATAAAATCTTAAGCTATTAAAGAAAAAACTTCCAGCTCGCTGAAATATGTTAATTTCCTGAAATGCAACAAAACCACGAAAAGTTCTTGTATTTGAAGATAAAATCTTTTTGCATTAAAGAAGAAAGATCCAGCTGACTGAAATAAGTTCATTGGATCAAAACCAACAAATATTGACAAGAACCACGAAAAGTTCTTGTATTTTAAGATAAAATCTTGAGCTATTAATGAACAAAGTTCCAGCTCGCTGAAATATGTTCATTTGCTGAAAACCAACAAAACCACGAAAAGTTCTTGCACTTGAAGATAAAACCTTTTTGCATTGAAGAAGAATGCTCCAGCTGACTGAAATAAGTTCATCAAATGAAAACCAACAAAAATTGACAAGAACCACGAAAAGGTCTTGTATTTTAAGATAAAATCTTACGCTATTGATGAAAAAACTTCTAGCTCGCTGAAATATGTTCATTTGCTGAAAACCAACAAAACCATGAAAAGTTCTTGTGTTTGAAGAAAAAATCTTTTTGCTTTGAAGAAGAAAGATTTAGCTGACTGAAATAAGTTCATTGGATGAAAACCAACAAAAATTGACAAGAACCACGAAAAGTTCTTGTATTTTAAGATAAAATCTTAAGCTATTGAAGAAAAAACTTCCAGCTCGCTGAAATATGCTCATTTGCTGAAAACCAACAAAACCACGAAAAGTTCTTGTATTTCAAGATAAAATCTTGAGCGATTGAAGAAAAAACTTCCATCTCGCTGAAATATGTTCATTTGCTGAAAACCAACAAAACCACGAAAAGTTCTTGTATTTGAAGATAAGACCTTTTTGCATTAAAGAAGAAAGATCCAGCTGACTGAAATTGTAAGATGAAAACCAACAACAATTCACAAGAACCACGAAAAGTTCTTGTATTTTAAGATAAAATCTTAAACTATCAAAGAAAAAACTTCTCGCTCGCTGAAAGATGTCCATTTGCTGAAATACAACAAAACCACGAAAAGTTCTTGCATTTGAAGATAAAATCTTTTTGCTTTGAAGAAGAAAGATCTAGCTGACTGAAATAAGTTCATTCGATCGAAACCAACAAAAATTGACAAGAACTACGAAAAGTTCTTGTATTTTAAGATAAAATCTTGAGCTATTAAAGAAAAAACTTCCAGCTCGCTGAAATATGTTCATTTGCTGAAAACCAACAAAACCACGAAAAGTTCTTGTATTTGAAGATAAAACCTTTTTGCATTAAAGAAGAAAGCTCCAGCTGACTTAAATAAGTTCATTGCATGAAAACCAACAAAAATTGACCAGAACCACGAAAGGTTCTTGTATGTTAAGATAAAATCTGAAACTATGAAAGAAAAAACTTCTCGCTGGCTGAAATATGTTCATTTGCTGAAATCCAACAAAACCACGAAAAGTTCTTGTATTTCAAGACAAAATCTTGAGCGATTGAAGAAAAAATTTCCATCTCGCTGAAATATGTTCATTTGCTGAAAACCAACAAAACCACGAAAAGTTCTTGTATTTGAAGATAAGACCTTTTTGCATTAAAGAAGAAAAATCCAGCTAACTGAAATTGTTCGATGAAAACCAACAAAAATTTACAAGAACCACGAAAAGTTCTTGTATTTTAAGATAAAATCTTAAACTATCAAAGAAAAAACTTCTCGCTCACTGAAAGATGTCCATTTGCTGAAATACAACAAAACCACGAAAAGTTCTTGTATTTGAAGATAAAATCTTTTTGCTTTGAAGAAGAAAGATCTCGCTGACTGAAATAAGTTCATCAGATGAAAACCAACAAAAATTGACCAGAACAACGAAAAGTTCATGTATTTGAAGATAAAATCTTTTTGCATTAAAGAAGATCTAGCTTCCTGAAATATGTTCATTGGATGAAAACCAACAAAAATTGACAAGAAACACGAAATGTTCTTGTATTTTAAGATAAAATCTTAAGCTATTAAAGAAAAAACTTCCAGCTCGCTGAAACATGTTCATTTGCTGAAATCCAACAAAACCACGAAAAGTTCTTGTGTTTGAAAATAAAATCTTTTTGCATTGAAGAAAAAAGATCCCGCTGACTGAAATAAGTACATTGGATCAAAACCAACAAAAATTGACAAGAACCACTAAAAGTTCTTGTATTTTAAGATAAAAACTTAAGCTATTAAAGAAAAAACTTCCAGCTCGCTGAAATATGTTCTTTTGCTGAAAACCAACAAAACCACGAAAAGTTCTTGTATTTGAAGAAAATAGGTTTTTGCATGAAAGAAGAAAGATCCAGCTGACTGAAATGAGTTCATTTGATGAAAACCAACAAAAATTGATCAGAACAACGAAAAGTTCTTGTATTTTAAGATAAAATCTTGAGCTATTAAAGAAAAAACTTCTAGCTCGCTGAAATATGTTCATTTGCTGAAAACCAAGAAAACCACGAAAAGTTCTTGTATTTGAAGATAAAATCTTTTTGCATTAAAGAAGAAAGATCCAGCTGACTGAAATAAGTTCATTGCATGAAAACCAACAAAAATTGACAAGAACCACGAAAAGGTTCTTGTATTTTAAGATAAAATCTGAAACTATGAAAGAAAAAACTTCTCGCTGGCTGAAATATGTTCATTTGCTGAAATCCAACAAAACCACGAAAAGTTCTTGTATTTCAAGATAAAATCTTGAGCGATTGAAGAAAAAACTTCCATCTCGCTGAAATATGTTCATTTGCTGAAAACCAACAAAACCACGAAAAGTTCTTGTATTTGAAGATAAGACCTTTTTGCATTAAAGAAGAAAGATCCAGCTAACTGAAATTGTTAGATGAAAACCAACAAAAATTTACAAGAACCACGAAAAGTTCTTGTATTTTAAGATAAAATCTTGAGCTATTAAAGAAAAAACTTCCAGCTCGCTGAAATATGATCATTTGCTGAAAACCAACAAAACCACGAAAAGTTCTTGAATTTGAAGATAAAATCTTTTTGCATTAAAGAAGAAAGCTCCAGCTGACTTAAATAAGTTCATCAAATGAAAACCAACAAAAATTGACAAGAACCACGAAAAGGTCTTGTATTTTAAGATAAAATCTTACGCTATGAATGAAAAAAAATTCCAGCTCGCTGAAATATGTTCATTTGCTGAAAACCAACAAAACCACGAAAAGTTCTTGTGTTTGAAGATAAAATCTTTTTGCTTTGAAGAAGAAAGATCTAGCTGACTGAAATAAGTTCATTGGATGAAAACCAACAAAAATTGACAAGAACCACGAAAAGTTCTTGTATTTTAAGATAAAATCTTAAGCTATTGAAGAAAAAACTTCCAGCTCGCTGAAATATGCTCATTTGCTGAAAACCAACAAAACCACGAAAAGTACTTGTATTTGAAGATGAAATCTTTTTGCATGAAAGATGAAAGATCCAGTTGACTGAAATAAGTTCATAAGATGAAAACCAACAAAAATTGACAAGAACCACGAAAAGTTCTTGCATTTTAGGATAAAATCTTACGCTATTAATGAAAAAACTTGCAGCTCGCTGAAATATGTTCATTTGCTGAAAACCAACAAAACCACGAAAAGTTCTTGTGTTTGAAGATAAAATCTTTTTGCTTTGAAGAAGAAAGATCTAGCTGACTGAAATAAGTTCATTGGATGAAAACCAACAAAAATTGACAAGAACCACGAAAAGTTCTTGTATTTTAAGATAAAATCTTAAGCTATTGAAGAAAAAACTTCCAGCTCGCTGAAATATGTTCATTTGCTGAAAACCAACAAAACCACGAAAAGTTCTTGTATTTCAAGATAAAATCTTGAGCGATTGAAGAAAAAACTTCCATCTCGCTGAAATATGTTCATTTGCTGAAAACCAACAAAACCACGAAAAGTTCTTGTATTTGAAGATAAGACCTTTTTGCATTAAAGAAGAAAGATCCAGCTGACTGAAATTGTAAGATGAAAACCAACAACAATTTACAAGAACCACGAAAAGTTCTTGTATTTTAAGATAAAATCTTAAACTATCAAAGAAAAAACTTCCAGCTCGCTGAAATCTGTTCATTTGCTGAAAACCAACAAAAGCACGAAAAATTCTTGTATTTGAAGATAAAATCTTTTTGCTTTGAAGAAGAAAGATCTCGCTGACTGAAATAAGTTCATCAGATGAAAACCAACAAAAATTGACCAGAACAACGAAAAGTTCATGTATTTGAAGATAAAATCTTTTTGCATTAAAGAAGATCTAGCTTCCTGAAATAAGTTCATTGGATGAAAACGAACAAAAATTGACAAGAAACACGAAATGTTCTTGTATTTTAAGATAAAATCTTACGCTATTGAAGAAAAAACTTCCAGCTCGCTGAAATATGTTCATTTGCTGAAAACCAACAAAACCACGAAAAGTTCTTGTATTTCAAGATAAAATCTTGAGCGATTGAAGAAAAAACTTCCATCTCGCTGAAATATGTTCATTTGCTGAAAACCAACAAAACCACGAAAAGTTCTTGTATTTGAAGATAAGACCTTTTTGCATTAAAGAAGAAAGATCCAGCTGACTGAAATTGTAAGATGAAAACCAACAACAATTTACAAGAACCACGAAAAGTTCTTGTATTTTAAGATAAAATCTTAAACTATCAAAGAAAAAACTTCCAGCTCGCTGAAATATGTTCATTTGCTGAAAACCAACAAAAGCACAAAAAATTCTTGTATTTGAAGATAAAATCTTTTTGATTTGAAGAAGAAAGATCTCGCTGACTGAAATAAGTTCATCAGATGAAAACCAACAAAAATTGACCAGAACAACGAAAAGTTCATGTATTTGAAGATAAAATCTTTTTGCATTAAAGAAGATCTATCTTCCTGAAATAAGTTCATTGGATGAAAACGAACAAAAATTGACAAGAAACACGAAGTGTTCTTGTATTTTAAGATAAAATCTGACGCTATTAAAGAAAAAACTTCCAGCTCGCTGAAATATGTTCATTTGCTGAAAACCAACAAAACCACGAAAAATTCTTGTATTTGAAGATAAAATCTTTTTGCATCAAAGAAGAAAGATCCAGCTGACTGAAATAAGTTCATAAGATGAAAACCAACAAAAATTGACAATAACCACGAAAAGTTCTTGTATTTTAAGATAAAATCTTAAGCTATTAAAGAAAAAACTTCCAGCTCGCTGAAATATGTTCATTTGCTGAAATCCAACAAAACCACGAAAAGTTCTTGTATTTGAAGATAAACATTTTTTGCATTAAAGAAGAAAGATCCAGCTGACTGAAATCAGTTCATTGGATAAAAACCAACAAAAATTGACAAGAACCACGAAAAGTTCTTGTATTTTAAGATAAAATCTTGAGCTGTGAAAAAAAAAACTTCCAGCTCGCTGAAATATGTTCATTTGCTGAAAACCAACAAAACCACGAAAAGTTCTTGTATTTGAAGATAAAATCTTTTTGCATCAAAGAAGAAAGATCCAGCTGACTGAAATAAGTTCATCAAATGAAAACCAACAAAAATTGACAAGAACCACGAAAAGGTCTTGTATTTTAAGATAAAATCTTACGCTATTCATGAAAAAACTTCCAGCTCTCTGAAATATGTTCATTTGCTGAAAACCAACAAAACCATGAAAAGTTCTTGTGTTTGAAGAAAAAATCTTTTTGCTTTGAAGAAGAAAGATTTAACTGACTGAAATAAGTTCATTGGATGAAAACCAACAAAAATTGACAGGAACCACGAAAAGTTCTTGTATTTTCAGATAAAATCTTAAGCTATTGTAGAAAAAACTTCAAGCTCGCTGAAATATGCTCATTTGCTGAAAACCAACAAAACCACGAAAAGTTCTTGTATTTCAAGATAAAATCTTGAGCGATTGAAGAAAAAACTTCCATCTCGCTGAAATATGTTCATTTGCTGAAAACCAACAAAACCACGAAAAGTTCTTGTATTTGAAGATAAGACCTTTTTGCATTAAAGAAGAAAGATCCAGCTGACTGAAATTGTGAGATGAAAACCAACAACAATTTACAAGAACCACGAAAAGTTCTTGTATTTTAAGATAAAATCTTAAACTATCAAAGAAAAAACTTCTCGCTCGCTGAAAGATGTCCATTTGCTGAAATACAACAAAACCACGAAAAGTTCTTGTATTTGAAGATAAAATCTTTTTGCTTTGAAGAAGAAAGATCTCGCTGACTGAAATAAGTTCATTAGATCGAAACCAACAAAAATTGACAAGAACTACGAAAAGTTCTTGTATTTTAAGATAAAATCTTGAGCTATTAAAGAAAAAACTTCCAGCTCGCTGAAATATGTTCATTTGCTGAAAACCAACAAAACCACGAAAAGTTCTTGTATTTGAAGATAAAACCTTTTTGCATTAAAGAAGAAAGCTCCAGCTGACTTAAATAAGTTCATCAAATGAAAACCAACAAAAATTAACAAGAACCACGAAAAGGTCTTGTATTTTAAGATAAAATCTTACGCTATTAATGAAAAAACTTCCAGCTCGCTGAAATATGTTCATTTGCTGAAAACCAACAAAACCACGAAAAGTTCTTGTGTTTGAAGATAAAATCTTTTTGCTTTGAAGAAGAAAGATCCAGCTGACTGAAATAAGTTCATTGGATGAAAACCAACAAAAATTGACAAGAACCACGAAAAGTTCTTGTATTTTAAGATAAAATCTTAAGCTATTGAAGAAAAAACTTCCAGCTCGCTGAAATATGCTCATTTGCTGAAAACCAACAAAACCACGAAAAGATCTTGTATTTGAAGATAAAATCTTTTTGCATGAAAGAAGAAAGATCCAGTTGACTGAAATAAGTTCATAAGATGAAAACCAACAAAAATTGACCAGAACCACGAAAGGTTCTTGTATGTTAAGATAAAATCTGAAACTATGAAAGAAAAAACTTCTCGCTGGTTGAAATATGTTCATTTGCTGAAATCCAACAAAACCACGAAAAGTTCTTGTATTTCAAGACAAAATCTTGAGCGATTGAAGAAAAAACTTCCATCTCGCTGAAATATGTTCATTTGCTGAAAACCAACAAAACCACGAAAAGTTCTTGTATTTGAAGATAAGACCTTTTTGCATTAAAGAAGAAAGATCCAGCTAACTGAAATTGTCAGATGAAAACCAACAAAAATTTACAAGAACCACGAAAAGTTCTTGTATTTTAAGATAAAATCTTAAACTATCAAAGAAAAAACTGCTCGCTCACTGAAAGATGTCCATTTGCTGAAATACAACAAAACCACGAAAAGTTCTTGTATTTGAAGATAAAATCTTTTTGCTTTGAAGAAGAAAGATCTCGCTGACTGAAATAAGTTCATCAGATGAAAACCAACAAAAATTGACCAGAACAACGAAAAGTTCATGTATTTGAAGATAAAATCTTTTTGCATTAAAGAAGATCTAGCTTCCTGAAATATGTTCATTGGATGAAAACCAACAACAATTGACAAGAAACACGAAATGTTCTTGTATTTTAAGATAAAATCTTAAGCTATTAAAGAAAAAACTTCCAGCTCGTTGAAACATGTTCATTTGCTGAAATCCAACAAAACCACGAAAAGTTCTTGTATTTGAAGAAAACAGGTTTTTGCATGAAAGAAGAAAGATCCAGCTGACTGAAATAAGTTCATTTGATGAAAAGCAACAAAAATTGATCAGAACAACGAAAAGTTGTTGTATTTTAAGATAACATCTTGAGCTATTAAAGAAAAAACTTCCAGCTCGCTGAAATATGTTCATTTGCTGAAAACCAACAAAACCACGAAAAGTTCTTGTATTTGAAGAAAAATTCTTTTTGCTTTGAAGAAGAAAGATCTAGCTGACTGAAATAAGTTCATTGGATGAAAACCAACAAAAATTGACAAGAACCACGAAAAGTTCTTGTATTTTAAGATAAAATCTTAAGCTAATGAAGAAAAAACTTCCAGCTCGCTGAAAGATGCTCATTTGCTGAAAACCAACAAAACCACGAAAAGTTCTTGTATTTGAAGATAAAATCTTTTTGCATTGAAGAAGAAAGATCCAGCTGACTGAAATAAGTTCATTACATGAAGGCAAACAAAAATTGACCAGAACCACGAAAGGTTCTTGTATTTTAAGATAAAATCTGAAACTATGAAAGAAAAAACTTCTCGCTGGCTGAAATATGTTCATTTGCTGAAATCCAACAAAACCACGAAAAGTTCTTGTATTTCAAGATAAAATCTTGAGCGATTGAAGAAAAAACTTCCATCTCGCTGAAATATGTTCATTTGCTGAAAACCAACAAAACCACGAAAAGTTCTTGCATTTGAAGATAAGACCTTTTTGCATTAAAGAAGAAAGATCCAGCTAACTGAAATTGTGAGATGAAAACCAACAAAAATTTACAAGAACCACGAAAAGTTCTTGTATTTTGAGATAAAATCTTAAACTATCAAAGAAAAAACTTCTCGCTCACTGAAAGATGTCCATTTGCTGAAATACAACAAAACCACGAAAAGTTCTTGTATTTGAAGATAAAATCTTTTTGCTTTGAAGAAGAAAGATCTAGCTGACTGAAATAAGTTCATTGGATGAAAACCAACAAAAATTGACAAGAACCACGAAAAGTTCTTGTATTTTAAGATAAAACCTTAAGCTATTGAAGAAAAAACTTCCAGCTCGCTGAAATATGCTCATTTGCTGAAAACCAACAAAACCACGAAAAGTTCTTGTATTTGAAGATAAAATCTTTTGGCATTGAAGAAGAAAGATCCAGCTGACTGAAATAAGTTCATTGGATGAAAACCAACAAAAATTGACCAGAACCACGAAAGGTTCTTGTATTTTAAGATAAAATCTTAAGCTATGAAAGAAAAAACTTCTTGCTCGCTGAAATATGTTCATTTGCTGAAATCCAACAAAACCACGAAAAGTTCTTGTATTTTAATATAAAATCTTGAGCTATTGAAGAAAAAACTTCCAGCTCGCTGAAATATGTTCATTTGCTGAAAACCAACAAAAGCACAAAATTTATTGTATTTGAAGATAAGACCATTTTGCATAATGAAGAAAGCACAAGCTGACTGAAATAAGTTCATTAGATGAAAACCAACAAAAATTGATAAGAACCACGAAAAGTTCTTGTATTTTAAGATAAAATCTTAAGCTATTGAAGAAAAAACTTCCAGCTCGCTTAAATATGTATATTTGCTGAAAACCAACAAAACCACGAAATGTTCTTGTATTTGAGGATAAAATCTTTTTGCATTAAAGAAGATCCAGCTGACTGAAATAAGTTCATTGGATGAAAACCAACAAAAATTGACCAGAACAACGAAAAGTTCATGTATTTGAAGATAAAATCTTTTTGCATTAAAGAAGATCTAGCTTCCTGAAATATGTTCATTGGATGAAAACGAACAAAAATTGACAAGAAACACGAAAAATTCTTGTATTTTAAGATAAAATCTTACGTTATTGAAGAAAAAACTTCCAGCTCGCTGAAGCATGTTCATTTGCTGAAATCCAACAAAACCACGAAAAGTTCTTGTATTTGAAAATAAAATCTTTTTCCATAAAAGAAGAAAGATCCAGCTGACTGAAATAAGTTCATTGGATGAAAACCAACAAAAATTGATCAGAACAACGAAAAGTTCTTGTATTTTAAGATAAAATCTTGAGCTATTAAAGAAAAAACTTCCAGCTCACTGAAATATGTTCATTTGCTGAAAACCAAGAAAACCACGAAAAGTTCTTGTATTTGAAGATAAAATCTTTTTGCATTAAAGAAAGATCCAGCTAACTGAAATAAGTTCATTGGATCAAAACCAACAAAAATTGACAAGAACCACGAAAAGTTCTTGTCTTTTAAGATAAAATCTTGAGCTATGAAAGAAAAAACTTCCAGCTCGCTGAAATATGTTCATTTGCTGAAAACCAACAAAACCACGAAAAGTTCTTGTATTTGAAGAAAACAGGTTTTTGCATGAAAGAAGAAAGATCCAGCTGACTGAAATAAGTTCATTTGATGAAAAGCAACAAAAATTGATCAGAACAACGAAAAGTTGTTGTATTTTAAGATAAAATCTTGAGCTATTGAAGAAAAAACTTCCAGCTCGCTGAAATATGTTCATTTGCTGAAAACCAAGAAAACCACGAAAAGTTCTTGTATTTGAAGATAAAATCTTTTTGCATTAAAGAAAGATCTAGTTGACTGAAATTGTTAGATGAAAACCAACAAAAATTGACAAGAACCACGAAAAGTTCTTGTATTTCAAGATAAAATCTTAAACTATCAAAGAAAAAACTTCTCGCTCACTGAAAGATGTCCATTTGCTGAAATACAACAAAACCACGAAAAGTTCTTGTATTTGAAGATAAAATCTTTTTGCTTTGAAGAAGAAAGATTTAGCTGACTGAAATAAGTTCATTCGATCAAAACCAACAAAAATTGACAAGAACCACGAAAAGTTCTTGTATTTTAAGATAAAATCTTGAGCGATTAAAGAAAAAACTTCCAGCTCGCTGAAATATGTTCATTTGCTGAAAACCAACAAAACCACGAAAAGTTCTTGTGTTTGAACATAAAATGTTTTTGCTTTGAAGAAGAAAGATCTAGCTGACTGAAATAAGTTCATTGGATGAAAACCAACAAAAATTGACAAGAACCACGAAAAGTTCTTGTATTTTAAGATAAAATCTTAAGCTATTGAAGAAAAAACTTCCAGCTCGCTGAAATATGCTCATTTGCTGAAAACCAACAAAACCACGAAAAGTTCTTGTATTTGAAGATAAAATCTTTTGGCATTGAAGAAGAAAGATCCAGCTGACTGAAACAAGTTCATTGGATGAAAACCAACAAAAATTGACCAGAACCACGAAAGGTTCTTGTATTTTAAGATAAAATCTTAAGCTATGAAAGAAAAAACTTCTCGCTCGCTGAAATATGTTCATTTGCTGAAATCCAACAAAACCACGAAAAGTTCTTGTATTTGAAGAAAACAGGTTTTTGCATGAAAGAAGAAAGATCCAGCTGACTGAAATAAGTTCATTTGATGAAAACCAACAAAAATTGATCAGAACAACGAAAAGTTGTTGTATTTTAAGATAAAATCTTGAGCTATTAAAGAAAAAACTTCCAGCTCGCTGAAATATGTTCATTTGCTGAAAACCAAGAAAACCACGAAAAGTTCTTGTATTTGAAGATAAAATCTTTTTGCATTAAAGAAAGATCCAGCTGACTGAAATAAGTTCATTGGATCAAAACCAACAAAAATTGATCAGAACAACGAAAAGTTCTTTTATTTTAAGATAAAATCTTGAGCTATTAAAGAAAAAACTTCCAGCTCGCTGAAATATGTTCATTTGCTGAAAACGAAGAAAATCACGAAAAGTTCTTGTGTTTGAAGATAAAATCTTTTTGCTTTGAAGAAGAAAGATCTAGCTGACTGAAATAAGTTCATTGGATGAAAACCAACAAAAATTGACAAGAATCACGAAAAGTTCTTGTATTTTAAGATAAAATCTTACGCTGTTAAAGAAAAAACTTATCATTCGCTGAAATATGTTCATTTGCTGAAAACCAACAAAACCACGAAAAGTTCTTGTATTTGAAGATAAAATCTTTTTGCATTAAAGAAGAAAGATCCAGCTAACTGAAATTGTTAGATGAAAACCAACAAAAATTTACAAGAACCACGAAAAGTTCTTGTATTTCAAGATAAAATCTTAAACTATCAAAGAAAAAACTTCTCGCTCACTGAAAGATGTCCATTTGCTGAAATACAACAAAACCACGAAAAGTTCTTGTATTTCACGGGATTGGGGGTAATATTCTGGCATGGGTGGAGGATTGGTTATCAAACAGGAAGCAGAGAGTTGGGATAAATGGTTCATTTTCGGACTGGCAACCAGTTACCAGTGGTGTTCCACAGGGGTCGGTGCTGGGTCCCCAACTCTTTACAATCTATATTAACGATTTGGAGGAGGGGACCGAGTGCAACATATCAAAATTTGCAGATGATACAAAGATGGGAGGGAAAGTAGAGAGTGAGGAGGACATAAAAAACCTGCAAGGGGATATAGACAGGCTGGGTGAGTGGGCGGAGATTTGGCAGATGCAATATAATATTGGAAAATGTGAGGTTATGCACTTTGGCAGGAAAAATCAGAGAGCAAGTTATTTTCTTAATGGCGAGAGACTGGAAAGTACTGCAGTACAAAGGGATCTGGGGGTCCGAGTGCAAGAAAATCAAAAAGTTGGTATGCAGGTGCAGCAGGTGATCAAGAAAGCCAACGGAATGTTGGCTTTTATTGCTAGGGGGATAGAATATAAAAACAAGGAGGTATTGCTGCAGTTATATAAGGTATTGGTGAGACCGCACCTGGAATACTGCATACAGTTTTGGTCTCCATACTTAAGAAAAGACATACTTGCTCTCGAGGCAGTACAAAGAAGGTTCACTCGGTTAATCCCGGGGATGAGGGGGCGGACATATGAGGAGAGGTTGAGTAGATTGGGACTCTACTCATTGGAGTTCAGAAGAATGAGAGGCGATCTTATTGAAACATATAAGATTGTGAAGGGTCTTGATCGGGTGGATGCAGTAAGGATGTTCCCAAAGATGGGTGAAACTAGAACTAGGGGGCATAATCTTAGAATAAGGGGCTGCTCTTTCAAAACTGAGATGAGGAGAAACTTCTTCACTCAGAGGGTGGTAGGTCTGTGGAATTTGCTGCCCCAGGAAGCTGTGGAAGCTACATCATTAGATAAATTTAAAACAGAAATAGACAGTTTCCTAGAAGTAAAGGGAATTAGGGGTTATGGGGAGCGGGCAGGAAATTGGACATGAAGCTGAGTTCGGATCGGTCAATGCCCTGTGGGTGGCGGAGAGGGCCCAGGGGCTATGTGGCCGGGTCCTGCTCCGACTTCTTGTGTTCTTTAGATTTGTGGTTGGGATCAGATCAGCCATGATCTTATTGAATGGCGGAGCAGGCTCGAGGGGCCGATTGGCCTACTCCTGCTCCAATTTCTTATGTTCTTATGTTCTTATTTGAAGATAAAATCTTTTTGCTTTGAAGAAGAAAGATCTAGCTGACTGAAATAAGTTCATTAGATCAAAACCAACAAAAATTGACAAGAACCACGAAAAGTTCTTGTATTTTAAGATAAAATCTTGAGCTATTAAAGAAAAAACTTCCACCTCGCTGAAATATGTTCATTTGCTGAAAACCAACAAAACCACGAAAAGTTCTTGTATTTGAAGATAAAACCTTTTTGCATTAAAGAAGAAAGCTCCAGCTGACTGAAATAAGTTCATCAAATGAAAACCAACAAAAATTGACAAGAACCACGAAAAGGTCTTGTATTTTAAGATAAAATCTTACGCTATTAAAGAAAAAACTTCCAGCTCGCTGAAATGTGTTCATTTGCTGAAAACCAACAAAATCACGAAAAGTTCTTGTGTTTGAAGATAAAATCTTTTTGCTTTGAAGAAGAAAGATCTAGCTGACTGAAATAAGTTCATTGGATGAAAACCAACAAAAATTGACAAGAACCACGAAAAGTTCTTGTATTTTAAGATAAAATCTTAAGCTATTGAAGAAAAAACTTCCAGCTCGCTGAAATATGCTCATTTGCTGAAAACCAACAAAACCACGAAAAGTTCTTGTATTTGAAGATAATATCTTTTGGCATTGAAGAAGAAAGATCCAGCTGACTGAAATAAGTTCATTGGATGAAAACCAACAAAAATTGACCAGAACCACGAAAGGTTCTTGTATTTTAAGATAAAATCTTAAGCTATGAAAGAAAAAACTTCTCGCTCGCTGAAATATGTTCATTTGCTGAAATCCAACAAAACCACGAAAAGTTCTTGTATTTTAAGATAAAATCTTGAGCTATTGAAGAAAAAACTTCCAGCTCGCTGAAATATGTTCATTTGCTGAAAACCAACAAAAGCACGAAAAGTATTTGAAGAGAAGACCTTTTTGCATAAAGAAGAAAGCACAAGCTGACTGAAATAAGTTCATAAGATGAAAACCAACAAAAATTGATAAGAACCACGAAAAGTTCTTGTATTTTAAGATAAAATCTTAAGCTATTGAAGAAAAAACTTCCAGCTCACTTAAATATGTACATTTGCTGAAAACGAACAAAACCACGAAATGTTCTTGTATTTGAGGATAAAATCTTTTTGCATTAAAGAAGATCCAGCTGACTGAAAGAAGTTCATTGGATGAAAAACAACAAAAATTGACAAGAAACGCGAAAAGTTCTTGTGTTTTAAGATAAAATCTTACGCTATCAAAGATAAAACTTCTTGCTCTCTGAAATATGTTCATTTGCTGAAAACCAACAAAACCACGAAAAGTTCTTGTATTTGAAGATAAAATCTTTTTGCTTTGAAGAAGAAAGATCTAGCTGACTGAAATAAGTTCATTAGATCAAAACCAACAAAAATTGACAAGAACCACGAAAAGTTCTTGTCTTTTAAGATAAAATCTTGAGCTATTAAAGAAAAAACTTCCAGCTCGCTGAAATATGTTCATTTGCTGAAAACCAACAAAACCACGAAAAGTTCTTGTATTTGAAGATAAAATCTTTTTGCTTTGAAGAAGAAAGATCTCGCTGACTGAAATAAGTTCATCAGATGAAAACCAACAAAAATTGACCAGAACAACGAAAAGTTCATGTTTTTGAAGATAAAATCTTTTTGGATTAAAGAAGATCTAGCTTCCTGAAATATGTTCATTGGATGAAAACGAACAAAAATTGACAAGAAACACGAAATGTTCTTGTATTTTAAGATAAAATCTTAAGCTATTAAAGAAAAAACTTCCAGCTCGCTGAAACATGTTCATTTGCTGAAATCCAACAAAACCACCAAAAGTTCTTGTATTTGAAAATAAAATCTTTTTGCATTAAAGAAGAAAGATCCCGCTGACTGAAATAAGTTCATTGGATCAAAACCAACAAAAATTGACAAGAACCACGAAAAGTTCTTGTATTTTAAGATAAAATCTTGAGCTATTAAAGAAAAAACTTCCAGCTCACTGAAATATGTTCATTTGCTGAAAACCAACAAAACCACGAAAAGTTCTTGTATTTGAAGATAAGACCTTTTTGCATTAAAGAAGAAAGATCCAGCTAACTGAAATTGTTAGATGAAAACCAACAAAAATTGACAAGAACCACGAAAAGTTCTTGTATTTTAAGATAAAATCTTACGCTATCAAAGAAAAAACTTATCATTCGCTGAAAAATGTTTGTTTGCTGAAAACCAACAAAACCACGAAAAGTTATTGTATTTGAAGATAAAATCTTTTTGCCTTGAAGAAGGAAGATCTTGCTGACTGAAATAAGTTAAATAGATCAAAACCAACAAAAATTGACAAGAACCACGAAAAGTTTTTGTATTTTAAGATAAAATCTTAAGCTATTAAAGAAAAAACTTCTGCCTCGCTGAAATATGTTCATTTGCTGAAAACCAACAAAACCACGAAAAGTTCTTGTATTTGAAGATAAAATCTTTTTGCATTAAAGAAGAAAGATCCAGCTGACTGAAATTGTGAGATGAAAACCAAGAAAAATTGACAAGAATCACGAAAAGTTCTTGTATTTTAAGGCAAAATCTTAAGCTATTAAAGAAAAAACTTCTTGCGCGCTGAAATATGTTCTTTTGCTGAAAACCAACAAAACCACGAAAAGTTCTTGTATTTGAAGATAAAATGTTTTTGCTTTGAAGAAGAAAGATCTAGTTGACTGAAATAAGTTCATTGGATGAAAACCAACAAAAATTGACAAGAACCACGAAAAGTTCTTGTATTTTAAGATAAAATCTTCCGCTATTAAAGAAATAACTTATCATTCGCTGAAATATGTTTGTTTGCTGAAAACCAACAAAACCACGAAAAGTTATTGTATTTTAAGATAAAATCTTAAGCTATTAAAGAAAAAACTTCTCGCTCGCTGAAAGATGTCGATTTGCTGAAATACAACAAAACCACGAAAAGTTCTTGTATTTGAAGATAAAATCTTTTTGCTTTGAAGAAGAAAGATCGAGCTGACTGAAATAAGTTCATTGGATCAAAACCAACAAAAATTGACAAGAACCACGAAAAGTTCTTGTATTTTAAGATAAAATCTGAAGGTATTAAAGTAAAAACTTCCAGCTCGCTGAAATATGTTCATTTGCTGAAAACCAACAAAACCACGAAAAGTTCTTGTATTTGAAGATAAAATCTTTTTGCATTGAAGAAGAAAGATCCAGCTGACTGAAATAAGTTCATTGCATGAAAACCAACAAAAATTGACCAGAACCACGAAAGGTTCTTGTATTTTAAGATAAAATCTGAAACTATGAAAGAAAAAACTTCTCGCTGGCTGAAATATGTTCATTTGCTGAAATCCAACAAAACCACGAAAAGTTCTTGTATTTCAAGATAAAATCTTGAGCGATTGAAGAAAAAACTTCCATCTCGCTGAAATATGTTCATTTGCTGAAAACCAACAAAACCACGAAAAGTTCTTGTATTTGAAGATAAGACCTTTTTGCATTAAAGAAGAAAGATCCAGCTAACTGAAATTGTTAGATGAAAACCAACAAAAATTTACAAGAACCATGAAAAGTTCTTGTATTTTAAGATAAAATCTCAAACTATCAAAGAAAAAACTTCTCGCTCGCTGAAAGATGTCCATTTGCTGAAATACAACAAAACCACGAAAAGTTCTTGTATTTGAAGATAAAATCTTTTTGCTTTGAAGAAGAAAGATCTAGCTGACTGAAATAAGTTCATTAGATCAAAACCAACAAAAATTGACAAGAACCACGAAAAGTTCTTGTATTTTAAGATAAAATCTTGAGCTATTAAAGAAAAAACTTCCAGCTCGCTGAAATATGTTCATTTGCTGAAAACCAACAAAACCACGAAATGTAGTTGTATTTGAAGATAAAACCTTTTTGCATTAAAGAAGAAAGCTCCAGCTGACTGAAATAAGTTCATCAAATGAAAACCAACAAAAATTGACAAGAACCACAAAAAGGTCTTGTATTTTAAGATAAAATCTTATGCTACTAATGAAAAAACTTCCAGGTCGCTGAAATATGTTCATTTGCTGAAAACCAACAAAAATTGACAAGAACCACGAAAAGTTCTTGTATTTTAAGATAAAATCTTAAACTATTGAAGAAAAAACTTCCAGCTCGCTGAAATATGCTCATTTGCTGAAAACCAACAAAACCACGAAAAGTTCTTGTATTTGAAGATAAAATCTTTTGGCATTGAAGAAGAAAGATCCAGCTGACTGAAATAAGTTCATTGGATGAAAACCAACAAAAATTGACCAGAACCACGAAAGGTTCTTGTATTTTAAGATAAAATCTTAAGCTATGAAAGAAAAAACTTCTCGCTCGCTGAAATATGTTCATTTGCTGAAATCCAACAAAACCACGAAAAGTTCTTGTATTTTAAGATAAAATCTTGAGCTATTGAAGAAAAAACTTCCAGCTCGCTGAAATATGTTCATTTGCTGAAAACCAACAAAAGCATGAAAAGTTATTGTATTTGAAGATAAGACCTTTTTGCATAAAGAAGAAAGCACACGCTGACTGAAATAAGTTCATTAGATGAAAACCAACAAAAATTGATAAGAACCACGAAAAGTTCTTGTATTTTAAGATAAAATCTTAAGCTATTGAAGAAAAAACTTCCAGCTCGCTTAAATATGTAAATTTGCTGAAAACCAACAAAACCACGAAATGTTCTTGTATTTGAGAATAAAATCTTTTTGCATTAGAGAAAGATCCAGCTAACTGAAATAAGTTCATTGGATCAAAACCAACAAAAATTGACAAGAACCACGAAAAGTTCTTGTATTTTAAGATAAAATCTTGAGCTATTAAAGAAAAAACTTCCAGCTCGCTGAAATATGTTCATTTGCTGAAAACCAACAAAACCACGAAAAGTTCTTGTTTTTGAAGAAAACAGGTTTTTGCATGAAAGAAGAAAGATCCAGCTGACTGAAATAAGTTCATTTGATGAAAACCAACAAAAATTGATCAGAACAACGAAAAGTTGTTGTATTTTAAGATAAAATCTTGAGCTATTAAAGAAAAAACTTCCAGCTCGCTGAAATATGTTCATTTGCTGAAAACCAAGAAAACCACGAAAAGTTCTTGTATTTGAAGATAAAATGTTTTTGCTTTGAAGAAGAAAGATCTAGTTGACTGAAATAAGTTCATTGGATGAAAACCAACAAAAATTGACAAGAACCACGAAAAGTTCTTGTATTTTAAGATAAAATCTTCCGCTATTAAAGAAAAAACTTATCATTCGCTGAAATATGTTTGTTTGCTGAAAACCAACAAAACCACGAAAAGTTATAGTATTTGAAGATAAAATCTTTTTGCTTTGAAGAAGGAAGATCTTGCTGACTGAAATCAGTTGAATAGATCAAAACCAACAAAAATTGACAAGAACCACGAAAAGTTTTTGTATTTTAAGATAAAATCTTAAGCTATTAAAGAAAAAACTTCTGCCTCGCTGAAATATGTTCATTTGCTGAAAACCAACAAAACCACGAAAAGTTCTTGTATTTGAAGATAAAATATTTTTGCATTAAAGAAGAAAGATCCGGCTGACTGAAATTGTTAGATGAAAACCAACAAAAATTGACAAGAACCACGAAAAGTTCTTGTATTTTAAGATAAAATCTTACGCTATTAAAGAACAAACTTCTCGCTCGCTGAAATATGTTCATTTGCTGAAAACCAACAAAACAACGAAAAGTTCTTGTATTGAAGATAAAATCTTTTTGCTTTGAAGAAGAAAGATCTAGCTGACTGAAATAAGTTCATTGCATCAAAACCAACAAAAATTGACACGAACCACGAAAAGTTCTTGTATTTTAAGATAAAATCTTAAGCTATTAAAGAAAAAACTTCTCGCTCGCTGAAAGATGTCGATTTGCTGAAATACAACAAAACCACGAAAAGTTCTTGTATTTGAAGATAAAATCTTTTTGCTTTGAAGAAGAAAGGTCTAGCTGACTGAAATAAGTTCATTGGATGAAAACCAACAAAAATTGACAAGAACCACGAAAAGTTCTTGTATTTTAAGATAAAATCTTAAGCTATTAAAGTAAAAACTTCCAGCTCGCTGAAATATGTTCATTTGCTGAAAACCAACAAAACCACGAAAAGTTCTTGTATTTGAAGATAAAATCTTTTTGCATTGAAGAAGAAAGATCCAGCTGACTGAAATAAGTTCATTGCATGAAAACCAACAAAAATTGACCAGAACCACGAAAGGTTCTTGTATTTTGAGATAAAATCTGAAACTATGAAAGAAAAAACTTCTCGCTGGCTGAAATATGTTCATTTGCTGAAATCCAACAAAACCACGAAAAGTTCTTGTATTTGAAGAAAACAGGTTTTTGCATGAAAGAAGAAAGATCCAGCTGACTGAAATAAGTTCATTTGATGAAAACCAACAAAAATTGATCAGAACAACGAAAAGTTGTTGTATTTTAAGATAAAATCTTGAGCTATTAAAGAAACATCTTCCAGCTCGCTGAAATATGTTCATTTGCTGAAAACCAACAAAACCACGAAAAGTTATTGTATTTGAAGATAAAATCTTTTTGCTTTGAAGAAGGAAGATCTTGCTGACTGAAATAAGTTAAATAGATCAAAACCAACAAAAATTGACAAGAACCACGAAAAGTTTTTGTATTTTAAGATAAAATCTTAAGCTATTAAAGAAAAATCTTCTGCCTCGCTGAAATATGTTCATTTGCTGAAAACCAACAAAACCACGAAAAGTTCTTGTATTTGAAGATAAAATCTTTTTGCATTAAAGAAGAAAGATCCAGCTGAATGAAATTGTTGGATGAAAACCAACAAAAATTGAAAAGAATCACGAAAAGTTCTTGTATTTTAAGGCAAAATCTTAAGCTATGAAAGAAAAAACTTCTTGCGTGCTGAAATATGTTCTTTTGCTGAAAACCAACAAAACCACGAAAAGTTCTTGTCTTTGAAGAGAAAATCTTTTTGCATTAAAGAAGAAAGATCTAGCTGACTGAAATAAGTTCATTCGATGAAAACCAACAAAAATTGACAAGAACCACGAAAAGTTCTTGTATTTTAAGATAAAATCTTACGCTATTAAAGAAAAAACTTATCATTCACTGAAATATGTTTGTTTGCTGAAAACCAACAAAACCACGAAAAGTTATTGTTTTTGAAGATAAAATCTTTTTGCATTAAAGAAGAAAGATCCAGCTGACTGAAATTGTTAGATGAAAACCAACAAAATTGACAAGAACCACGAAAAGTTCTTGTATTTTAAGATAAAATCTTACGCTATTAAAGAACAAACTTCTCGCTCGCTGAAATATGTTCATTTGCTGAAAACCAACAAAACAACGAAAACTTCTTGTATTGAAGATAAAATCTTTTTGCTTTGAAGAAGAAAGATCTAGCTGACTGAAATAAGTTCATTGCATCAAAACCAACAAAAATTGACACGAACCACGAAAAGTTCTTGTATTTTAAGATAAAATCTTAAGCTATTAAAGAAAAAACTTCTCGCTCGCTGAAAGATGTCGATTTGCTGAAATACAACAAAACCACGAAAAGTTCTTGTATTTGAAGATAAAATCTTTTTGCTTTGAAGAAGAAAGATCTAGCTGACTGAAATAAGTTCATTGGATCAAAACCAACAAAAATTGACAAGAACCACGAAAAGTTCTTGTATTTTAAGATAAAATCTTAAGCTATTAAAGTAAAAACTTCCAGCTCGCTGAAATATGTTCATTTGCTGAAAACCAACAAAACCACGAAAAGTTCTTGTATTTGAAGATAAAATCTTTTTGCATTGAAGAAGAAAGATCCAGCTGACTGAAATAAGTTCATTGCATGAAAACCAACAAAAATTGACCAGAACCACGAAAGGTTCTTGTATTTTGAGATAAAATCTGAAACTATGAAAGAAAAAACTTCTCGCTGGCTGAAATATGTTCATTTGCTGAAATCCAACAAAACCACGAAAAGTTCTTGTATTTCAAGATAAAATCTTGAGCTATTAAAGAAAAAACTTCCAGCTCGCTGAAATATGTTCATTTGCTAAAAACCAACAAAACCACGAAAAGTTCTTGTATTTGAAGAAAACAGGTTTTTGCATGAAAGAAGAAAGATCCAGCTGACTGAAATAAGTTCATTTGATGAAAACCAACAAAAATTGATCAGAACAACGAAAAGTTGTTGTATTTTAAGATAAAATCTTGAGCTATTAAAGAAACATCTTCCAGCTCGCTGAAATATGTTCATTTGCTGAAAACCAACAAAACCACGAAAAGTTATTGTATTTGAAGATAAAATCTTTTTGCTTTGAAGAAGGAAGATCTTGCTGACTGAAATAAGTTAAATAGATCAAAACCAACAAAAATTGACAAGAACCACGAAAAGTTTTTGTATTTTAAGATAAAATCTTAAGCTATTAAAGAAAAATCTTCTGCCTCGCTGAAATATGTTCATTTGCTGAAAACCAACAAAACCCTGAAAAGTTCTTGTATTTGAAGATAAAATCTTTTTGCATTAAAGAAGAAAGATCCAGCTGAATGAAATTGTTAGATGAAAACCAACAAAAATTGAAAAGAATCACGAAAAGTTCTTGTATTTTAAGGCAAAATCTTAAGCTATGAAAGAAAAAACTTCTTGCGTGCTGAAATATGTTCTTTTGCTGAAAACCAACAAAACCACGAAAAGTTCTTGTCTTTGAAGAGAAAAACTTTTTGCATTAAAGAAGAAAGATCTAGCTGACTGAAATAAGTTCATTAGATGAAAACCAACAAAAATTGACAAGAACCACGAAAAGTTCTTGTATTTTAAGATAAAATCTTACGCTATTAAAGAAAAAACTTATCATTCACTGAAATATGTTTGTTTGCTGAAAACCAACAAAACCACGAAAAGTTCTTGTTTTTGAAGATAAAATCTTTTTGCATTAAAGAAGAAAGATCCAGCTGACTGAAATTGTAAGATGAAAACCAACAAAAATTGACAAGAACCACGAAAAGTTCTTGTATTTTAAGATAAAATCTTACGCTATTAAAGAACAAACTTCTAGCTCGCTGAAATATGTTCATTTGCTGAAAACCAAAAAAACAACGAAAAGTTCTTGTATTGAAGATAAAATCTTTTTGCTTTGAAGAAGAAAGATCTAGCTGACTGAAATAAGTTCATTGGATGAAAACCAACAAAAATTGACCAGAACCACGAAAGGTTCTTGTATTTTGAGATAAAATCTGAAACTATGAAAGAAAAAACTTCTCGCTGGCTGAAATATGTTCATTTGCTGAAATCCAACAAAACCACGAAAAGTTCTTGTATTTGAAGAAAACAGGTTTTTGCATGAAAGAAGAAAGATCCAGCTGACTGAAATAAGTTCATTTGATGAAAACCAACAAAAATTGATCAGAACAACGAAAAGTTGTTGTATTTTAAGATAAAATCTTGAGCTATTAAAGAAACATCTTCCAGCTCGCTGAAATATGTTCATTTGCTGAAAACCAACAAAACCACGAAAAGTTATTGTATTTGAAGATAAAATCTTTTTGCTTTGAAGAAGGAAGATCTTGCTGACTGAAATAAGTTAAATAGATCAAAACCAACAAAAATTGACAAGAACCACGAAAAGTTTTTGTATTTTAAGATAAAATCTTAAGCTATTAAAGAAAAATCTTCTGCCTCGCTGAAATATGTTCATTTGCTGAAAACCAACAAAACCACGAAAAGTTCTTGTATTTGAAGATAAAATCTTTTTGCATTAAAGAAGAAAGATCCAGCTGAATGAAATTGTTGGATGAAAACCAACAAAAATTGAAAAGAATCACGAAAAGTTCTTGTATTTTAAGGCAAAATCTTAAGCTATGAAAGAAAAAACTTCTTGCGTGCTGAAATATGTTCTTTTGCTGAAAACCAACAAAACCACGAAAAGTTCTTGTCTTTGAAGAGAAAATCTTTTTGCATTAAAGAAGAAAGATCTCGCTGACTGAAATAAGTTCATTCGATGAAAACCAACAAAAATTGACAAGAACCACGAAAAGTTCTTGTATTTTAAGATAAAATCTTACGCTATTAAAGAAAAAACTGATCATTCACTGAAATATGTTTGTTTGCTGAAAACCAACAAAACCACGAAAAGTTATTGTTTTTGAAGATAAAATCTTTTTGCATTAAAGAAGAAAGATCCAGCTGACTGAAATTGTTAGATGAAAACCAACAAAATTGACAAGAACCACGAAAAGTTCTTGTATTTTAAGATAAAATCTTACGCTATTAAAGAACAAACTTCTCGCTCGCTGAAATATGTTCATTTGCTGAAAACCAACAAAACAACGAAAAGTTCTTGTATTGAAGATAAAATCTTTTTGCTTTGAAGAAGAAAGATCTAGCTGACTGAAATAAGTTCATTGCATCAAAACCAACAAAAATTGACACGAACCACGAAAAGTTCTTGTATTTTAAGATAAAATCTTAAGCTATTAAAGAAAAAACTTCTCGCTCGCTGAAAGATGTCGATTTGCTGAAATACAACAAAACCACGAAAAGTTCTTGTATTTGAAGATAAAATCTTTTTGCTTTGAAGAAGAAAGATCTAGCTGACTGAAATAAGTTCATTGGATCAAAACCAACAAAAATTGACAAGAACCACGAAAAGTTCTTGTATTTTAAGATAAAATCTTAAGCTATTAAAGTAAAAACTTCCAGCTCGCTGAAATATGTTCATTTGCTGAAAACCAACAAAACCACGAAAAGTTCTTGTATTTGAAGATAAAATCTTTTTGCATTGAAGAAGAAAGATCCAGCTGACTGAAATAAGTTCATTGCATGAAAACCAACAAAAATTGACCAGAACCACGAAAGGTTCTTGTATTTTGAGATAAAATCTGAAACTATGAAAGAAAAAACTTCTCGCTGGCTGAAATATGTTCATTTGCTGAAATCCAACAAAACCACGAAAAGTTCTTGTATTTCAAGATAAAATCTTGAGCTATTAAAGAAAAAACTTCCAGCTCGCTGAAATATGTTCATTTGCTGAAAACCAACAAAACCACGAAAAGTTCTTGTATTTGAAGAAAACAGGTTTTTGCATGAAAGAAGAAAGATCCAGCTGACTGAAATAAGTTCATTTGATGAAAACCAACAAAAATTGATCAGAACAACGAAAAGTTGTTGTATTTTAAGATAAAATCTTGAGCTATTAAAGAAACATCTTCCAGCTCGCTGAAATATGTTCATTTGCTGAAAACCAACAAAACCACGAAAAGTTATTGTATTTGAAGATAAAATCTTTTTGCTTTGAAGAAGGAAGATCTTGCTGACTGAAATAAGTTAAATAGATCAAAACCAACAAAAATTGACAAGAACCACGAAAAGTTTTTGTATTTTAAGATAAAATCTTAAGCTATTAAAGAAAAATCTTCTGCCTCGCTGAAATATGTTCATTTGCTGAAAACCAACAAAACCCTGAAAAGTTCTTGTATTTGAAGATAAAATCTTTTTGCATTAAAGAAGAAAGATCCAGCTGAATGAAATTGTTAGATGAAAACCAACAAAAATTGAAAAGAATCACGAAAAGTTCTTGTATTTTAAGGCAAAATCTTAAGCTATGAAAGAAAAAACTTCTTGCGTGCTGAAATATGTTCTTTTGCTGAAAACCAACAAAACCACGAAAAGTTCTTGTCTTTGAAGAGAAAATCTTTTTGCATTAAAGAAGAAAGATCTAGCTGACTGAAATAAGTTCATTAGATGAAAACCAACAAAAATTGACAAGAACCACGAAAAGTTCTTGTATTTTAAGATAAAATCTTACGCTATTAAAGAAAAAACTTATCATTCACTGAAATATGTTTGTTTGCTGAAAACCAACAAAACCACGAAAAGTTCTTGTTTTTGAAGATAAAATCTTTTTGCATTAAAGAAGAAAGATCCAGCTGACTGAAATTGTAAGATGAAAACCAACAAAAATTGACAAGAACCACGAAAAGTTCTTGTATTTTAAGATAAAATCTTACGCTATTAAAGAACAAACTTCTAGCTCGCTGAAATATGTTCATTTGCTGAAAACCAACAAAACAACGAAAAGTTCTTGTATTGAAGATAAAATCTTTTTGCTTTGAAGAAGAAAGATCTAGCTGACTGAAATAAGTTCATTGGATGAAAACCAACAAAAATTGACACGAACCACGAAAAGTTCTTGTATTTTAAGATAAAATCTTAAGCTATCAAAGAAAAAACTTCTCGCTCACTGAAAGATGTCGATTTGCTGAAATACAACAAAACCACGAAAAGTTCTTGTATTTGAAGATAAAATCTTTTTGCTTTGAAGAAGAAAGATCTAGCTGACTGAAATAAGTTCATTGGATGAAAACCAACAAAAATTGACCAGAACCACGAAAGGTTCTTGTATTTTAAGATAAAATCTGAAACTATGAAAGAAAAAACTTCTCGCTGGCTGAAATCTGTTCATTTGCTGAAATCCGACAAAACCACGAAAAGTTCTTGTATTTCAAGATAAAATCTTGAGCGATTGAAGAAAAAACTTCCATCTCGCTGAAATATGTTCATTCGCTGAAAACCAACAAAACCACGAAAAGTTCTTGTATTTGAAGATAAGACCTTTTTGCATTAAAGAAGAAAGATCCAGCATACTGAAATTGTGAGATGAAAACCAACAAAAATTTCCAAGAACCACGAAAAGTTCTTGTATTTTAAGATAAAATCTTAAACTATCAAAGAAAAAACTTCTCGCTCGCTGAAAGATGTCCATTTGCTGAAATACAACAAAACCACGAAAAGTTCTTGTATTTGAAGATAAAATCTTTTTGCTTTGAAGAAGAAAGATCTAGCTGACTGAAATAAGTTCATTAGATCAAAACCAACAAAAATTGACAAGAACCACGAAAAGTTCTTGTCTTTTAAGATAAAATCTTGAGCTATTAAAGAAAAAACTTCCAGCTCGCTGAAATATGTTCATTTGCTGAAAACCAACAAAACCACGAAAAGTTCTTGTATTTGAAGATAAAATCTTTTTGCATTGAAGAAGAAAGATCCAGCTGACTGAAATAAGTTCATCAAATGAAAACCAACAAAAATTGACAAGAACCACAAAAAGGTCTTGTATTTTAAGATAAAATCTTACGCTATTAATGAAAAAACTTCCAGGTCGCTGAAATATGTTCATTTGGTGAAAACCAACAAAACCACGAAAAGTTCTTGTATTTCAAGATAAAATCTTTTTGCTTTGAAGAAGAAAGATCTAGCTGACTGAAATAAGTTCATTGGATGAAAACCAACAAAAATTGACAAGAACCACGAAAAGTTCTTGTATTTTAAGATAAAATCTTAAGCTATTGAAGAAAAAACTTCCAGCTCGCTGAAATATGCTCATTTGCCGAAAACCAACAAAACCACGAAAAGTTCTTGTATTTGAAGATAAAATCTTTTGGCATTGAAGAAGAAAGATCCAGCTGACTGAAATAAGTTCATTGGATGAAAACGAACAAAAATTGACCAGAACCACGAAAGGTTCTTTTATTTTAAGATAAAATCTTGAGCTATTGAAGAAAAAACTTCCAGCTCGCTGAAATATGTTCATTTGCTGAAAACCAACAAAAGCACGAAAAGTTATTGTATTTGAAGATAAGACCTTTTTGCATAAAGAAGAAAGCACAAGCTGACTGAAATAAGTTCATTAGATGAAAACCAACAAAAATTGTTCAGAACCACGAAAGGTTCTTGTATTTTAAGATAAAATCTTAAGCTATTGAAGAAAAAACTTCCAGCTCGCTTAAATATGTACATTTGCTGAAAACCAACAAAACCACAAAATGTTCTTGTATTTGAGGATAAAATCTTTTTGCATTAAAGAAGATCCAGCTGACTGAAATAAGTTCATTGGATGAAAAACAACAAAAATTGACAAGAAACGCGAAAAGTTCTTGTATTTTAAGATAAAATCTTAAGCTATTAAAGTAAAAACTTCCAGCTCGCTGAAATATGTTCATTTGCTGAAAACCAACAAAACCACTAAAAGTTCTTGTATTTGAAGATAAATCTTCAGCTGTTAAAGAAAAAACTTCCAGCTCGCTGAAATATGTTCATTTGCTGAAATCCAACAAATCCACGAAAAGTACTTGTCTTTGAGGATAAAATCTTTTTGCATGAAAGAAGAAAGATCCAGCTGACTCAAATAAGTGCATTAGATGAAAACCAACAAAATTGACAAGAACCACGAAAAGTTCTTGTATTTTAAGATAAAGTCTTAAGCTATTAAAGAAAAAACTTATAGCTCGCTGAAATATGTTCATTTGCTGAAAACCAACAAAACCACGAAAAGTTCTTGTATTTGAAGATAAAATCTTTTTGCATTAAAGAAGAAAGATCCAGCTGACTGAAATTGTTAGATGAAAACCAACAAAAATTGACATGAACCACGAAAAGTTCTTGTATTTTAAGATAAAATCTTAAGCTATTAAAGAAAAAACTTCTCGCTCGCTGAAAGATGTCCATTTGCTGAAATACAACAAAACCACGAAAAGTTCTTGTATTTGAAGATTAAATCTATTTGCTTTGAAGAAGAAAGATCTAGCTGACTGAAATAAGTTCATTGGATCAAAACCAACAAAAATTGACAAGAACCACGAAAAGTTCTTGTATTTTCAGATAAAATCTTCAGCTGTTAAAGAAAAAACTTCCAGCTCGCTCAAATATGTTCATTTGCTGAAATCCAACAAATCCACGAAAAGTACTTGTATTTGAGGATAAAATCTTTTTGGATGAAAGAAGAAAGATCCAGCTGACTCAAATAAGTGCATTAGATGAAAACCAACAAAAATTGACAAGAACCACGAAAAGTTCTTGTATTTGAAGATAAAATCTTTTTGCATTAAAGAAGAAAGATCCAGCTGACTGAAATTGTGAGATGAAAACCAACAAAAATTGACAAGAACCACGAAAAGTTCTTGTATTTTAAGATAAAATCTTAAGCTATTAAAGAAAAAACTTCTCACTCGCTGAAAGATGTCCATTTGCTGAAATACAACAAAACCACGAAAAGTTCTTGTATTTGAAGATAAAATCTTTTTGCTTTGAAGAAGAAAGATCTAGCTGACTGAAATAAGTTCATTGGATCAAAACCAACAAAAATTGACAAGAACCACGAAAAGTTCTTGTATTTTAAGATAAAATCTTAAGCTATTAAAGAAAAAACTTCCAGCTCGCAAATGTTCATTTGCTGAAAACCAACAAAACCACGAAAAGTTCTTGTATTTGAAGATAAAATCGTTTTGCATTAAAGAAGAAAGATCCAGCTGACTGAAATTGTTAGATAAAACCAACAAAAGTTGACAAGAACCACGAAAAGTTCTTGTATTTTAAGATAAAATCTTAAGCTATTGAAGAAAAAACTTCTCGCTCGCTGAAAGATGTCCATTTGCTGAAATACAACAAAACCACGAAAAGTTCTTGTATTCTAAGATAAAATCTTAAGCTATTAAAGAAAAAACTTATAGCTCGCTGAAATATGTTCATTTGCTGAAAACCAACAAAACCACGAAAAGTTCTTGTGTTTGAAGATAAAATCTTTTTGCATTAAAGAAAGATCCAGCTGACTGAAATAAGTTCATTGGATCAAAACCAACAAAAATTGATCAGAAGAACGAAAAGTTCTTGTATTTGAAGATAAAATCTTTTTGCTTTGAAGAAGGAAGATCTTGCTGACTGAAATCAGTTAAATAGATCAAAACCAACAAAAATTGACAAGAACCACGAAAAGATTTTGTATTTTAAGATAAAATCTTAAGCTATTAAAGAAAAAACTTCCAGCTCGCTGAAATATGTTCATTTGCTGAAAACCAACAAAACCACGAAAAGTTCTTGTATTTGATGATAACATCTTTTTGCATTAAAGAAGAAAGATCTTGCTGACTGAAAAATGTTCATTAGATGAAAAACAACAAAAATTGATCAGAACCACGAAAAGATCTTGTATTTTAAGATAAAATCTTAAGCTATTAAAGAAAAAACTTCCAGCTCGCTGAAATATGTTCATTTGCTGAAAACCAACAAAACCACGAAAAGTTCTTGTATTTGAAGATAAAATCGTTTTGCATTAAAGAAGAAAGATCCAGCTGACTGAAATTGTGAGATGAAAACCAACAAAAATTGACAAGAACCACGAAAAGTTCTTGTATTTTAAGATAAAATCTTAAGCTATTGAAGAAAAAACTTCTCGCTCGCTGAAAGATGTCCATTTGCTGAAATACAACAAAACCACGAAAAGTTCTTGTATTCTAAGATAAAATCTTAAGCTATTAAAGAAAAAACTTATAGCTTGCTGAAATATGTTCATTTGCTGAAAACCAACAAAACCACGAAAAGTTCTTGTATTTGAAGATAAAATCTTTTTGCATTAAAGAAAGATCCAGCTGACTGAAATAAGTTCATTGGATCAAAACCAACAAAAATTGATCAGAAGAACGAAAAGTTCTTGCATTTGAAGATAAAATCTTTTTGCTTTGAAGAAGGAAGATCTTGCTGACTGAAATCAGTTAAATAGATCAAAACCAACAAAAATTGACAAGAACCACGAAAAGTTTTTGTATTTTAAGATAAAATCTTAAGCTATTAAAGAAAAAACTTCCAGCTCGCTGAAATATGTTCATTTGCTGAAAACCAACAAAACCACGAAAAGTTCTTGCATTTGATGATAACATCTTTTTGCATTAAAGAAGAAAGATCTTGCTGACTGAAAAATGTTCATTCGATGAAAAACAACAAAAATTGATCAGAACCACGAAAAGATCTTGTATTTTAAGATAAAATCTTACGCTATCAAAGATAAAACTTCTCGCTCGCTGAAATATGTTCATTTGCTGAAAACCAACAAAACCACGAAAAGTTCTTGTATTTGAAGATAAAATCTTTTTGCATTAAAGAAGAAAGATCCAGCTGACTGAAATTGTTAGATGAAAACCAACAAAAATTGACAAGAACCACGAAAAGTTCTTGTATTTTAAGATAAAATCTTAAGCTATGAAAGAATAAACTTACAGCTCGCTGAAATATGTTCATTTGCTGAAATTCAACGAAACCACGAAAAGTTCTTGTATTTGAAGATAAAATCTTTTTGCATTAAAGAAAAAAGAACGAGCTGACTGAAATAAGTTCATTAGATGAAAACCAACAAAAATTGACAAGAACCACGAAAAGTTTTTGTATTTTAAGATAAAATCTTGAGCTATTGAAGAAAAAACTTCCAGCTCGCTGAAATATGTTCATTTGCTGAAAACCAACAAAAGCACGAAAAGTTATTGTATTTGAAGATAAGACCTTTTTGCATAAAGAAGAAAGCACAAGCTGACTGAAATAAGTTCATTAGATGAAAACCAACAAAAATTGACAAGAAACGCGAAAAGTTCTTGTATTTTAAGATAAAATCTTACGCTATCAAAGATAAAACTTCTTGCTCTCTGAAATATGTTCATTTGCTGAAAACCAAAAAATCCACGAAAAGTTCTTGTATTTGAAGATAAAATCTATTTGCTTTGAAGAAGAAAGATCTAGCTAACTGAAATAGGTTCATTGGATCAAAACCAACAAAAATTGACAAGAACCACGAAAAGTTCTTGTATTTTAAGATAAAATCTTAAGCTATTAAAGTAAAAACTTCCAGCTCGCTGAAATATGTTCATTTGCTGAAAACCAACAAAACCACTAAAAGTTCTTGTATTTGAAGATAAAATCTTCAGCTGTTAAAGAAAAAACTTCCAGCTCGCTGAAATATGTTCATTTGCTGAAATCCAACAAATCCACGAAAAGTACTTGTCTTTGAGGATAAAATCTTTTTGCATGAAAGAAGAAAGATCCAGCTGACTCAAATAAGTGCATTAGATGAAAACCAACAAAATTGACAAGAACCACGAAAAGTTCTTGTATTTTAAGATAAAATCTTAAGCTATTAAAGAAAAAACTTATCGCTCGCTGAAATATGTTCATTTGCTGAAAACCAACAAAACCACGAAAAGTTCTTGTATTTGAAGATAAAATCTTTTTGCATTAAAGAAGAAAGATCCAGCTGACTGAAATTGTTAGATGAAAACCAACAAAAATTGACAAGAACCACGAAAAGTTCTTGTATTTGAAGATAAAATCTTTTTGCATTAAAGAAGAAAGATCCAGCTGACTGAAATTGTGAGATGAAAACCAACAAAAATTGACAAGAACCACGAAAAGTTCTTGTATTTTAAGATAAAATCTTAAGCTATTAAAGAAAAATCTTCTCACTCGCTGAAAGATGTCCATTTGCTGAAATACAACAAAACCACGAAAAGTTCTTGTATTTGAAGATAAAATCTTTTTGCTTTGAAGAAGAAAGATCTAGCTGACTGAAATAAGTTCATTGGATCAAAACCAACAAAAATTGACAAGAACCACGAAAAGTTCTTGTATTTTAAGATAAAATCTTAAGCTATTAAAGAAAAAACTTCCAGCTCGCTGAAATATGTTCATTTGCTGAAAACCAACAAAACCACGAAAAGTTCTTGTATTTGAAGATAAAATCGTTTTGCATTAAAGAAGAAAGATCCAGCTGACTGAAATTGTTAGATAAAACCAACAAAAATTGACAAGAACCACGAAAAGTTCTTGTATTTTAAGATAAAATCTTAAGCTGTTGAAGAAAAAACTTCTCGCTCGCTGAAAGATGTCCATTTGCTGAAATACAACAAAACCACGAAAAGTTCTTGTATTCTAAGATAAAATCTTAAGCTATTAAAGAAAAAACTTATAGCTCGCTGAAATATGTTCATTTGCTGAAAACCAACAAAACCACGAAAAGTTCTTGTGTTTGAAGATAAAATCTTTTTGCATTAAAGAAAGATCCAGCTGACTGAAATAAGTTCATTGGATCAAAACCAACAAAAATTGATCAGAAGAACGAAAAGTTCTTGTATTTGAAGATAAAATCTTTTTGCTTTGAAGAAGGAAGATCTTGCTGACTGAAATCAGTTAAATAGATCAAAACCAACAAAAATTGACAAGAACCACGAAAAGTTTTTGTATTTTAAGATAAAATCTTAAGCTATTAAAGAAAAAACTTCCAGCTCGCTGAAATATGTTCATTTGCTGAAAACCAACAAAACCACGAAAAGTTCTTGTATTTGATGATAACATCTTTTTGCATTAAAGAGGAAAGATCTTGCTGACTGAAAAATGTTCATTAGATGAAAAACAACAAAAATTGATCAGAACAACGAAAAGATCTTGTATTTTAAGATAAAATCTTAAGCTATTAAAGAAAAAACTTCCAGCTCGCTGAAATATGTTCATTTGCTGAAAACCAACAAAACCACGAAAAGTTCTTGTATTTGAAGATAAAATCGTTTTGCATTAAAGAAGAAAGATCCAGCTGACTGAAATTGTGAGATGAAAACCAACAAAAATTGACAAGAACCACGAAAAGTTCTTGTATTTTAAGATAAAATCTTAAGCTATTGAAGAAAAAACTTCTCGCTCGCTGAAAGATGTCCATTTGCTGAAATACAACAAAACCACGAAAAGTTCTTGTATTCTAAGATAAAATCTTAAGCTATTAAAGAAAAAACTTATAGCTCGCTGAAATATGTTCATTTGCTGAAAACCAACAAAACCACGAAAAGTTCTTGTATTTGAAGATAAAATCTTTTTGCATTAAAGAAAGATCCAGCTGACTGAAATAAGTTCATTGGATCAAAACCAACAAAAATTGATCAGAAGAACGAAAAGTTCTTGTATTTGAAGATAAAATCTTTTTGCTTTGAAGAAGGAAGATCTTGCTGACTGAAATCAGTTAAATAGATCAAAACCAACAAAAATTGACAAGAACCACGAAAAGTTTTTGTATTTTAAGATAAAATCTTAAGCTATTAAAGAAAAAACTTCCAGCTCGCTGAAATATGTTCATTTGCTGAAAACCAACAAAACCACGAAAAGTTCTTGCATTTGATGATAACATCTTTTTGCATTAAAGAAGAAAGATCTTGCTGACTGAAAAATGTTCATTCGATGAAAAACAACAAAAATTGATCAGAACCACGAAAAGATCTTGTATTTTAAGATAAAATCTTACGCTATCAAAGATAAAACTTCTCGCTCGCTGAAATATGTTCATTTGCTGAAAACCAACAAAACCACGAAAAGTTCTTGTCTTTGAAGATAAAATCTTTTTGCATTAAAGAAGAAAGATCCAGCTGACTGAAATTGTTAGATGAAAACCAACAAAAATTGACAAGAACCACGAAAAGTTCTTGTATTTTAAGATAAAATCTTAAGCTATGAAAGAATAAACTTACAGCTCGCTGAAATATGTTCATTTGCTGAAATTCAACGAAACCACGAAAAGTTCTTGTATTTGAAGATAAAATATTTTTGCATTAAAGAAAAAAGAACCAGCTGACTGAAATAAGTTCATTAGATGAAAACCAACAAAAATTGACAAGAACCACGAAAAGTTTTTGTATTTTAAGATAAAATCTTGAGCTATTGAAGAAAAAACTTCCAGCTCGCTGAAATATGTTCATTTGCTGAAAACCAACAAAAGCACGAAAAGTTATTGTATTTGAAGATAAGACCTTTTTGCATAAAGAAGAAAGCACAAGCTGACTGAAATAAGTTCATTAGATGAAAACCAACAAAAATTGTTCAGAACCACGAAAGGTTCTTGTATTTTAAGATAAAATCTTAAGCTATTGAAGAAAAAACTTCCAGCTCGCTTAAATATGTACATTTGCTGAAAACCAACAAAACCACAAAATGTTCTTGTATTTGAGGATAAAATCTTTTTGCATTAAAGAAGATCCAGCTGACTGAAATAAGTTCATTGGATGAAAAACAACAAAAATTGACAAGAAACGCGAAAAGTTCTTGTATTTTAAGATAAAATCTTACGCTATCAAAGATAAAACTTCTTGCTCTCTGAAATATGTTCATTTGCTGAAAACCAAAAAATCCACGAAAAGTTCTTGTATTTGAAGATAAAATCTATTTGCTTTGAAGAAGAAAGATCTAGCTAACTGAAATAGGTTCATTGGATCAAAACCAACAAAAATTGACAAGAACCACGAAAAGTTCTTGTATTTTAAGATAAAATCTTAAGCTATGAAAGTAAAAACTTCCAGCTCGCTGAAATATGTTCATTTGCTGAAAACCAACAAAACCACTAAAAGTTCTTGTATTTGAAGATAAAATCTTCAGCTGTTAAAGAAAAAACTTCCAGCTCGCTGAAATATGTTCATTTGCTGAAATCCAACAAATCCACGAAAAGTACTTGTCTTTGAGGATAAAATCTTTTTGCATGAAAGAAGAAAGATCCAGCTGACTCAAATAAGTGCATTAGATGAAAACCAACAAAATTGACAAGAACCACGAAAAGTTCTTGTATTTTAAGATAAAATCTTAAGCTATTAAAGAAAAAACTTATAGCTCGCTGAAATATGTTCATTTGCTGAAAACCAACAAAACCACGAAAAGTTCTTGTATTTGAAGATAAAATCTTTTTGCATTAAAGAAGAAAGATCCAGCTGACTGAAATTGTAAGATGAAAACCAACAAAAATTGACATGAACCACGAAAAGTTCTTGTATTTTAAGATAAAATCTTAAGCTATTAAAGAAAAAACTTCTCGCTCGCTGAAAGATGTCCATTTGCTGAAATACAACAAAACCACGAAAAGTTCTTGTATTTGAAGATTAAATCTATTTGCTTTGAAGAAGAAAGATCTAGCTGACTGAAATAAGTTCATTGGATCAAAACCAACAAAAATTGACAAGAACCACGAAAAGTTCTTGTATTTTAAGATAAAATCTTAAGCTATGAAAGTAAAAACTTCCAGCTCGCTGAAATATGTTCATTTGCTGAAAACCAACAAAACCACTAAAAGTTCTTGTATTTGAAGATAAAATCTTCAGCTGTTAAAGAAAAAACTTCCAGCTCGCTGAAATATGTTCATTTGCTGAAATCCAACAAATCCACGAAAAGTACTTGTCTTTGAGGATAAAATCTTTTTGCATGAAAGAAGAAAGATCCAGCTGACTCAAATAAGTGCATTAGATGAAAACCAACAAAATTGACAAGAACCACGAAAAGTTCTTGTATTTTAAGATAAAATCTTAAGCTATTGAAGAAAAAACTTCCAGCTCGCTTAAATATGTACATTTGCTGAAAACCAACAAAACCACAAAATGTTCTTGTATTTGAGGATAAAATCTTTTTGCATTAAAGAAGATCCAGCTGACTGAAATAAGTTCATTGGATGAAAAACAACAAAAATTGACAAGAAACGCGAAAAGTTCTTGTATTTTAAGATAAAATCTTACGCTATCAAAGATAAAACTTCTTGCTCTCTGAAATATGTTCATTTGCTGAAAACCAAAAAATCCACGAAAAGTTCTTGTATTTGAAGATAAAATCTATTTGCTTTGAAGAAGAAAGATCTAGCTAACTGAAATAGGTTCATTGGATCAAAACCAACAAAAATTGACAAGAACCACGAAAAGTTCTTGTATTTTAAGATAAAATCTTAAGCTATGAAAGTAAAAACTTCCAGCTCGCTGAAATATGTTCATTTGCTGAAAACCAACAAAACCACTAAAAGTTCTTGTATTTGAAGATAAAATCTTCAGCTGTTAAAGAAAAAACTTCCAGCTCGCTGAAATATGTTCATTTGCTGAAATCCAACAAATCCACGAAAAGTACTTGTCTTTGAGGATAAAATCTTTTTGCATGAAAGAAGAAAGATCCAGCTGACTCAAATAAGTGCATTAGATGAAAACCAACAAAATTGACAAGAACCACGAAAAGTTCTTGTATTTTAAGATAAAATCTTAAGCTATTAAAGAAAAAACTTATAGCTCGCTGAAATATGTTCATTTGCTGAAAACCAACAAAACCACGAAAAGTTCTTGTATTTGAAGATAAAATCTTTTTGCATTAAAGAAGAAAGATCCAGCTGACTGAAATTGTAAGATGAAAACCAACAAAAATTGACATGAACCACGAAAAGTTCTTGTATTTTAAGATAAAATCTTAAGCTATTAAAGAAAAAACTTCTCGCTCGCTGAAAGATGTCCATTTGCTGAAATACAACAAAACCACGAAAAGTTCTTGTATTTGAAGATTAAATCTATTTGCTTTGAAGAAGAAAGATCTAGCTGACTGAAATAAGTTCATTGGATCAAAACCAACAAAAATTGACAAGAACCACGAAAAGTTCTTGTATTTTCAGATAAAATCTTCAGCTGTTAAAGAAAAAACTTCCAGCTCGCTCAAATATGTTCATTTGCTGAAATCCAACAAATCCACGAAAAGTACTTGTATTTGAGGATAAAATCTTTTTGCATGAAAGAAGAAAGATCCAGCTGACTCAAATAAGTGCATTAGATGAAAACCAACAAAAATTGACAAGAACCACGAAAAGTTCTTGTATTTTAAGATAAAATCTTAAGCTATTAAAGAAAAAACTTATAGCTCGCTGAAATATGTTCATTTGCTGAAAACCAACAAAACCACGAAAAGTTCTTGTATTTGAAGATAAAATCTTTTTGCATTAAAGAAGAAAGATCCAGCTGACTGAAATTGTTAGATGAAAACCAACAAAAATTGACAAGAACCACGAAAAGTTCTTGTATTTTAAGATAAAATCTTAAGCTATTAAAGAAAAACCTTCTCACTCGCTGAAAGATGTCCATTTGCTGAAATACAACAAAACCACGAAAAGTTCTTGTATTTGAAGATAAAATCTTTTTGCTTTGAAGAAGAAAGATCTAGCTGACTGAAATAAGTTCATTGGATCAAAACCAACAAAAATTGACAAGAACCACGAAAAGTTCTTGTATTTTAAGATAAAATCTTAAGCTATTAAAGAAAAAACTTCCAGCTCGCTGAAATATGTTCATTTGCTGAAAACCAACAAAACCACGAAAAGTTCTTGTATTTGAAGATAAAATCGTTTTGCATTAAAGAAGAAAGATCCAGCTGACTGAAATTGTGAGATGAAAACCAACAAAAATTGACAAGAACCACGAAAAGTTCTTGTATTTTAAGATAAAATCTTAAGCTATTGAAGAAAAAACTTCTCGCTCGCTGAAAGATGTCCATTTGCTGAAATACAACAAAACCACGAAAAGTTCTTGTATTCTAAGATAAAATCTTAAGCTATTAAAGAAAAAACTTATAGCTCGCTGAAATATGTTCATTTGCTGAAAACCAACAAAACCACGAAAAGTTCTTGTATTTGAAGATAAAATCTTTTTGCATTAAAGAAAGATCCAGCTGACTGAAATAAGTTCATTGGATCAAAACCAACAAAAATTGATCAGAAGAACGAAAGGTTCTTGTATTTGAAGATAAAATCTTTTTGCTTTGAAGAAGGAAGATCTTGCTGACTGAAATCAGTTAAATAGATCAAAACCAACAAAAATTGACAAGAACCACGAAAAGTTTTTGTATTTTAAGATAAAATCTTAAGCTATTAAAGAAAAAACTTCCAGCTCGCTGAAATATGTTCATTTGCTGAAAACCAACAAAACCACGAAAAGTTCTTGTATTTGATGATAACATCTTTTTGCATTAAAGAAGAAAGATCTTGCTGACTGAAAAATGTTCATTCGATGAAAAACAACAAAAATTGATCAGAACCACGAAAAGATCTTGTATTTTAAGATAAAATCTTACGCTATCAAAGATAAAACTTCTCGCTCGCTGAAATATGTTCATTTGCTGAAAACCAACAAAACCACGAAAAGTTCTTGTATTTGAAGATAAAATCTTTTTGCATTAAAGAAGAAAGATCCAGCTGACTGAAATTGTTAGATGAAAACCAACAAAAATTGACAAGAACCACGAAAAGTTCTTGTATTTTAAGATAAAATCTTAAGCTATGAAAGAAAAAACTTACAGCTCGCTGAAATATGTTCATTTGCTGAAATTCAACGAAACCACGAAAAGTTCTTGTATTTGAAGATAAAATCTTTTTGCATTAAAGAAAAAAGAACTAGCTGACTGAAATAAGTTCATTAGATGAAAACCAACAAAAATTGACAAGAACCACGAAAAGTTCTTGTATTTTAAGATAAAATCTTTTTGCATTAAAGAAGAAAGATCCAGCTGACTGAAATTGTGAGATGAAAACCAACAAAAATTGACAAGAACCACGAAAAGTGCTTGTATTTTAAGATTAAATCTTAAGCTATTAAAGAAAAAACTTCTCGCTCGCTGAAAGATGTCCATTTGCTGAAATACAACAAAACCACGAAAAGTTCTTGTATTTGAAGATAAAATCTTTTTGCTTTGAAGAAGAAAGATCTAGCTGACTGAAATAAGTTCATTGGATCAAAACCAACAAAAATTGACAAGAACCACGAAAAGTTCTTGTATTTTAAGATAAAATCTTCAGCAATTAAAGTAAAAACTTCCAGCTCGCTGAAATATGTTCATTTGCTGAAAACCAACAAAAGCACGAAAAGTTCTTGTATTTGAAGATAAAATCTTTTTGCATTAAAGAAGAATGATCCAGCTGACTGAAATAAGTTCATTGGATCATAACCAACAAAAATTGACAAGAACCACGAAAAGTTCTTGTATTTTAAGATAAAAACTTAAGCTATTAAAGAAAAAACTTCCAGCTCGCTGAAATATGTTCATTTGCTGAAAACCAACAAAACCACGAAAAGTTCTTGTATTTGAAGAAAACAGGTTTTTGCATGAAAGAAGAAAGATCCAGCTGACTGAAATAAGTTCATTTGATGAAAACCAACAAAACCACGAAAAGTTCTTATCTTTGAAGAGAAAATCTTTTTGCATTAAAGAAGAAAGATCGAGCTGACTGAAATAAATTCATCAGATGAATACCAACAAAGATTGACAAGAACCACGAAAAGTTCTTGTATTTTAAGATAAAATCTTACGCTATTAAAGAAAAAACTTATCATTCGCTGAAATATGTTTGTTTGATGAAAACCAACAAAACCACGAAAAGTTATTGTATTTGAAGATAAAATCTTTTTGCTTTGAAGAAGGAAGATCTTGCTGACTGAAATAAGTTAAATAGATCAAAACCAACAAAAATTGACAAGAACCACGAAAAGTTTTTGTATTGAAGAAGAAGGAGCAGGAGGGAGTCAAGAAGCAGGAGGAAGACAAAGACCAGGAGGTGGAGAAGGAACAGGGGGAGGAGAATGAGGAGAAGAAGGAGCAGGAGGTGGTGAATGAGCAGGAGTGGCGAATGAGCAGGAGGTGGAGAAGGAGCAGGAGTGCAGGAAGTAGCAGGAGTTGGAGAAGGAGCAGGAGGTGGAGAAGGAGCAGGAGGGAGACAAGGAGCAGGAGGAAGACAAGGAGCAGGACGTGGAAAAGGACCATGAGGAGGAGAAGGAGGAGAAGAAGGGGCAGGAGTTGGACAAGGAGCAGGAGGTGGAAAAGGAGCTCAGGTGGACAAGGAGCAGGAGGTGGACAAGGAGCAGGAGGAGGAGAAGGAGGGGGAGGAGGAGAAGGAGGTGGAGGAGGAGCAGAAATAGAAGGAACGGGAGGTGGAGAAGAAGCAATGGGTGGAGAAGGAGCAGGAGACGGAGAAGGACCAGGAGGGGGAGTAGTAGAATGAGTTGGAGAAGAAGCAGGAGGAGGAGCAGGAGCAGGAGTAGGAGAAGGAGCAGGACGTTGAGAACGAGCAGGAGGTGGAGACGGAGCAGGAGGAGGAGAAGGAGCAGCAGGGAGGCAAGGAGCAGGAGAGCGAGAAGGAGCAGGAGGGCGAGACGGAGCAGGAGGGTGAGAAGGAGGAGAAGAAGGAGGAGGAGGTGGGGAATGAGCGAGAGTGGAGAAGGAGCAGCAGGTGGAGAAGGAGCAGGAGGTGGAGAAGGAGCTGTAGTGGAAAAGGAGCAGGAGGTGGAGAAGGAGCAGGAGGGCAGGAAGGAGCAGGAGGGCGAGAAGGAGCAGGAGGTGGACAAGGAGCAGGAGGTTGACAAGAACGGGGAGAAGGAGCAGGAAGGGGAGAAGGAGCATGAGGGGGAGAAGGAGCAGGAGGGGGTGAAGGAACAGGAGGTTACAAGGAGCACGAGGGGAAGGAGGAGGACGAGGAGGAGAAGGAGCAGGAGCTGGAGATTGAGCAGAAATTGAGAAGGAGCAGGAGGAGAAGAAGGAGCAGGCGGAGAAGAATAGCAGGAGAAGGAGAAGGAGCGGGAGAAGGAGAAGGAGCAGGAGGTGGAGGTGGAGCAGGAGGAGGAGAAGGAGTAGGAGGAGGTGAAGGAGCAGGAGGAGCAGTAGGAGCATGATGAGGAGTAGAAGCAGGAGTTGGAGAAGGCGCAAGATGAGGATAAGGAGCAGGAGGTGGAGAAGTAGCAGGAGGTGGAGAAGGACAGGAGGTGGAGAACGAGCAAGAGGTGGAGAAGGAGCAGGAAGTGGACAAGGAGCAGGAGGGGACACGGAGCAAGAGTTGGACAAAGAGCAGAAGGAGGAGAAGGAGGTCGTGGAGAAGGAGGAGGTGGGGAAGGAGCAGGAGGAGGTGAAGGAACAGGAGGTGGAGAAGGAACAGTAGGTGGAGACGGAGCAGAAGGAGGTGAAGGTGCAGGAAGAGGAGTAGGAGCAGGAGGAGGAGAAGGAGCAGCAGTGGAGAAGGAGAAGGAGAAGAAGAAGGAGCATGAGGTGGACCAGGAGTAGGAGGTGTAGAAGGAGGTGGAGGAGAAGGAGGTGGAGAAGGAGCAGGAGGTGGACCAGGAGCAGAAGGTGGAGAAGGAGGTGGAGGAGGAAAAGGAGGTGGAGAAGGAGCAGGAGGAGGAGAAGGAACAGGAGAAGGAGAAGAAGCAATAGGTGGAGAAGGAGCTGGAGGCGGAGACGGACCAGGAGGAGGAGCAGGAGAAGGAGTTGGAGAAGAAGCAGGAGGAGGAGCAGGAGCAGGAGGAGAAGAAAGGGCAGGAGGTGGAGAAGGATCAGGAGTGGAGAAGGAGCAGGAGGTCGACAAGGAGCAGGAGGAGGAAGGAGGTGGAGGAGGAGAAGGAGGTGGAGAAGGAGCAGGAGGAGGAGAACGAACAGGAGGTGGAGAAGGAGCAATAGGTGAAGAAGGAGCAGGATGCGCAGAAGGGCCAGGAGAAGCAGTTGGAGAAGAAGCAGGAAGAGGAGCAGGAGCAGGTGGAGAGGAAGGAGCAGGAGGTGGAGAAGGAGCAGGATGTGGAGAAGGAGCAGGAGGAGGAGAAGGAGCAGGAGGAGGAGAAGGAGCAGGTGGAGGAGAAGGAGCAGGAGTGGAGAAGGAGCAGGAGAAGATGAAGAAGCAGGAGGAGGAGTAGGAGCAGGAGGAGGAAAGGGAGCAGAAGGTGGAGAAGGCGCAAGATAAGAAGCAGCAGGATGTGGAGAAGGAGCAGGAGGTGGAGAAGGAGCAGGAGAAGGAGAAGGAGCAGGAGGTTGAGAACGAGCAGGAGGTGGAGACGGAGAAGGAGGAGGAGAAGGAGCAGGAGGGTGACAAGGAGCAGCAGGAAGACAAGGAGCAGGAGGTGGAGAAGGAGCAGGATGTGGAGAAGGCGCAAGATGAGAAGCAGCAGGAAGTGGAGAAGGAGCAGGAGGTGGAGAAGGAGCAGGAGAAGTAGAAGGAGCAGGAGGAGGAGAAGGAGCAGGAGGGAGACACGGAGCAGGAGGAAGACAAGGAGCAGGAGGTGGTAACGGAGCAGGAGGAGGAGAAGGAGGAGAAGAACGAGCAGGAGGTGGTGAATGAGTAGGAGTGGAGAATTAACAGGAGGTGGAGAAGGAGCAGGAGGGCAGGAAGTAGCAGGAGTTGGAGAAGGAGCAGGAGGTGGAGAAGGAGCAGGAGTGAGACAAGGAGCAGGAGGAAGACAAGGAGCAGGAGGTGGAAAAGGATCATGAGGAGGAGATGGAGGAGAAGAAGGGGCAGGAGTTGGACAAGGAGCAGGAGGTGGACAAGGAGCAGGAGGTGGACAAGGAGCAGGAGGTGGACAAGGAGCAGGAGGAGGAGAAGGAGGTGGAGGAGGAGAAGGAAGTGGAGAAGGAGCAGAACGAGGAGAAGGAACAGGAGGTGGAGAACAAGCAATAGTTGGAGAAGGAGCAGGAGACGGAGAAGGACCAGGAGGGGGAGTAGGAGAATGAGTTAGAGAAGAAGCAGGAGGAGGTGCAGGAGCAGGAGGAGAAGAAGGAGCAGGATGTGGAGAAGGAGCAGGAGAAGGAGACGAAGCAGGAGGTGGAGGAGCAGCAGGAGGTGGAGAAGGAGCGGGAGGGAGACAAGGAACAGGAGGTGGAGAAGGAGCAGGCGGAGAAGAAGGAACAGGAGAAGGAGAAGGAGCAGGAGATGGAGAAGGAGCAGGAGGTGGAGATGGAGCAGGATGAGGAGAAGGAGCAGGAGGAGGAGAAGAATTCTGAGGTGGAGATGGAGCAGGAGTGGAGAAGGAGCAGGAGAAGAAGAAGGAGCAGGAGGAGGATCAGGAGCAGGAGTGGAGAAGGAGCAGGAGAAGAACAAGGAGTAGGAGGAGGAGCAGGAGCAGGAGGAGGAGTAGTAGCAGGAGGTAGAGAAGCAGTAGGAGGCGGAGAAGGAGCAGGAGGTGAAGAAGGAGCAGGAGGAGGAGAAGGAGGAAAAGAAGGAGCAGGAGGTGGTGAATGAGCAGGAGTGGAGAAGGAGCAGCAAGTGGAGAAAGAGCTGGAGGTGGAGAAGGAGCAGGAGGACGAGAAGGAGCATGAGGGGGAGAAGAAGCAGGAGGGCGAGAAGGAGCAGGAGGGCGAGACGGAGCAGGCGGGCGAGATGGAGCAGGAGGTGGACAATGAGCAGGAGGTGGACAAGGAGCAGGACGTGGGAAAAGATCAGGAGGTGGACACGGAGCAGGAGGTGCACAAGGAGCAGGAGGTGGACAAGGAGCAGGGGGAGGAGAAGGACGTGGACGAGGAGATGGCGGTGGAGAAGGAGCAGGAGGAGGAGGAGGAACAGGAAGTGGAGAAGATGCAATCGGTGGAGAAGGAGCAGGAGGCGGAGAAGGACCAGGAGTGGTAGGAGGTGAATGAGTTCGAGAAGAAGCAGGAGGAGGAGCAGGAGCAGGAGTTGTAGAAGGAGCAGGAGGTGGAGAAGGAGCTGGAGGAGGAGAAGGAGCAGGAGGAGGAGAACATAAGAACATAAGAACATAAGAAATTGGAGCAGGAGTAGGCCAATCGGCCCCTCGAGCCTGCTCCGCCATTCAATAAGATCATGGCTGATCTGATCCCAACCACAAATCTAAAGAACACAAGAAGTCGGAGCAGGACCCGGCCACATAGCCCCTGGGCCCTCTCCGCCACCCACAGGGCATTGACCGATCCGAACTCAGCTTCATGTCCAATTTCCTGCCTGCTCCCCATAACCCCTAATTCCCTTTACTTCTAGGAAACTGTCTATTTCTGTTTTAAATTTATCTAATGATGTAGCTTCCACAGCTTCCTGGGGCAGCAAATTCCACAGTCCTACCACCCTCTGAGTGAAGAAGTTTCTCCTCATCTCAGTTTTGAAAGAGCAGCCCCTTATTCTAAGATTATGCCCCCTAGTTCTAGTTTCACCCATCTTTGGGAACATCCTTACTGCATCCACCCGATCAAGACCCTTCACAATCTTATATGTTTCAATAAGATCGCCTCTCATTCTTCTGAACTCCAATGAGTAGAGTCCCAATCTACTCAACCTCTCCTCATATGTCCGCCCCCTCATCCCCGGGATTAACCGAGTGAACCTTCTTTGTACTGCCTCGAGAGCAAGTATGTCTTTTCTTAAGTATGGAGACCAAAACTGTATGCAGTATTCCAGGTGCGGTCTCACCAATACCTTATATAACTGCAGCAATACCTCCTTGTTTTTATATTCTATCCCCCTAGCAATAAAAGCCAACATTCCGTTGGCTTTCTTGATCACCTGCTGCACCTGCATACCAACTTTTTGATTTTCTTGCACTAGGACCCCCAGATCCCTTTGTACTGCAGTACTTTCCAGTCTCTCGCCATTAAGAAAATAACTTGCTCTCTGATTTTTCCTGCCAAAGTGCATAACCTCACATTTTCCAATATTATATTGCATCTGCCAAATCTCCGCCCACTCACCCAGCCTGTCTATATCCCCTTGCAGGTTTTTTATGTCCTCCTCACTCTCTACTTTCCCTCCCATCTTTGTATCATCTGCAAATTTTGATATGTTGCACTCGGTCCCCTCCTCCAAATCGTTAATATAGATTGTAAAGAGTTGGGGACCCAGCACCGACCCCTGTGGAACACCACTGGTTACTGGTTGCCAGTCCGAAAATGAACCATTTATCCCAACTCTCTGCTTCCTGTTTGATAACCAATCATCCACCCATGCCAGAATATTACCCCCAATCCCGTGATTTTTTATCTTAAGTAATAATCTTTTATGTGGCACCTTGTCGAATGCCTTCTGGAAGTCTAAATACACTACGTCCACTGGTTCCCCTTTATCCACCCTATACGTTATATCCTCGAAGAACTCAAGCAAATTTGTCAGACATGACTTCCCCTTCATAAAGCCATGCTGACTTTGTCCTATTAAATTATGCTTATCTAAATGTTCCGTTACTGTCTCCTTAATAATAGACTCCAAAATTTTACCCACCACAGATGTTAAGCTAACTGGCCTATAATTTCCAGCCTTCTGCCTACTACCCTTTTTAAATAACGGTGTTACATTAGCAGTTTTCCAATCTGCCGGGACCTCTCCTGAGTCCAGGGAATTTTGGAAAACTATCACCAAAGCATCCACAATCCCTACTGCCACTTCCCTCAAGACCCTAGGATGGAAGCCATCAGGTCCAGGGGATTTATCCGCCTTGAGTCCCATTATTTTACTGAGTACCATCTCTTGAGTGATTTTAATCGTATTTAGCTCCTCCCCCCCGAGAGTCCCCTGTTTGTCCAGTGTTGGGATATTCTTAGTGTCCTCTACTGTAAAGACTGAAACAAAATATTTGTTCAGCATTTTTGCCATCTCCATGTTTCCCACCATTAATTTCCCGGTCTCATCCTCTAAGGGACCTATGTTTGCCTTAGCCACCCTTTTTCTTTTTATATAACTATAGAAACTCTTGCTATCTGTTTTTATATTTTTTGCTAATTTCTTTTCATAATCTAACTTCCCTTTCTTAATCAATTCTTTTGTTACTTTTTGCTGTCTTTTGAAGAATTCCCAATCTTCTATCCTCCCACTAAGTTTGGCTACCTTATATGTCCTTGTTTTTAGTCGGATACTATCCTTGATTTCTTTACTTAGCCACGGGTGGCTGTCATTTCTTTTACACCCTTTTTTCCTCAGTGGAATATATTTATTTTGAAAGTTGTAAAATAACTCCCTAAATGAACACCACTGCTCATGTACCGTCTTACCCTTTAATCTATTTTCCCAGTCCACTTTAATCAATTCCGCTCTCATACCATCATAGTCTCCTTTATTCAAGCTCAGTACGCTTGTTTGAGAATCAACCTTCTCACCCTCTAATTGGATATGGAATTCAACCATGTTGTGGTCGCTCGTTCCAAGGGGATCCTTAACTAGGACATTATTAATTAATCCTGACTCATTACACAGGACCAGGTCCAAGGTTGCCTGCCCCCTTGTAGGATCAGTTACATACTGCTCAAGAAATCCATCCCTGATGCACTCAATGAACTCGTCCTCAAGGCTGCTCTGCCCAATTTGATTTGTCCAGTTAATATGATAATTAAAATCCCCCATAATTATGGCTGTTCCCTTATTACATGCCCCGACTATCTCCTGATTAATACTTCTTCCAGCAGAGTTGCAACGATTAGGAGGCCTATATACTACGCCCACTAATGTTTTTTTTTCCCTTATTATTCCTTATCTCCACCCAAACTGTTTCATTATCTTGATGCTTTGTCCCAATATCATTTCTCTGTATTACAGTGATTCCTTCCTTTATTAACATAGCAGGAGGAGAAGGAGGAGGAGGGAGACAAGGAGCAGGAGGTGGTGAATGAGCAGGAGTGGAGAAGGAGCAGGAGGTGGAGAAGGAGCAGGAGGAAGAGTAGCGGCAGGAGGTGAAGGAGCAGGCGCGGCAGAAGGAGCAGAAGCGGAAGTTGGAGCAGGAGCGGGAGAAGGACCATGAAGTGGAGAAGGAGAAGGAGGAGGAGAAGGAGCAGGTGGAGGAGAAGGTGCAGGAGGTGAGAAGGTGCAGGAGGGGTGAAGGTGCAGGAGAGGGAGAAGATGCAGGAGGGGGAGAAGGAACAGGAGGGGGAGGCGGAGCAGGAGGAGGAGGTTGAGTATGAGAAGGCGAAGGATCAGGAGGAAGTTGAGGAAGAGGAGGAGAAGGAGGGGAGGAGGTTGAGCAGGAATCGGAGGAGGAGCAGGAGGTGGAGGCTGAATAGGAGGAGGAGATGGAGAAGGAGGAGGTTGAGCAGGAGTTGCGGAAGGAGCAGGAGGACGAGATGGAGCAGGAGGACGAGAAGGAGCAGGAAGACGAGAAGGATCAGGAAGACGAGAAGGATCAGGAAGACGAGAAGGATCAGGAAGACGAGAAGGATCAGGATACGGGGAAGAAGCAGGAGACGGAGAAGGAGCAGTTGAGGGAGAGGGAGCAGGAGGTGGAGGAGGGGCTCGAGGGCGAGAATGATCAGGAGGGTGTGAACGAGCAGTAGGCGGAGGAGGAGCGGGAGGCATAGAAGGAGCAGGAGGCGGAGAAGGAGCAGGAGGCGGAGAAGGAGCAGGAGGCGGAGAAGGCGCAAGATGAGGAGATGGAGCAGGAGGTGGAGAAGGAGGAGGAGGTCGAGATGAAGCAGGAGGTGGAGAAGGAGCAGGAGGGAGAAAAGGAGCAGAAGGAAGACCAGAAGCAGGAGGTGGAGAAGGAGCAGGAGGAGGAGAAGGAGGAGAAGAAGGAGCAGGAGGTGGTGAATGAGCAGAAATGGACAAGGAGCAGGACGGCAGAAAGGAGCAGGAGGGTGTGAATGAGCTGGAGGACGAGAAGGAGCAGGAAGGCGAGAAGGAGCACGATGTGGACAAGGAGCAGGAGGTGCACAAGGAGCAGGAGGTGGACAAGGATCAGGAGATGGACACAGAGCAGGAGGTGGGGAAGGAGCAGGAGAAGGAGAAGGAGCGGGAGGTGGAGATGGAGCAGGATGTGGAGAAGGAGCAGGAGGTGGAGAAGGAGCAGAAGGGAGACAAGGAGCAGGAGGGAGTCAAAGAGCAGGAGGTGGAGAAGGAGCAGGAGGTGGAGAAGGAGCAGAAGGGAGACAAGGAGCAGGAGGGAGTCAAGAGCAGGAGGTGGAGAAGGAGCAGGAGGAGGAGAAGGAGGAGAAGAAGGAGCAGGAGGTGGTGAATGAGCAGGAGTCGAGAAGGAGCAGGAGGTGGACAAGGAGCAGGAGTTGGACAAGGAGCAGGAGGTGGACAAGGAGCAGGAGGTGGACATGGAGCAGGAGGTGGACAAGGAACAGGAGGAGGAGAAGGAGGAGGAGGAGGAGAAGGAGGTGGAGAAGGAGCAGGAGGAGGAGAAGGAACAGGAGGTGGAGAAGAAGCAACAGGTGGAGAACGAGCAGGAAGCGGAGAAGGACCAGGAGGGCGAGTAGGAGCAGGAGGGCGAGATGCAGCAGTAGGGCCAGAAGGAGCTGGAGGACGAGATGGAGCAGGAGAGCGAGAAGGAGCACTAGGTGGACAAGGAGCAGGAGGTGTACAATGATCAGGTGGTGGACAAGGAGCAGGAGGAGGAGAAGGAGGTGGAGGAGGAGGAGGAGGTGGAGAAGGAGCAGGAGGAACAGAAGGAACAGGAGGTGGAAAAGAAGCAATAGGTGGAGAAGAAGCAGGAGGCAGAGAAGGACCAGCAGGGGGACTAGGAGAAGGAGTTGGAGAAGAAGCTGGAGGACGAGGATGAGGAGGAGGAGGATGAGAAGGAGCAGGAATTGGAGAAGGAGCAGGAGGAGGAGAAGGAGCAGAAGGAGGAGAAGGAGCAGGATGTGGGGATTGAGCAGGAGTGGAGAAGGAGCAGGAGAAGAAGAAAGAGCAGGAGGAGGAGTAGGAGCAGGAGGAGTAGAAGGAGCAGGATGTGGAGAAGGAGCAAGATGTGGAGAAGGAGCAGGAGGTGGAGATGGATCAGGAGGAGGAGAAGTTATAGAAGAAGGAGCAGGAGGTGGTGAATGAGCAGGAGTGGAAAAGGAGCAGCAGGTGGAGAAAGAGCAGGAGAAGGAGGTGGAGAAGTAGCAGCAGGAGGAGATGAAGCCGCAGGAGGAGAAGCAGCAGCAGGTGGAGAAGGAGCAGAAGCGGGAGAAGGAGCAGAAGCGGGAGAAGGAGCAGAAGCGGGAGTAGGAGCTGGAGCGGGAGAAGGAGAATGAAGAGGAGATGGAGCAGCAGGAGGAGGTTGAGCAAAAGTGGAGAAGGAGCAGGAGGTAGAGAATGATGAGGAGGTGGAGAAAGAGCAGGAGGTGGAGATGAAGCAGGAGTGGAGAAGGAGCAGGAGAAGAAGAAGGAGCAGGAGGAGGACAAGCAGCAGAAGGAGGAGAAGGAGCAGAAGGAGCAGAAGGTGGAGAAGGCGCAAGATGAGGAGAAGGAGCAGGAGGTGGAGAAGGAGCAGGAGTGGAGGAGGAGCAGGAGAAGTAGAAGCAGCGCGAGGAGGTGTCCGAGCAGGAGGAGGAGAAGGAGCAGGAGATGGAGAAGGCGGAAAATGAGGAGAAGGGGCAGGAGGTGGAGAATGAGCAGGAGGTGGAGAAGGAGCAGGAGGTGGACAAGGAGCAGGTGGAGGAGAAGGAGATGGAGGAGGAGAAGGAGGTGGAGAGGGAGCAGGAGGAGGAGAAGGAACAGGAGGTGGAGAAGAAGCAATCGGTCGAGAAGGAGCAGGAGGCGGAGAAGGATCAGAAGGGGGAGTAGGACAAGGAGTTGGAGAAGAAGCTGGAGGAGGAGCATGAGCAGGAGGAGAAGAAGGAGCAGGAGGTTTAGATCGAGCAGGAGGTGGAAAAGGAGCAGGAGGAGGATGAGGAGCAGGAGGAGGAAAAGGAGCAGGAGTGCAGAAGGAGCAGGAGGTGAACAAGGAGCAGGTGGTGGACAAGGAGCAGGAGGTGGACAATGAGCAGGAGGTGGACAAGGATCAGGAGGTGGATACGGAGTAGGAGGTGGATAATGAGCAGGAGGTGGACATGGAGACGGAGGTGGACAAGGAGCAGGAGGTAGATAAGGAGAATGAGGTGCACAACGAGCAGGAGGAGGAGAAGGAGATGGAGGAGGAGAAGGTCGTGGAGAAGGATCAGGAGGAGGAGAAGGAACAGGAGGTGGAGAAGAAGCAGGAGGAGGAGAAGGAGCAGGAGGAGGCTAAGAAGCAGGAGGAGGAGAAGGAGCAGGAGAAGAAGAAGTAGCAGGAGGAGGAGAAGGGGATGGAGGAGGAGAAGGAGGTGGAGAAGGAGCAGGAGGAAGAGAAGGAACAGGAGGTGGAAAAGAAGCAATAGGTGGAGAAGAAGCAGGAGGCGAAGTAGAAGCAGGTGGAGGAGAAGGAGGTGGAGCAGGAGACGGAGAAGTTGCAGGAGGTGGAAAAGGAGCAATAGGTGGAGAAGGAGCAGGAGGGAGACATGGAGCTGGAGGTGAAGAAGGAGCAGGTGAAGGAGCAGGAGGACGAGCAGGAGGCGGAGAAGGAGCAGGAGGTGGAGAACGAGCAGGAGGGAGAAAAAGAGCAGGCGGAATACAAGAATCAGGAGGTGGAGAAGGAGCAGGAGGAGGAGAAGGAGGAGAAGAAGGAGCAGGAGGTGGTGAATGAGCAGAAATGGAGAAGGAGCAGGAGGTGGAGAAGGAGCAGGAGGGCAGGAAGGAGCTGGAGGGCGTGAAGGAGCTGGAGGACGAGAAGGAGCAGGAGGGCGAGAAGGAGCACTAGGTGGACAAGGAGCAGGAGGTGCACAAGGAGCAGGAGGTGGACAAGGATCAGGAGATGGACACAGAGCAGGAGGTGGACAATGAGCAGGAGGAGGAGAAGGAGGTGGAGGAGGAGAAGGAGTTGGAGAAGGAGCAGGAGGAGGAGAGGGAGCAGGAGGTGGAGAAAAAGCAATAGGTGGAGAAGGACCAGGAGACGGAGAAGGACCAGGATGGGGAGTAGCAGAAGGAGTTTGACAAGAAGCAGGAGGAGGAGCAGGAGCAGGAGGAGAAGAAGGAGCAGGAGGTGGAGAAGGAGCAGGAGGAGGAGAAGGAGCAGGAGTGCAGAAGGAGCAGGAGAAGAAGAAAAAGCAGGAGGTGGAGAAGGCGCAAGAAGAGGAGAAGGAGCAGGAGGTGGAGGTGGAGCAGGAGGTGGAGAAGGAGCAGGAGGTGGAGAAGTAGCAGGCGGGAGAAAAGGAGCAGGAGGAAGACAAGGAGCAGGAGGTGGAGAAGGAGCAGGAGGAGGAGAAGGAGGAGAAGAAGGAGCAGGAGGTGGTGAATGAGGAGGAATGGAGAAGGAGCAGGAGGTGGAGAAGGAGCAGGAGGGCAGGAAGTAGCAGGAGGGCGAGAAGGAGCAGGAGGTGGACAAGGAGCAGGAGGTGGACAAGGAACAGGAGGAGGAGAAGAAGCAACAGGTGGAGAACGAGCAGGTGGCGGGAAAGGACCAGGAGGGCGAGTATGAGAAGGATTTGGAGAAGAAGCAGGAGGAGGAGCAGGAGCAGGAGGAGAAGAAGGAGCAGGAGGTGGAGAAGGAGCAGGAGGTGGAGAAGGAGCAGGTGGGCGAGAAGGAGCAGGAGGGCGAGAAGGAGCAGGAGGGTGAGAAGGAGCTGGAGGACGAGATGGAGTAGGAGGGCGAGATGGAGCACCAGGTAGACAAGGAGCAGGAGGTGTACAATGAGCAAGAGGTGGACATGGAGACGGAGGTGTACATGGAGCAAGAGGTCGATAAGGAGAAGTAGGTGGACAAGGAGCAGGAGGAGGAGAAGGAGATGGAGGTGGAGATGAAGCAGGAGTGGAGAAGGAGCTGGAGAAGAAGGAGCAGGAGGAGGACAAGCAGCAGAAGGAGGAGAAGGAGCAGAAGGTGGAGAAGGCACAAGATGAGGAGAAGGAGCAGGAGGTGGAGAAGGAGCAGGAGTAGAGGAGGAGCAGGAGGTGGAGATGAAGCAGGAGTGGAGAAGGAGCAGGAGAAGAAGAAGGAGCAGGAGGAGGACAAGCAGCAGAAGGAGGAGAAGGAGCAGAAGGTGGAGAAGGCGCAAGATGAGGAGAAGGAGCAGGAGGTGGAGAAGGAGCAGGAGTGGAGGAGGAGCAGGAGGAGTAGAAGCAGCGCGAGGAGGTGTACGAGCAGGAGGAGGAGAAGGAGCAGGAGATGGAGAAGGCGGAAAATGAGGAGAAGGGGCAGGAGGTGGAGAATGAGCAGGAGGTGGAGAAGGAGCAGGAGGTGGACAAGGAGCAGGTGGAGGAGAAGGAGATGGAGGAGGAGAAGGAGGTGGAGAGGGAGCAGGAGGAGTAGAAGGAACAGGAGGTGGAGAAGAAGCAATCGGTCGAGAAGGAGCAGGAGGCGGAGAAGGATCAGAAGGGGGAGTAGGACAAGGAGTTGGAGAAGAAGCTGGAGGAGGAGCATGAGCAGGAGGAGAAGAAGGAGCAGGAGGTTTAGATGGAGCAGGAGGTGGAAAAGGAGCAGGAGGAGGAGGAGGAGCAGGAGGAGGAGAAGGAGCAGGAGTGCAGAAGGAGCAGGAGAAGAAGAAACAGCAGGAGGTGGAGAAGGCGCAAGAAGACGAGAAGGAGCATGAGGTGGAGATGCAGCAGGAGGTGGAAAAGGAGCAGGAAGTGGAGAAGTAGCAGGCGGGAGAAAAGGAGCAGGAGGAAGACAAGGAGCAGGAGGTGGAGAAGGAGATGGAGGAGGAGAAGGTCGTGGAGAAGGATCAGGAGGAGGAGAAGGAACAGGAGGTGGAGAAGAAGCAGGAGGAGGAGAAGGAGCAGGAGGAGGCTAAGGAGCAGGAGCAGGAGAAGGAGCAGGAGAACAACAAGTAGCAGGAGGAGGAGAAGGAGATGGAGGAGGAGAAGGAGGTGGAGAAGGAGCAGGAGGAAGAGAAGGAACAGGAGGTGGAAAAGAAGCAATAGTTGGAGAAGAAGCAGGAGGCGAAGTAGAAGCAGGTGGAGGAGAAGGAGTAGGAGGTGGAGATGCAGCAGGAGGTGGAAAAGGAGCAGGAGGTGGAGAAGTAGCAGGCGGGAGAAAAGGAGCAGGAGGAAGACAAGGAGCAGGAGGTGGAGAAGGAGCAGGAGGAGGAGCAGGAGGAGAAGAAGGAGCAGGAGGTGGTGAATGAGCAGGAGTGGAGAAGGAGCAAGAGGTGGAGTAGGAGCAGGAGGAGAAGGAGAAGGAGGAGGAGAAGGAGCACGAGGAGGAGAAGGAGCAGGAGGGAGAAAAGGAGCAGGAGGAAGACAAGGAGCAGGAGGTGGAGAAGGAGCAGGAGGAGGAGAAGGAGGAGAAGAAGGAGCAGGAGGTGGTGAATGAGCAGGAATGGAGAAGGAGCAGGAGGTGGAGAAGGAGCAGGAGGGCAAGAAGTAGCAGGAGGGCGAGAAGGAGCAGGAGGTGAACAAGGAGCAGGAGGTGGACAAGGAGCAGGAGGTGGACAATGAGCCGGAGATGGACAAGGATCAGGAGGTGGATACGGAGCAGGAGGTGTATAATGAGCAGGAGGTGGACATGGAGACGGAGGTGGACAAGGAGCAGGAGGTAGATAAGGAGAAGGAGGTGCACAACGAGCAGGAGGAGGAGAAGGAGATGGAGGAGGAGAAGGTCGTGGAGAAGGATCAGGAGGAGGAGAAGGAACAGGAGGTGGAGAAGAAGCAGGAGGAGGAGAAGGAGCAGGAGGAGGCTAAGGAGCAGGAGGAGGAGAAGGAGCAGGAGAACAACAAGTAGCAGGAGGAGGAGAAGGAGATGGAGGAGGAGAAGGAGGTGGAGAAGGAGCAGGAGGAAGAGAAGGAACAGGAGGTGGAAAAGAAGCAATAGGTGGAGAAGAAGCAGGAGGCGAAGTAGAAGCAGGTGGAGGAGAAGGAGTAGGAGCAGGAGACGCAGAAGGTGCAGGAGGTGGAAAATGAGCAGTAGGTGGAGAAGGAGCAGGAGGGAGACATGGAGCTGGAGGTGAAGAAGGAGCAGGAGGAGGAGAAGGAGGAGAAGAAGGAGCAGGAGGTGGTGAATGAGCAGAAATGGAGAAGGAGCAGGAGGTGGAGAAGGAGCAGGAGGGCAGGAAGGAGCAGGAGGGCGTGAAGGAGCTGGAGGACGAGAAGGAGCAGGAGGGCGAGAAGGAGCACTAGGTGGACAAGGAGCAGGAGGTGCACAAGGAGCAGGAGGTGGACAAGGATCAGGAGATGGACACAGAGCAGGAGGTGGACAATGAGCAGGAGGAGGAGAAGGAGGTGGAGGAGGAGAAGGAGGTGGAGAGGGAGCAGGAGGAGGAGAGGGAGCAGGAGGTGGAGAAAAAGCAATAGGTGGAGAAGGACCAGGAGACGGAGAAGGACCAGGATGGGGAGTAGCAGAAGGAGTTTGAGAAGAAGCAGGAGGAGGAGCAGGAGCAGGAGGAGAAGAAGGAGCAGGAGGTGGAGAAGAAGCAATCGGTCGAGAAGGAGCAGGAGGTGGAGAAGGATCAGAAGGGGGAGTAGGACAAGGAGTTGGAGAAGAAGCTGAAGGAGGAGCATGAGCAGGAGGAGAAGAAGGAGCAGGAGGTTTAGATGGAGCAGGAGTGCAGAAGGAGCAGGAGAAGAAGAAACAGCAGGAGGTGGAGAAGGCGCAAGAAGACGAGAAGGAGCAGGAGGTGGAGATGCAGCAGGAGGTGGAAAAGGAGCAGGAAGTGGAGAAGTAGCAGGCGGGAGAAAAGGAGCAGGAGGAAGACAAGGAGCAGGAGGTGGGGAAGGAGCAGGAGGAGGAGCAGGAGGAGAAGAAGGAGCAGGAGGTGGTGAATGAGCAGGAGTGGAGAAGGAGCAAGAGGTGGAGTAGGAGCAGGAGGAGAAGGAGAAGGAGGAGGAGAAGGAGCACGAGGAGGAGAAGGAGCAGGAGGGAGAAAAGGAGCAGGAGGAAGACAAGGAGCAGGAGGTGGAGAAGGAGCAGGAGGAGGAGAAGGAGGAGAAGAATGAGCAGGAGGTGGTGAATGAGCAGGAATGGAGAAGGAGCAGGAGGTGGAGAAGGAGCAGGAGGGCAAGAAGTAGCAGGAGGGCGAGAAGGAGCAGGAGGTGAACAAGGAGCAGGAGGTGGACAAGGAGCAGGAGGTGGACAATGAGCAGGAGATGGACAAGGATCAGGAGGTGGATACGGAGCAGGAGGTGGATAATGAGCAGGAGGTGGACATGGAGACGGAGGTGGACAAGGAGCAGGAGGTAGATAAGGAGAAGGAGGTGCACAAGGAGCAGGAGGAGGAGAAGGAGATGGAGGAGGAGAAGGTCGTGGAGAAGGATCAGGAGGAGGAGAAGGAACAGGAGGTGGAGAAGAAGCAGGAGGAGGAGAAGGAGCAGGAGGAGGCTAAGGAGCAGGAGCAGGAGAAGGAGCAGGAGAACAACAAGTAGCAGGAGGAGGAGAAGGAGATGGAGGAGGAGAAGGAGGTGGAGAAGGAGCAGGAGGAAGAGAAGGAACAGGAGGTGGAAAAGAAGCAATAGGTGGAGAAGAAGCAGGAGGCGAAGTAGAAGCAGGTGGAGGAGAAGGAGTAGGAGGTGGAGATGCAGCAGGAGGTGGAAAAGGAGCAGGAGGTGGAGAAGTAGCAGGCGGGAGGAAAGGAGCAGGAGGAAGACAAGGAGCAGGAGGTGGAGAAGGAGCAGGAGGAGGAGCAGGAGGAGAAGAAGGAGCAGGAGGTGGTGAATGAGCAGGAGTGGAGAAGGAGCAAGAGGTGGAGTAGGAGCAGGAGGAGAAGGAGAAGGAGGAGGAGAAGGAGCACGAGGAGAAGGAGCAGGAGGGAGAAAAGGAGCAGGAGGAAGACAAGGAGCAGGAGGTGGAGAAGGAGCAGGAGGAGGAGAAGGAGGAGAAGAAGGAGCAGGAGGTGGTGAATGAGCAGGAATGGAGAAGGAGCAGGAGGTGGAGAAGGAGCAGGAGGGCAAGAAGTAGCAGGAGGGCGAGAAGGAGCAGGAGGTGGACAATGAGCAGGAGATGGACAAGGATCAGGAGGTGGATACGGAGCAGGAGGTGTATAATGAGCAGGAGGTGGACATGGAGACGGAGGTGGACAAGGAGCAGGAGGTAGATAAGGAGAAGGAGGTGCACAACGAGCAGGAGGAGGAGAAGGAGATGGAGGAGGAGAAGGTCGTGGAGAAGGATCAGGAGGAGGAGAAGGAACAGGAGGTGGAGAAGAAGCAGGAGGAGGAGAAGGAGCAGGAGGAGGCTAAGGAGCAGGAGGAGGAGAAGGAGCAGGAGAACAACAAGTAGCAGGAGGAGGAGAAGGAGATGGTGGAGGAGAAGGAGGTGGAGAAGGAGCAGGAGGAAGAGAAGGAACAGGAGGTGGAAAAGAAGCAATAGGTGGAGAAGAAGCAGGAGGCGAAGTAGAAGCAGGTGGAGGAGAAGGAGGAGGAGCAGGAGACGCAGAAGGTGCAGGAGGTGGAAAAGGAGCAGTAGGTGGAGAAGGAGCAGGAGGGAGACATGGAGCTGGAGGTGAAGAAGGAGCAGGAGGAGGAGAAGGAGGAGAAGAAGGAGCAGGAGGTGGTGAATGAGCAGAAATGGAGAAGGAGCAGGAGGTGGAGAAGGAGCAGGAGGGCAGGAAGGAGCAGGAGGGCGTGAAGGAGCTGGAGGACGAGAAGGAGCAGGAGAGCGAGAAGGAGCACTAGGTGGACAAGGAGCAGGAGGTGCACAAGGAGCAGGAGGTGGACAAGGATCAGGAGATGGACACAGAGCAGGAGGTGGACAATGAGCAGGAGGAGGAGAAGGAGGTGGAGGAGGAGAAGGAGGTGGAGAAGGAGCAGGAGGAGGAGAAGGAGCAGGAGGGAGAAAAAGAGCAGGCGGAAGACAAGAATCAGGAGGTCGAGAAGGAGCAGGAGGAGGAGAAGGAGATGGAGGAGGAGAAGGAGGTGGAGAAGTAGCAGGAGGAAGAGAAGGAACAGGAGGTGGAAAAGAAGCAATAGGTGGAGAAGAAGCAGGAGGCGAAGTAGAAGCAGGTGGAGGAGAAGGAGGAGGAGCAGGAGACGGAGAAGTTGCAGGAGGTGGAAAAGGAGCAATAGGTGGAGAAGGAGCAGGAGGGAGACATGGAGCTGGAGGTGAAGAAGGAGCAGGTGAAGGAGCAGGAGGACGAGCAGGAGGCGGAGAAGGAGCAGGAGGTGGAGAACGAGGAGGAGGGAGAAAAAGAGCAGGCGGAAGACAAGAATCAGGAGGTGGAGAAGGAGCAGGAGGAGGAGAAGGAGGAGAAGAAGGAGCAGGAGGTGGTGAATGAGCAGAAATGGAGAAGGAGCAGGAGGTGGAGAAGGAGCAGGAGGGCAGGAAGGAGCAGGAGGGCGTGAAGGAGCTGGAGGACGAGAAGGAGCAGGAGGGCGAGAAGGAGCACTAGGTGGACAAGGAGCAGGAGGTGCACAAGGAGCAGGAGGTGGACAAGGATCAGGAGATGGACACAGAGCAGGAGGTGGACAATGAGCAGGAGGAGGAGAAGGAGGTGGAGGAGGAGAAGGAGGTGGAGAAGGAGCAGGAGGAGGAGAGGGAGCAGGAGGTGGAGAAAAAGCAATAGGTGGAGAAGGACCAGGAGACGGAGAAGGACCAGGATGGGGAGTAGCAGAAGGAGTTTGAGAAGAAGCAGGAGGAGGACCAGGAGCAGGAGGAGAAGAAGGAGCAGGAGGTGGAGAAGGAGCAGGAGGTGGAGAAGGAGCAGGAGGAGGAGAAGGAGCAGGAGGAGGAGAAGGAGCAGGAGTGCAGAAGGAGCAGGAGAAGAAGAAAAAGCAGGAGGTGGAGAAGGCGCAAGAAGAGGAGAAGGAGCAGGAGGTGGAGATGGAGCAGAAGGTGGAGAAGGAGCAGGAGGTGGAGAAGTAGCAGGCGGGATAAAAGGAGCAGGAGGAAGACAAGGAGCATGAGGTGGAGAAGGAGCAGGAGGAGGAGAAGGAGGAGAAGAAGGAGCAGGAGTTGGTGAATGAGGAGGAATGGAGAAGGAGCAGGAGGTGGAGAAGGAGCAGGAGGGCAGGAAGTAGCAGGAGGGCGAGAAGGAGCAGGAGGTGGACAAGGAGCAAGAGGTGGACAAGGAACAGGAGGAGTAGAAGAAGCAACAGGTGGAGAACGAGCAGGTGGCGGAAAAGGACCAGGAGGGCGAGTATGAGAAGGATTTGGAGAAGAAGCAGGAGGAGGAGCAGGAGCAGGAGGAGAAGAAGGAGCAGGAGGTGGAGAAGGAGCAGGAAGTGGAGAAGGAGCAGGAGGTGGAGAAGGAGCAGGTGGGCGAGAAGGAGCAGGAGGGCGAGAAGGAGCAGGAGGGCGAGAAGGAGCTGGAGGACGAGATGGAGCAGGAGGGCGAGATGGAGCACTAGGTGGACAAGGAGCAGGAGGTGTACAATGAGCAGGAGGTGGATATGGAGACGGAGGTGGACATGGAGCAGGAGGTAGATAAGGAGAAGTAGGTGGACAAGGAGCAGGAGGAGGAGAAGGAGATGGAGGAGGAGAAGGACGTGGAGAAGGAGATGTAGCAGGAGCTGGAGAAGGAGGAGGAGGTCGAGAAGGAGCAGGAGGTGGAGAAGGAGCAGGAGGAGGAGAAGGAGGAGAAGAAGGAGCAGGAGGTGGTGAATGAGCAGAAATGGAGAAGGAGCAGGAGGTGGACAAGGAGCAGGAGGGCAGGAAGGCTCAGGAGGCGTGAAGGAGCTGGAGGACGAGAAGGAGCAGGAAGGCGAGATGGAGCACTATGTGGACAAGGAGCAGTAGGTGCACAAGGAGCAGGAGGTGTACAAGGATCAGGAGATGGACACAGAGCAGGAGGTGGACAATGATAAGGAGGTGGGGAAGGAGCAGGAGAAGGAGAAGGAGCGGGAGGTTGAGATGGAGCAGGAGGTGGAGAAGGAGGAGAAGAAGGAGCGGGACGTGGTGAATGAGCAGGAGTCGAGAAGGAGCAGGAGGTGGACAAGGAGCAGGAGTTGGACAAGGAGCAGGAGGTGGACAAGGAGCAGGAGGTGGACATGGAGCAGGAGGTGGACAAGGAACAGGAGGAGGAGAAGGAGGTGGAGGAGGAGAAGGAGGTGGAGAAGGAGCAGGAGGAGGAGAAGGAACAGGAGGTGGAGAAGAAGCAACAGGTTGGGAACGAGCAGGAGGCATAGAAGGACCAGGAGGGCGAGTAGGAGCAGGAGGGCGAGAAGGAGCAGTGGGGCGAGAAGGAGCTGGAGGACGAGATGGAGCAGGAGGGCGAGAAGGAGCACTAGGTGGACAAGGAGCAGGAGGTGTACAATGAGCAGGAGGTGGACAAGGAGCAGGAGGAGGAGAAGGAGATGGAGGTGGACACAGAGCAGGAGGTGGACAAGGAGCAGGAGGTGCACATGGAGCCGGAGGTGGACAAGGAGCAGGAGGAGGAGAAGGAGATGGAGGAGGAGAAGGACGTAGAGAAGGATCAGGAGGAGGAGAAGGAACAGGAGGTGGAGAAGAAGCAGGAGGAGGAGATGGAGCAGGAGGAGGAGAAGGAGCAGGAGGACGAGAAGGAGCAGGAGTCGAAGAAGTCGCAGGAGGAGGGGAAGGAGGTGGAGGAGGAGGTGGAGAAGGAGCAGGAGGAAGAGAAGGAACAGGAGTTGGAAAAGAAGCAATAGATGGAGAAGAAGCAGGAGGCGGAGAAGGACCAGCAGGGGAAGTAGGAGAAGGAGTTGGAGAAGAAGCTGGAGGACGAGGATGAGGAGGAGGAGGGGGATGAGAAGTAGCAGGAATTGGAGAAGGAGCAGGAGGAGGAGAAGGAGCAGAAGGTGGAGAAGGAGGAGGATGTGGGGATGGAGCAGGAGTGGAGAAGGAGCAGGAGAAGAAGAAGGAGCAGGAGGAGGAGGAGGAGCAGGAGGTGGAGAAGGAGCAAGATGTGGAGAAGGAGCAGGAGGTGGAGATGGATCAGGAGGAGGAGAAGTTATAGAAGAAGGAGCAGGAGGTGGTGATTGAGCAGGAGTGGAAAAGGAGCAGCAGGTGGAGAAAGAGCAGGAGAAGGAGGTGGAGAAGTAGCAGCAGGAGGAGAAGAAGCCGCAGGAGGAGAAGTCGCAGCAGGTGGAGAAGGAGCAGAAGGGGGAGAAGGAGCAGAAGGGCGTGCAGCAGCAGGAGGGGATGAAGGAGCAGGAGTGGTAGAAGGAGCAGTAGGTGGAGAAGGAGCAGGAGGGGGAGGAGGAGAAGGAGCAGGAGCTGGAGATGGAGCAGGAAGTGAGAAGGAGCAGGAGGAGAAGAAGGAGCAGGCGGAGAAGAAGGAGCAGGAGAAGGAGTAGGAGTAGGAGAAGGAGAAGGAGCAGGGTGTGCAGAAGGAGCAGGAGTGCAGAAGGAGCAGGAGAAGAAGAACAGCAGAAGGAGGAGTAGGTTGCAGGAGGAGGAGAAGGCGCAAGATGACGAGAAGGAGATGGAAGTGGCGAAGGAGCTGTTGGTGGAGAAGGAGCAGGAGGGAGACAAGGAGCAGGAGGTGGAGAAGGAGCAGGAGGAGGAGAAGGAGCAGGAGTAGGAGCATGAGATGGAGAAGGAGCAGGAGGAGGAGAAGGAGCAGGAGGAGAAGAAGAAGCCGGAGGTGAAGGTGGAGCCAGAGTGGAGAAGGAGCAGGAGAAGAAAAAGGAGCAGGAGGAGGAGTAGAAGCAGGAGGAGGAGAAGAAGCAGGAGGTGGAGAAGGAGCAGGGGGGAGACAAGGAGCAGGAGGTGGAGAACGAGCAGGAGGTGGTGAAGGAGCAGGAGGGAGACAAGGAGCAGGAGGTGGAGAAGGAGCAGGAGGAGGAGAAGGAGCAGGAGGAAGAGGAGGAGGAGGAGCGGGAGGTGGAGATGGAGTAGGAGAAGGAGAATTAGCAGGAGGTGGAGATGAAGCCGGAGTGGAGAAGGAGCAGGAGGTGGACAAGGAGAAGAAGAAGGAGCAGGAGGAGGACTCGCAGCAGAAGGAGGAGAAGGAGCAGAAGGTGGAGAAGGCGTAAGATGAGGAGAAGGAGCAGGAGGTGGAGAAGGAGCAGGAGGTGGACAAGGAGCAGGAGGAGGAGAAGGAGATGGAGGTGGACACGGAGCAGGAGGTGGACAATGAGCAGGAGGTCGAACATGGAGCCGGAGGTGGACAAGGAGCAGGAGGAGGAGAAGGAGATGGAGGAGGAGAAGGACGTGGAGAATGATCAGGAGGAGGAGAAGGAACAGGAGGTGGAGAAAAAGCAGGAGGAGGAGAAGGAGCAGGAGGAGGAGAAGGAGCAGGAGAAGAAGAAGTAGCAGGAGGAGGAGAAGAAGGTGGAGGAGGAACAGGAGGTGGAAAAGTAGCAGGAGTGGAGGAGGAGCAGGAGAAGTAGTAGCAGCGCGAGGAGGAGTATGAGCAGGAGGAGGAGAAGGAGCAGGAGATGGAGAAGGCGGAAAATGAGGAGAAGGGGCAGGAGGTGGAGAATGAGCAGGAGGTACAGAAGGAGCAGGAGGTGGACAAGGAGCAGGAGGAGGAGAAGGAGGTGGAGGAGGAGAAGGAGGTGGAGACGGAGCAGGAGGAGGAGAAGGAGCAGGAGGTCCAGAAGAAGCAATAGGTCGAGAAGGAGCAGGAGGCGGAGAAGGACCAGAAGGGGGAGTAGGTGAAGGAGTTGGAGAAGAAGCAGGAGGAGGAGCATGAGCAGGAGGTGGAGAAGGAGCAGGAGGAGGAGAAGGAGCAGGAGGAGGAGAAGGAGCAGGAGGAGGAGAAGGAGCAGGAGTGCAGAAGGAGCAGGAGAAGAAGAAAGAGCAGGAGGTGGAGAAGGCGCAAGAAGAGGAGAAGGAGCAGGAGGTGGAGAAGGAGCAGGAGGTGGGGAAGGAGCAGGGGAAGGAGATGGAGCAGGAGGTGGAGATGGAGCAGGAGGTGGAGAAGGAGCAGGAGGTGGAGAAGGAGCAGGATTGAGATAAGGAGCAGGAGGGAGTCAAAGAGCCGGAGGTGGAGAAGGAGAAGGAGGAGAAGAAGGATCAGGAGGTGGTGAATGAGCAGGAGTGGAGAAGGAGCAGGAGGTGAAGAAGGAGCAGGAGGGCAGGAAGCAGCAGGAGGGCGAGAAGGAGCAGGAGGTGGACAATGAGCAGGGGGTGGACAAGGAGCAGGAGGTGGAGAAGGAGCAGGAGGTGGACAAGGAACAGGAGGAGGAGAAGAAGCAACAGGTGGAGAACGAGCAGGTGGCTGAAAAGGTCCAGGAGGGGAAGGAGTTGGACCAGAAGCAGGAGGAGGAGCAGGAGCAGGAGGAGAAGAAGGAGCAGGAGGTGGAGAATGAGCAGGAGGTGCAGAAGGAGCAGGAGGTGGAAAAGGAGCAGGAGGGCGAGAAGGAGCAGGAGGGCGAGAAGGAGCAGGAGGGCGAGAAGGAGCTGGAGGACGAGATGGAGCAGGAGGGCGAGATGGAGCACTAGGTGGACAAGGAGCAGGAGGTGTACAATGAGCAGGAGGTGGACATGGAGCAGGAGGTGGACAATGAGCAGGAGATGGACATGGAGCCGGAGGTGGACAAGGAGCAGGAGGTAGATAAGGAGCCGGAGGTGGACAAGGAGCAGAAGGTAGATAAGGAGCAGGAGGTGGACAAGGAGCAGGAGGAGGAGAAGGAGATGGAGGAGGAGAAGGACGTGGAGAAGGATCAGGAGGAGGAGAAGGAACAGGAGGTGGAGAAGAAGCAGGAGGAGGAGAAGGAGCAGGAGGAGGAGAAGGAGCAGGAGAAGAAGAAGTAGCAGGAGGAGGAGAAGGAGGTGGAGGAGGAGAAGGAGGTGGAGAAGGAGCAGGAGGAAGAGAAGGAACAGGAGGTGGAAAAGAAGCAATTGGTGGAGAAGGAGCAGAAGGCGGAGAAGGTGCAGGAGGTGGAAAAGGAGCAATAGGTGGAGAAGGAGCAGGAGGGTGACATGGAGCAGGAGGTGGAGAAGGAGCAGGAGAAAGAGGTGAAGAAGTAGCAGCAGGAGCAGAAGAAGCAGCAGGAGAAGTAGCAGCAAGAGGAGACGGAGCAGGAGCGGGAGAAGGAGCAGAAGCGGGAGTAGGAGCAGGAGCGGGAGAAGGAGCATGAAGTGGAGAAGGAGCAGGAGGAGGAGGTTGAGCAAAAGTGGAGAAGTGGCACGAGTTGGAGAATGAAGAGGAGGTGGAGAAGGAGCAGGAGGAGGAGAAGGAGCTGGAGGAGACGAAGGAGCAGGAGGTGGAGATGGAGCCGGAGTTGGAGAGGGAGCAGGAGGAGGGGAAGGAGCAGGAGGAGGAGAAGGAGCAGGTGGAGGAGAAGGAGCAGTAGGAGGAGATGGAGATGAAGGAGGAGAAGGACGTGGAGAAGGATCAGGAGGAGGAGAAGGAACAGGAGGTGGAGAAGAAGCAGGAGGAGAAGAAGGAGCAGGAGGAGGAGAAGGAGTAGGAGGAGGAGAAGGAGCAGGAGAAGAAGAAGTAGCAGGAGGAGGAGAAGAAGGTGGAGGAGGAACAGGAGGTGGAAAAGAAGCAATAGGTGGAGATGGAGCTGCAGGCGGAGAAGGAGCAGTGGAGGAGAAGGAGGAGGAGCAGGAGGCGGAGAAGGTGCAGGAGGTGGTAAAGGAGCAGTAGGTGGAGAAGGAGCTGGAGGGAGACATGGAGCAGGAGGTGGAGAAGGAGCAGGTGGAGGAGAAGGAGGAGGAGCAGGAGGCGGAGAAGGAGCAGGAGGGCAAGAAGTAGCAGGAGGGCGAGAAGGAGCAGGAGGTGGACAATGAGCAGGAGATGGACAAGGATCAGGAGGTGGATACGGAGCAGGAGGTGTATAATGAGCAGGAGGTGGACATGGAGACGGAGGTGGACAAGGAGCAGGAGGTAGATAAGGAGAAGGAGGTGCACAACGAGCAGGAGGAGGAGAAGGAGATGGAGGAGGAGAAGGTCGTGGAGAAGGATCAGGAGGAGGAGAAGGAACAGGAGGTGGAGAAGAAGCAGGAGGAGGAGAAGGAGCAGGAGGAGGCTAAGGAGCAGGAGGAGGAGAAGGAGCAGGAGAACAACAAGTAGCAGGAGGAGGAGAAGGAGATGGAGGAGGAGAAGGAGGTGGAGAAGGAGCAGGAGGAAGAGAAGGAACAGGAGGTGGAAAAGAAGCAATAGGTGGAGAAGAAGCAGGAGGCGAAGTAGAAGCAGGTGGAGGAGAAGGAGGAGGAGCAGGAGACGCAGAAGGTGCAGGAGGTGGAAAAGGAGCAGTAGGTGGAGAAGGAGCAGGAGGGAGACATGGAGCTGGAGGTGAAGAAGGAGCAGGAGGAGGAGAAGGAGGAGAAGAAGGAGCAGGAGGTGGTGAATGAGCAGAAATGGAGAAGGAGCAGGAGGTGGAGAAGGAGCAGGAGGGCAGGAAGGAGCAGGAGGGCGTGAAGGAGCTGGAGGACGAGAAGGAGCAGGAGAGCGAGAAGGAGCACTAGGTGGACAAGGAGCAGGAGGTGCACAAGGAGCAGGAGGTGGACAAGGATCAGGAGATGGACACAGAGCAGGAGGTGGACAATGAGCAGGAGGAGGAGAAGGAGGTGGAGGAGGAGAAGGAGGTGGAGAAGGAGCAGGAGGAGGAGAAGGAGCAGGAGGGAGAAAAAGAGCAGGCGGAAGACAAGAATCAGGAGGTGGAGAAGGAGCAGGAGGAGGAGAAGGAGATGGAGGAGGAGAAGGAGGTGGAGAAGTAGCAGGAGGAAGAGAAGGAACAGGAGGTGGAAAAGAAGCAATAGGTGGAGAAGAAGCAGGAGGCGAAGTAGAAGCAGGTGGAGGAGAAGGAGGAGGAGCAGGAGACGGAGAAGTTGCAGGAGGTGGAAAAGGAGCAATAGGTGGAGAAGGAGCAGGAGGGAGACATGGAGCTGGAGGTGAAGAAGGAGCAGGTGAAGGAGCAGGAGGACGAGCAGGAGGCGGAGAAGGAGCAGGAGGTGGAGAACGAGGAGGAGGGAGAAAAAGAGCAGGCGGAAGACAAGAATCAGGAGGTGGAGAAGGAGCAGGAGGAGGAGAAGGAGGAGAAGAAGGAGCAGGAGGTGGTGAATGAGCAGAAATGGAGAAGGAGCAGGAGGTGGAGAAGGAGCAGGAGGGCAGGAAGGAGCAGGAGGGCGTGAAGGAGCTGGAGGACGAGAAGGAGCAGGAGGGCGAGAAGGAGCACTAGGTGGACAAGGAGCAGGAGGTGCACAAGGAGCAGGAGGTGGACAAGGATCAGGAGATGGACACAGAGCAGGTGGTGGACAATGAGCAGGAGGAGGAGAAGGAGGTGGAGGAGGAGAAGGAGGTGGAGAAGGAGCAGGAGGAGGAGAGGGAGCAGGAGGTGGAGAAAAAGCAATAGGTGGAGAAGGACCAGGAGACGGAGAAGGACCAGGATGGGGAGTAGCAGAAGGAGTTTGAGAAGAAGCAGGAGGAGGAGCAGGAGCAGGAGGAGAAGAAGGAGCAGGAGGTGGAGAAGGAGCAGGAGGTGGAGAAGGAGCAGGAGGAGGAGAAGGAGCAGGAGGAGGAGAAGGAGCAGGAGTGCAGAAGGAGCAGGAGAAGAAGAAAAAGCAGGAGGTGGAGAAGGCGCAAGAAGAGGAGAAGGAGCAGGAGGTGGAGATGGAGCAGAAGGTGGAGAAGGAGCAGGAGGTGGAGAAGTAGCAGGCGGGATAAAAGGAGCAGGAGGAAGACAAGGAGCATGAGGTGGAGAAGGAGCAGGAGGAGGAGAAGGAGGAGAAGAAGGAGCAGGAGTTGGTGAATGAGGAGGAATGGAGAAGGAGCAGGAGGTGGAGAAGGAGCAGGAGGGCAGGAAGTAGCAGGAGGGCGAGAAGGAGCAGGAGGTGGACAAGGAGCAAGAGGTGGACAAGGAACAGGAGGAGTAGAAGAAGCAACAGGTGGAGAACGAGCAGGTGGCGGAAAAGGACCAGGAGGGCGAGTATGAGAAGGATTTGGAGAAGAAGCAGGAGGAGGAGCAGGAGCAGGAGGAGAAGAAGGAGCAGGAGGTGGAGAAGGAGCAGGAAGTGGAGAAGGAGCAGGAGGTGGAGAAGGAGCAGGTGGGCGAGAAGGAGCAGGAGGGCGAGAAGGAGCAGGAGGGCGAGAAGGAGCTGGAGGACGAGATGGAGCAGGAGGGCGAGATGGAGCACTAGGTGGACAAGGAGCAGGAGGTGTACAATGAGCAGGAGGTGGATATGGAGACGGAGGTGGACATGGAGCAGGAGGTAGATAAGGAGAAGTAGGTGGACAAGGAGCAGGAGGAGGAGAAGGAGATGGAGGAGGAGAAGGACGTGGAGAAGGAGATGTAGCAGGAGCTGGAGAAGGAGGAGGAGGTCGAGAAGGAGCAGGAGGTGGAGAAGGAGCAGGAGGAGGAGAAGGAGGAGAAGAAGGAGCAGGAGGTGGTGAATGAGCAGAAATGGAGAAGGAGCAGGAGGTGGACAAGGAGCAGGAGGGCAGGAAGGCTCAGGAGGCGTGAAGGAGCTGGAGGACGAGAAGGAGCAGGAAGGCGAGATGGAGCACTATGTGGACAAGGAGCAGTAGGTGCACAAGGAGCAGGAGGTGTACAAGGATCAGGAGATGGACACAGAGCAGGAGGTGGACAATGATAAGGAGGTGGGGAAGGAGCAGGAGAAGGAGAAGGAGCGGGAGGTTGAGATGGAGCAGGAGGTGGAGAAGGAGGAGAAGAAGGAGCGGGACGTGGTGAATGAGCAGGAGTCGAGAAGGAGCAGGAGGTGGACAAGGAGCAGGAGTTGGACAAGGAGCAGGAGGTGGACAAGGAGCAGGAGGTGGACATGGAGCAGGAGGTGGACAAGGAACAGGAGGAGGAGAAGGAGGTGGAGGAGGAGAAGGAGGTGGAGAAGGAGCAGGAGGAGGAGAAGGAACAGGAGGTGGAGAAGAAGCAACAGGTTGGGAACGAGCAGGAGGCATAGAAGGACCAGGAGGGCGAGTAGGAGCAGGAGGGCGAGAAGGAGCAGTGGGGCGAGAAGGAGCTGGAGGACGAGATGGAGCAGGAGGGCGAGAAGGAGCACTAGGTGGACAAGGAGCAGGAGGTGTACAATGAGCAGGAGGTGGACAAGGAGCAGGAGGAGGAGAAGGAGATGGAGGTGGACACAGAGCAGGAGGTGGACAAGGAGCAGGAGGTGCACATGGAGCCGGAGGTGGACAAGGAGCAGGAGGAGGAGAAGGAGATGGAGGAGGAGAAGGACGTGGAGAAGGATCAGGAGGAGGAGAAGGAACAGGAGGTGGAGAAGAAGCAGGAGGAGGAGATGGAGCAGGAGGAGGAGAAGGAGCAGGAGGACGAGAAGGAGCAGGAGTCGAAGAAGTCGCAGGAGGAGGGGAAGGAGGTGGAGGAGGAGGTGGAGAAGGAGCAGGAGGAAGAGAAGGAACAGGAGTTGGAAAAGAAGCAATAGATGGAGAAGAAGCAGGAGGCGGAGAAGGACCAGCAGGGGAAGTAGGAGAAGGAGTTGGAGAAGAAGCTGGAGGACGAGGATGAGGAGGAGGAGGGGGATGAGAAGTAGCAGGAATTGGAGAAGGAGCAGGAGGAGGAGAAGGAGCAGAAGGTGGAGAAGGAGGAGGATGTGGGGATGGAGCAGGAGTGGAGAAGGAGCAGGAGAAGAAGAAGGAGCAGGAGGAGGAGGAGGAGCAGGAGGTGGAGAAGGAGCAAGATGTGGAGAAGGAGCAGGAGGTGGAGATGGATCAGGAGGAGGAGAAGTTATAGAAGAAGGAGCAGGAGGTGGTGATTGAGCAGGAGTGGAAAAGGAGCAGCAGGTGGAGAAAGAGCAGGAGAAGGAGGTGGAGAAGTAGCAGCAGGAGGAGAAGAAGCCGCAGGAGGAGAAGTCGCAGCAGGTGGAGAAGGAGCAGAAGGGGGAGAAGGAGCAGAAGGGCGTGCAGCAGCAGGAGGGGATGAAGGAGCAGGAGTGGTAGAAGGAGCAGTAGGTGGAGAAGGAGCAGGAGGGGGAGGAGGAGAAGGAGCAGGAGCTGGAGATGGAGCAGGAAGTGAGAAGGAGCAGGAGGAGAAGAAGGAGCAGGCGGAGAAGAAGGAGCAGGAGAAGGAGTAGGAGTAGGAGAAGGAGAAGGAGCAGGGTGTGCAGAAGGAGCAGGAGTGCAGAAGGAGCAGGAGAAGAAGAACAGCAGAAGGAGGAGTAGGTTGCAGGAGGAGGAGAAGGCGCAAGATGACGAGAAGGAGATGGAAGTGGCGAAGGAGCTGTTGGTGGAGAAGGAGCAGGAGGGAGACAAGGAGCAGGAGGTGGAGAAGGAGCAGGAGGAGGAGAAGGAGCAGGAGTAGGAGCATGAGATGGAGAAGGAGCAGGAGGAGGAGAAGGAGCAGGAGGAGAAGAAGAAGCCGGAGGTGAAGGTGGAGCCAGAGTGGAGAAGGAGCAGGAGAAGAAAAAGGAGCAGGAGGAGGAGTAGAAGCAGGAGGAGGAGAAGAAGCAGGAGGTGGAGAAGGAGCAGGGGGGAGACAAGGAGCAGGAGGTGGAGAACGAGCAGGAGGTGGTGAAGGAGCAGGAGGGAGACAAGGAGCAGGAGGTGGAGAAGGAGCAGGAGGAGGAGAAGGAGCAGGAGGAAGAGGAGGAGGAGGAGCGGGAGGTGGAGATGGAGTAGGAGAAGGAGAATTAGCAGGAGGTGGAGATGAAGCCGGAGTGGAGAAGGAGCAGGAGGTGGACAAGGAGAAGAAGAAGGAGCAGGAGGAGGACTCGCAGCAGAAGGAGGAGAAGGAGCAGAAGGTGGAGAAGGCGTAAGATGAGGAGAAGGAGCAGGAGGTGGAGAAGGAGCAGGAGGTGGACAAGGAGCAGGAGGAGGAGAAGGAGATGGAGGTGGACACGGAGCAGGAGGTGGACAATGAGCAGGAGGTCGAACATGGAGCCGGAGGTGGACAAGGAGCAGGAGGAGGAGAAGGAGATGGAGGAGGAGAAGGACGTGGAGAATGATCAGGAGGAGGAGAAGGAACAGGAGGTGGAGAAAAAGCAGGAGGAGGAGAAGGAGCAGGAGGAGGAGAAGGAGCAGGAGAAGAAGAAGTAGCAGGAGGAGGAGAAGAAGGTGGAGGAGGAACAGGAGGTGGAAAAGTAGCAGGAGTGGAGGAGGAGCAGGAGAAGTAGTAGCAGCGCGAGGAGGAGTATGAGCAGGAGGAGGAGAAGGAGCAGGAGATGGAGAAGGCGGAAAATGAGGAGAAGGGGCAGGAGGTGGAGAATGAGCAGGAGGTACAGAAGGAGCAGGAGGTGGACAAGGAGCAGGAGGAGGAGAAGGAGGTGGAGGAGGAGAAGGAGGTGGAGACGGAGCAGGAGGAGGAGAAGGAGCAGGAGGTCCAGAAGAAGCAATAGGTCGAGAAGGAGCAGGAGGCGGAGAAGGACCAGAAGGGGGAGTAGGTGAAGGAGTTGGAGAAGAAGCAGGAGGAGGAGCATGAGCAGGAGGTGGAGAAGGAGCAGGAGGAGGAGAAGGAGCAGGAGGAGGAGAAGGAGCAGGAGGAGGAGAAGGAGCAGGAGTGCAGAAGGAGCAGGAGAAGAAGAAAGAGCAGGAGGTGGAGAAGGCGCAAGAAGAGGAGAAGGAGCAGGAGGTGGAGAAGGAGCAGGAGGTGGGGAAGGAGCAGGGGAAGGAGATGGAGCAGGAGGTGGAGATGGAGCAGGAGGTGGAGAAGGAGCAGGAGGTGGAGAAGGAGCAGGATTGAGATAAGGAGCAGGAGGGAGTCAAAGAGCCGGAGGTGGAGAAGGAGAAGGAGGAGAAGAAGGATCAGGAGGTGGTGAATGAGCAGGAGTGGAGAAGGAGCAGGAGGTGAAGAAGGAGCAGGAGGGCAGGAAGCAGCAGGAGGGCGAGAAGGAGCAGGAGGTGGACAATGAGCAGGGGGTGGACAAGGAGCAGGAGGTGGAGAAGGAGCAGGAGGTGGACAAGGAACAGGAGGAGGAGAAGAAGCAACAGGTGGAGAACGAGCAGGTGGCTGAAAAGGTCCAGGAGGGGAAGGAGTTGGACCAGAAGCAGGAGGAGGAGCAGGAGCAGGAGGAGAAGAAGGAGCAGGAGGTGGAGAATGAGCAGGAGGTGCAGAAGGAGCAGGAGGTGGAAAAGGAGCAGGAGGGCGAGAAGGAGCAGGAGGGCGAGAAGGAGCAGGAGGGCGAGAAGGAGCTGGAGGACGAGATGGAGCAGGAGGGCGAGATGGAGCACTAGGTGGACAAGGAGCAGGAGGTGTACAATGAGCAGGAGGTGGACATGGAGCAGGAGGTGGACAATGAGCAGGAGATGGACATGGAGCCGGAGGTGGACAAGGAGCAGGAGGTAGATAAGGAGCCGGAGGTGGACAAGGAGCAGAAGGTAGATAAGGAGCAGGAGGTGGACAAGGAGCAGGAGGAGGAGAAGGAGATGGAGGAGGAGAAGGACGTGGAGAAGGATCAGGAGGAGGAGAAGGAACAGGAGGTGGAGAAGAAGCAGGAGGAGGAGAAGGAGCAGGAGGAGGAGAAGGAGCAGGAGAAGAAGAAGTAGCAGGAGGAGGAGAAGGAGGTGGAGGAGGAGAAGGAGGTGGAGAAGGAGCAGGAGGAAGAGAAGGAACAGGAGGTGGAAAAGAAGCAATTGGTGGAGAAGGAGCAGAAGGCGGAGAAGGTGCAGGAGGTGGAAAAGGAGCAATAGGTGGAGAAGGAGCAGGAGGGTGACATGGAGCAGGAGGTGGAGAAGGAGCAGGAGAAAGAGGTGAAGAAGTAGCAGCAGGAGCAGAAGAAGCAGCAGGAGAAGTAGCAGCAAGAGGAGACGGAGCAGGAGCGGGAGAAGGAGCAGAAGCGGGAGTAGGAGCAGGAGCGGGAGAAGGAGCATGAAGTGGAGAAGGAGCAGGAGGAGGAGGTTGAGCAAAAGTGGAGAAGTGGCACGAGTTGGAGAATGAAGAGGAGGTGGAGAAGGAGCAGGAGGAGGAGAAGGAGCTGGAGGAGACGAAGGAGCAGGAGGTGGAGATGGAGCCGGAGTTGGAGAGGGAGCAGGAGGAGGGGAAGGAGCAGGAGGAGGAGAAGGAGCAGGTGGAGGAGAAGGAGCAGTAGGAGGAGATGGAGATGAAGGAGGAGAAGGACGTGGAGAAGGATCAGGAGGAGGAGAAGGAACAGGAGGTGGAGAAGAAGCAGGAGGAGAAGAAGGAGCAGGAGGAGGAGAAGGAGTAGGAGGAGGAGAAGGAGCAGGAGAAGAAGAAGTAGCAGGAGGAGGAGAAGAAGGTGGAGGAGGAACAGGAGGTGGAAAAGAAGCAATAGGTGGAGATGGAGCTGCAGGCGGAGAAGGAGCAGTGGAGGAGAAGGAGGAGGAGCAGGAGGCGGAGAAGGTGCAGGAGGTGGTAAAGGAGCAGTAGGTGGAGAAGGAGCTGGAGGGAGACATGGAGCAGGAGGTGGAGAAGGAGCAGGTGGAGGAGAAGGAGGAGGAGCAGGAGGCGGAGAAGGAGCAGGAGATGGGAAAGGAGCAGGAGGGGGAGAAGGAGAAGGAGGAGGAGCAGGAGGAGGAGCAGGACGAGGAGCAGGAGGTCGAGAAGGAGCAGGAGGGCGAGATGGAGCAGGAGGGCGAGAAGGAGAAGGTGGAGGAGAAGGAGGAGAAGAAGGAGCAGGAGGTGGTGAATGAGCAGGAGTGGAGAAGGAGCAGGAGGTGGAGAAGGAGCAGAAGCAGGAGTAAGAGCAGGAGCGGGAGAAGGAGCATGAAATGGAGAAGGAGCAGGAGGAGGAGGTAGAGCAAAAGTGGAGAATGATGAGGAGGTGGAGAAGGAGCAGGAGGAGGAGAAGGAGCAGGAGTAGGAGAAGGACCAGGAGGGGGAGTAGAAGAAGGAGTTGGAGAAGAAGCAGGAGGAGGAGGTTGAGTAGGTGGAGAAAAAGGAGCAGGAGGAGCAGGTGTAGAAGGATCAGTTGGTGGAGGTTGAGCAGGAGGTGGACAAGGAGCAGGAGGAGGGGGATGAGAAGCAGCAGGAGGTGGAAAAGGAGCAGGAGGTGGAGAAGGAGCAGGAGGAGGAGAAGGAGCAGGAGGTGGAGATGGAGCAAGAAGAGGAGAATGAGCAAGAGGTGGAGAAGGAGCAGGAGGAGGAGACGGAGCAGGAGGAGGGGGATGAGAAGGAGCAGGAGGATGAGAAGGAGCAGGAGTTGGAGATGGAGCACGGGGAGGAGAAGGAGCAGGAGGAGGAGAAGGAGCAGGAGGAGGAGAAGGAGCAGGAGGTGGAGATGGGGCAGGAGTGGAGAAGGAGCAGGAGAAGAAGAAGGAGCAGGAGCGAGATAAGGAGCAGGTGGTGGAGAAAGAGCAGGAGGGGAAGAAGGAAGAGAAGGAGGAGCAGGAGGTGGTGAATGAGCAGGAGTGAAGAAGGAGCAGGAGGTGGAGAAGGAGCAGAAGCAGGAGAAGGAGCTGAAGCGGGAGAAGTAGCAGCAGCGTGAGAAGGAGCAGAAGCGGTAATAGGAGCAGGAGCGGGAGATGGAGCATGAAGAGGAGAAGGAGCAGGAGGTGGAGAATGATAAGGAGGTAGAGAAGGAGCAGGGGTGGTGAACAAAAAGGAGGAGGAGATGGAGCAAGAGGTGGGGAAGAAGCAGTATGTGGAGAAGGAGCAGCAGCAGGAAGTTGAGCAAGAGGAGGAGGGTGAGCTGGAGGAGCTGAAGCAGCAGGAGGAGGAGGAAAAGGAGAAGGTGGAGGATGAGCAGCAGGTGGAGAAGGAGCAGGAGGTGGAGAAGGAGCAGGACGTGGAGAAGGAGAAGGAGGAGGAGGAGGAGGGGGGTCAGGTGAAGGAGCAGGAGGAGGAGAAGGAGCAGGAGGATGAGAAGCGGCAGGAGCTGCAGAAGGAGCAGGGGGAGGAGAAGGAGCAGGAGGAGGAGAAGGAGCAGGAGGAGGAGAAGGAGCAGGAGGTGGAGATGGAGCAGGAGTGGAGAAGGAACAGCAGATGAAGAAGGAGCAAAAGGAGGAGTAGGAGCAGGAGGAGGAGACGGAGCAGGAGGTGGAGAAGGAGCAGGACGTGGAGATGGAGCATGAGGAGGAGGAGAAGGAGCAGGAGGATGAGAAGCGGCAGGAGCTGCAGAAGGAGCAGGGGGAGGAGAAGGAGCAGGAGGAGGAGAAGGAGCAGGAGGAGGAGAAGGAGCAGGAGGTGGAGATGGAGCAGGAGTGGAGAAGGAACAGGAGATGAAGAAGGAGCAGAAGGAGGAGAAGGAGCAAGAGGTGGAGAAGGAGCAGGACGTGGAGAAGGAGCAGGAGAAGGAGATGGAGAAGTAGCAGCAGAAGGAGAAGGAGCAGAAGCGGGAGAAGGATCTGAAGCGGGAGAAGGAGCATGAAGTGGAGATTGAGCAAAAGTGGAGAAGAAGCAGGAGGTGGAGAATGATGAGGAGGTAGAGAAGGCGCAGGGGTTGAGAACAAGATGGAGCAGGAGATTGAGCAGAAGGTGGGGAAGGAGCAGAAGGGGAGGCGGAGCAGGAGGGGGAGAAGGAGCAGAAGGGGAGGAGGAGCAGGAGGTGGAGAAAGAGCAGGATGGGGAGCAGGAGCAGGAGTTGAAGGAGTAGGAGGCGGAGGAGGAGGAGAAGGAGCAGGATCTTGAGTTGGAGCAGGAATTGAGGAGGAGCAGGAGGAGAAGAAGGAGCAGGCGGAGTAGAAGGAGCAGGAGGAGGAGGAGGAGCAGGAGAATGAGAAGGAGCAGGATGTGGAGATGGCGCAGGAGGAGGAGAAGGAGCACAGGAGGAGGAGAAGTAGCAGGAGGAGGAGAAGGATCAGGAGGTGGCGATGGAGCAGGAGTGGAGAAGGAGCAGGAGAAGAAGAAGGTACGGGAGGAGGAGTAGGAACAGGAGTAGGAGAATGAGCAGAAAGTGGAGAAGGCGCAAGATGAGGAGAAGGAGCAGGAGGTGGAGAAGGATCAGGAGGTGGAGAAGGAGCATGAGGTGGAGAAGGAGCAGGAGGTGAAGAAGGTGCAGGAGGGAGACAAGGAGCAGGAGGTGGAGAAAGAGCAGGAGGAGGAGAAGGAGCAGGATGATGAGAAGGAGCAGGAGGAGGAGAAGGAGCAGGAGGTGGAGATGGAGCAGGAGTGGAGAAGGAGCAGGAGAAGAAGAAGGAGCAGGAGGAGGAGAAGGAGCAGGAGATCGAGAAGCAGCAGGTTGGCGACTTGCAGCAGGAGGGCGAGAACGCGCAGGAGGTGGAAAAGGAGCAGGAGGTGGACAAGCAGCAGGAGGAGGAGGTTGAGCAGGAGGTGGCGACGGAGCAGAAGATGGAGATGGAGCAGGAGAAGAAGAAGGAGCAGAAGGAGGATTAGGAGCAGGAGGAGGAGAAGGAGCAGGTGGTGGAGATGGAGCAGGGGGAGGAGAACGAGCAGGAGGAGGAGAAGTAGCAGGATGAGGAGAAGGAGCAGGAGGAGGAGATGGAGCAAGAAGAGGAGAAGGAGCAGGAGGTGGAGAAGGAACAGGAGGTGGAGAAGGAGCAGGAGGTGGAGAAGGAGCAGGAATGAGACAAGGAGGAGGAGGTGGAGAAGGAGCAGGAGGAGGAGAAGGAGGAGAAGAAGGAACAGGAGATTGTGAATGAACAGGAGTGGAGAAGGAGCATGAGGTGGAGAAGAATCAGGAGGAGAAGTATCAGGAGGAGGAGAAGGAGCAGGAGGAGGAGACGTAGCAGGAGGTGGAGTTGGAGCAGGGGGAGGAGAAGGAGCAGGAGGAGGAGGTTGAGCAGGAGGTGGAGATGGAGCAGGAGGTGGAGATGCAGCAGGAGAAGAAGAAGGAGTAGCAGGAGGATTAGGAGCAGGAGGAGGAGAAGGAGCAGGTGTTGGAGATGGAGCAGGGGGAGGAGAAGGAGCAGGAGGAGGAGAAGGAGCAGGAGGAGGAGAAGGAGCAGGAGGTGGAGATTGAGCAAGAAGAGGAGAAGGAGCAGGAGGTGGAGAAGGAGCAGGAGCTGTAGAAGGAGCAGGAGGGAGACAAGGAGCAGGAGGTGGAGAAGGAGCAGGAGGAGGAGAAGGAGGAGAAGAAGGAACACGAGATTGTGAATGAGCAGGAGTGGAGAAGGAGCAGGGGGAGGAGAAGGAGCAGGAGGAGGAGGTTGAGCAGGAGGTGGCGAAGGAGCAGAAGGTGGAGATGGAGCAGGAGAAGAAGAGGGAGCAGGAGGAGGATTAGGAGCAGGAGGAGGAGAAGGAGCAGTTGGTGGAGATGGAGCACGGGGAGGAGAAGGAGCAGGAGGAGGAGAAGTAGCAGGAGGAGGAGAAGGAGCAGGAGGAGGAGATGGAGCAAGAAGAGGAGAAGGAGCAGGAGGTGGAGAAGGAACAGGAGGTGGAGAAGGAGCAGGAGGTGGAGAAGGAGCAGGACTGAGACAAGGAGGAGGAGGTGGAGAAGGAGCAGGAGGAGGAGAAGGAGGAGAAGAAGGAACAGGAGATTGTGAATGAGCAGGAGTGGAGAAGGAGCATGAGGTGGAGATGAATCAGGAGGAGGAGAAGGATCAGGAGGAGGAGAAGGAGCAGGAGGAGGAGACGTAGCAGGAGGTGGAGTTGGAGCAGGGGGAGGAGAAGGAGCAGGAGGAGGAGGTTGAGCAGGAGTTGGAGAAGAAGCAGGAGGAGGAGGTTGAGCAGGAGGTGGAGATGGAGCAGGAGGTGGAGATGCAGCAGGAGAAGAAGAAGGAGCAGGAGGAGGATTAGGAGCAGGAGGAGGAGAAGGAGCAGGTGTTGGAGATGGAGCAGGGGGAGGAGGAGGAGCAGGAGGAGGAGAAGGAGCAGTAGGAGGAGAAGGAGCAGGAGGTGGAGATGGAGCAAGAAGAGGAGAAGGAGCAGGAGGTGGAGAAGGAGCAGCAGGTGGAGAAGGAGCAGGAAGGAGACAAGGAGCAGGAGGTGGAGAAAGAGCAGGAGGAGGAGAAGGAGGAGAAGAAGGAACAGGAGATTGTGAATGAGCAGGAGTGGAGAAGGAGCATGAGGTGGAGAAGGAGCAGGAGAAGGAGATGGAGAAGCAGCAGCAGGAGCAGAAGAAGCAGCAGGAGGAGAAGTAACAGCAGGAGGAGACGGAGCAGAAGCGGGTGAAGGAGCAGAAGCAGGAGTAGGAGCAGGAGTCGGAGAATAAGCAGGGGCTGGAGAAGGCGCAAGATGGGAAGAAGGAGCAGGAGGTGGAGAAGGAGCAGGAGATGGACAAGGAGCAGGAGGAGGAGAAGGAGGTGGAGAAGGAGGAGGAAGAGAAGGAACAGGATGTGGAGAAGAAGCAATAGGTCAAGAAGGAGCAGGTGGCGAAGAAGGACCAGGAGGGGGAGTAGAGAAGGAGTTGGAGAAGAAGCAGGAGGATGAGCAGAAGCAGGAGTAGAAGAAGGAGCAGGAGGTGGAGAAGGTGCGGGAGGGGGAGAATGAGCAGGAGGTGGAGAAGGATCAGGAGGAGGAGAAGGATCAGGAGGAGGAGAAGGATCAGGAGGAGGAGAAGGTGCAGGAGGAGGAGAAGTAGCAGGAGGTGGAGATGGAGCAAGAAGAGGAGAAGGAGCAGGTGGTGGAGTAGGAACAGGAGTCGGATAATGAGCAGAAGGTGGAGAAGGCGCAAGATGAGGAGAAGGAGCAGGAGGTGGAGAAAGAGCAGGAGGTGGAGAAGGAGCATGAGGTGGAGAAGGAGCAGGAGGTGAAGAAGGAGCAGGAGGGAGACAAGGAGCAGGAGTTGGAGAAAGAGCAGGAGGAGGGGAAGGAGTAGGAGGATGAGAAGGAGCAGGAGGAGGAGAAGGAGCAGGAGGTGGAGATGGAGCAGGAGTGGAGAAGGAGCAGGAGAAGTAGAAGGAGCAGGAGCAGGAGAAGGAGCAGGAGGTGGAGATGGAGCTAGAGTGGAGAAGGAGCAGGAGAAGAAGAAGGAGCAGGAGGAGGAGTAGGAGCAGGAGGAGGAGAAGGAGCAAGAGGAGGAGAAGGAGCAGGAGGAGGAGATGGAGCAAGAAGAGGAGAAGGAGCAGGAGGTGGAGAAGGAACAGGAGGTGGAGAAGGAGCAGGAGGTGGAGAAGGAGCAGGACTGAGACAAGGAGGAGGAGGTGGAGAAGGAGCAGGAGGAGGAGAAGGAGGAGAAGAAGGAACAGGAGATTGTGAATGAGCAGGAGTGGAGAAGGAGCATGAGGTGGAGATGAATCAGGAGGAGGAGAAGGATCAGGAGGAGGAGAAGGAGCAGGAGGAGGAGACGTAGCAGGAGGTGGAGTTGGAGCAGGGGGAGGAGAAGGAGCAGGAGGAGGAGGTTGAGCAGGAGTTGGAGAAGAAGCAGGAGGAGGAGGTTGAGCAGGAGGTGGAGATGGAGCAGGAGGTGGAGATGCAGCAGGAGAAGAAGAAGGAGCAGGAGGAGGATTAGGAGCAGGAGGAGGAGAAGGAGCAGGTGTTGGAGATGGAGCAGGGGGAGGAGGAGGAGCAGGAGGAGGAGAAGGAGCAGTAGGAGGAGAAGGAGCAGGAGGTGGAGATGGAGCAAGAAGAGGAGAAGGAGCAGGAGGTGGAGAAGGAGCAGCAGGTGGAGAAGGAGCAGGAAGGAGACAAGGAGCAGGAGGTGGAGAAAGAGCAGGAGGAGGAGAAGGAGGAGAAGAAGGAACAGGAGATTGTGAATGAGCAGGAGTGGAGAAGGAGCATGAGGTGGAGAAGGAGCAGGAGAAGGAGATGGAGAAGCAGCAGCAGGAGCAGAAGAAGCAGCAGGAGGAGAAGTAACAGCAGGAGGAGACGGAGCAGAAGCGGGTGAAGGAGCAGAAGCAGGAGTAGGAGCAGGAGTCGGAGAATAAGCAGGGGCTGGAGAAGGCGCAAGATGGGAAGAAGGAGCAGGAGGTGGAGAAGGAGCAGGAGATGGACAAGGAGCAGGAGGAGGAGAAGGAGGTGGAGAAGGAGGAGGAAGAGAAGGAACAGGATGTGGAGAAGAAGCAATAGGTCAAGAAGGAGCAGGTGGCGAAGAAGGACCAGGAGGGGGAGTAGAGAAGGAGTTGGAGAAGAAGCAGGAGGATGAGCAGAAGCAGGAGTAGAAGAAGGAGCAGGAGGTGGAGAAGGTGCGGGAGGGGGAGAATGAGCAGGAGGTGGAGAAGGATCAGGAGGAGGAGAAGGATCAGGAGGAGGAGAAGGATCAGGAGGAGGAGAAGGTGCAGGAGGAGGAGAAGTAGCAGGAGGTGGAGATGGAGCAAGAAGAGGAGAAGGAGCAGGTGGTGGAGTAGGAACAGGAGTCGGATAATGAGCAGAAGGTGGAGAAGGCGCAAGATGAGGAGAAGGAGCAGGAGGTGGAGAAAGAGCAGGAGGTGGAGAAGGAGCATGAGGTGGAGAAGGAGCAGGAGGTGAAGAAGGAGCAGGAGGGAGACAAGGAGCAGGAGTTGGAGAAAGAGCAGGAGGAGGGGAAGGAGTAGGAGGATGAGAAGGAGCAGGAGGAGGAGAAGGAGCAGGAGGTGGAGATGGAGCAGGAGTGGAGAAGGAGCAGGAGAAGAAGAAGGAGCAGGAGGAGGAGTAGGAGCAGGAGGAGGAGAAGGAGCAAGAGGTGGAGAAGGTGCAAGATGAGGAGAAGGAGCAGGAGGTGGAGAAGGAGCAGGAGATGGACAAGGAGCAGGAGGAGGAGAAGGAGGTGGAGGAGGAGAAGGAGGTGGAGAAGGAGGAGGAGGAGAAGGAACAGGAGGTGGAGAAGAAGCAATCGGTCGAGAAGGAGCAGGAGGCGACGAAGGACCAGAAGGGTGAGTAGTAGAAGGAGTTGGATAAGAAGCAGGAGGATGAGCAGGAGCAGGAGTAGAAGAAGGAGCAGGAGGAGGAGAAGGATCAGGAGGAGGAGAAGGAGCAGGAGGAGGAGACGGATCAGGAGGAGGAGAAGGAGCAGGAGGAGGAGAAGTAGCAGGAGGTGGAGATGGAGCAGGATTGGAGGAGGAGCAGGAGAAGAAAAAGGAGCAGGAGGAGGAGTAGAAGCAGGAGGAGGAGAAGAGGTAGGAGAAGGAGAAGGCGCAAGATGAGGAGGAGGAGAAGGAGAATGAGAACGAGCAGGAGGTGGAGAAGGAGAAGGAGCGAGAGAAGGAGGAGGAGGGAGATAAGCAGCAGGATGTGGAGAAGGAGCAGGAGGAAGAGAAGGAGGAGAAGAAGGAGCAGGAGGTCGTGAATGAGCAGGAGTGGAGAAGGAGCAGGAGGTGGAGAAGGAGCAGGAGGGCGAGAAGGAGCAGGAGATCGAGAAGCAGCAGGTTGGAGACATGCAGCAGGAGGGCGAGAACGCGCAGGAGGTGGAAAAGGAGCAGGAGGTGGACAAGCAGCAGGAGGAGGAGGTTGAGCAGGAGGTGGCGACGGAGCAGAAGGTGGAGATGGAGCAGGAGAAGAAGAAGGAGCAGGAGGAGGATTAGGAGCAGGATGAGGAGAAGGAGCAGGTGGTGGAGATGGAGCAGGGGGAGGAGAACGAGCAGGAGGAGGAGAAGGAGCAGGATGAGGAGAAGGAGCAGGAGGAGGAGATGGAGCAAGAAGAGGAGAATGAGCAGGAGGTGGAGAAGGAACAGGAGGTGGAGAATGAGCAGGAGGTGGAGAAGGAGCAGGAATGAGACAAGGAGGAGGAGGTGGAGAAGGAGCAGGAGGAGGAGAAGGAGGCGAAGGAGGAACAGGAGATTGTGAATGAGCAGGAGTGGAGAAGTAGCATGAGGTGGAGAAGAATCAGGAGGAGGAGAAGGATCAGGAGGAGGAGAAGGAGCAGGAGGAGGAGACGTAGCAGGAGGTGGAGTTGGAGCAGGGGGAGGAGAAGGAGCAGGAGGAGGAGGTTGAGCAGGAGTTGGAGAAGGAGCAAGAGGTGGAGAATGTGCAAGATGAGGAGAAGGAGCAGGAGGTGGAGAAGGAGCAGGAGATGGACAAGGAGCAGGAGGAGGAGAAGGAGGTGGAGGAGGAGAAGGAGGTGGAGAAGGAGGAGGAGGAGAAGGAACAGGAGGTGGAGAAGAAGCAATCGGTCGAGAAGGAGCAGGAGGCGACGAAGGACCAGAAGGGTGAGTAGTAGAAGGAGTTGGATAAGAAGCAGGAGGATGAGCAGGAGCAGGAGTAGAAGAAGGAGCAGGAGGAGGAGAAGGATCAGGAGGTGGAGAAGGAGCAGGAGGCGGAGACGGATCAGGAGGAGGAGAAGGAGCAGGAGGAGGAGAAGTAGCAGGAGGTGGAGATGGAGCAGGATTGGAGGAGGAGCAGGAGAAGAAAAAGGAGCAGGAGGAGGAGTAGAAGCAGGAGGAGGAGAAGAGGTAGGAGAAGGAGAAGGCGCAAGATGAGGAGGAGGAGAAGGAGAATGAGAACGAGCAGGAGGTGGAGAAGGAGAAGGAGCGAGAGAAGGAGGAGGAGGGAGATAAGCAGCAGGATGTGGAGAAGGAGCAGGAGGAAGAGAAGGAGGAGAAGAAGGAGCAGGAGGTCGTGAATGAGCAGGAGTGGAGAAGGAGCAGGAGGTGGAGAAGGAGCAGGAGGGCGAGAAGGAGCAGGAGATCGAGAAGCAGCAGGTTGGCGAAATGCAGCAGGAGGGCGAGAACGCGCAGGAGGTGGAAAAGGAGCAGGAGGTGGACAAGCAGCAGGAGGAGGAGGTTGAGCAGGAGGTGGCGACGGAGCAGAAGGTGGAGATGGAGCAGGAGAAGAAGAAGGAGCAGGAGGAGGATTAGGAGCAGGATGAGGAGAAGGAGCAGATGGTGGAGATGGAGCAGGGGGAGGAGAACGAGCAGGAGGAGGAGAAGTAGCAGGATGAGGAGAAGGAGCAGGAGGAGGAGATGGAGCAAGAAGAGGAGAAGGAGCAGGAGGTGGAGAAGGAACAGGAGGTGGAGAATGAGCAGGAGGTGGAGAAGGAGCAGGAATGAGACAAGGAGGAGGAGGTGGAGAAGGAGCAGGAGGAGGAGAAGGAGGAGAAGAAGGAACAGGAGATTTTGAATGAGCAGGAGTGGAGAAGGAGCATGAGGTGGAGAAGAATCAGGAGGAGGAGAAGGATCAGGAGGAGGAGAAGGAGCAGGAGGAGGAGACGTAGCAGGAGGTGGAGTTGGAGCAGGGGGAGGAGAAGGAGCAGGAGGAGGAGGTTGAGCAGGAGTTGGAGAAGAAGCAGGTAGAGGAGGTTGAGCAGGAGGTGGAGATGGAGCAGGAGGTGGAGATGCAGCAGGAGAAGAAGAAGGAGCAGGAGGAGGATTAGGAGCAGGAGGAGGAGAAGGAGCAGGTGTTGGAGATGGAGCCGGGGGAGGAGAAGGAGCAGGAGGAGGAGAAGGAGCAGGAGGAGGAGAAGGAGCAGGAGGTGGAGATGGAGCAAGAAGAGGAGAAGGAGCAGGAGGTGGAGAAGGAGCAGGAGCTGTAGAAGGAGCAGGAGGGAGACAAGGAGCAGGAGGTGGAGAAGGAGCAGGAGGAGGAGAATGAGGAGAAGAAGGAACACGAGATTGTGAATGAGCAGGAGTGGAGAAGGAGCAGGGGGAGGAGAAGGAGCAGGAGAAGGAGATGGAGAAGCAGCAGCAGGAGCAGAAGAAGCAGCAGGAGGAGAAGTAACAGCAGGAGGAGACGGAGCAGAAGCGGGTGAAGGAGCAGAAGCAGGAGTAGGAGCAGGAGTAGGAGAATGAGCAGGAGGTGGAGAAGGCGCAAGATGAGGAGAAGGAGCAGGAGGTGGAGAAGGAGCAGGAGATGGACAAGGAGCAGGAGGAGGAGAAGGAGGTGGAGAAGGAGGAGGAAGAGAAGGAACAGGATGTGGAGAAGAAGCAATAGGTCGAGAAGGAGCAGGAGGCGAAGAAGGACCAGGAGGGGGAGTAGAGAAGGAGTTGGAGAAGAAGCAGGAGGATGAGCAGAAGCAGGAGTAGAAGAAGGAGCAGGAGTTGGAGAAGGTGCGGGAGGTGGAGAATGAGCAGGAGGTGGAGAAGGATCAGGAGGAGGAGAAAGATCAGGAGGAGAAGTAGCAGGAGGTGTAGATGGAGCAGGAGTGGAGGAGCATCAGGAGAAGAAAAAGGAGCAGGAGGAGGAGTAGAAGCAAAAGGAGGCGAAGAAGCAGAAGGAGAAGGCGCAAGATGAGGAGAAGGAGCAGGAGGTGGAGAAGGAGCAAGAGAAGGAGAACGAGCAGGAGGTGGAGAAGGAGAAGGAGGGAGAGAAGGAGAAAGAGAGAGACAAGCAGCAGGAGGTGGAGAAGGAGCAGGAGGAAGAGAAGGAGGAGAAGAAGGAACAGGAGGTGGTGAATGAGCAGGAGAGGAGAATGAGCAGGAGGTGGAGAAGGAGCAGGAGAAGGAGATGGAGAAGTAGCAGCAGGAGCAGAAGAAGCAGCAGGAGGAGAAGTAGCAGCAGGAGGAGACGGAGCAGAAGCGGGTGAAGGAGCACAAGCAGGAGTAGGAACAGAAGCGGGAGAAGGAGCATGAAGTGGAGAAGGAGCAGGAGGAGGAGTTTGAGCAAAAGCCGAGAAGGAGCAGGAGGTGGAGAATGATGAGGAGGTGGAGAAGGAGCAGGGGTGGAGAACAAGGAAGAGGAGGAGATTGAGCAAGAGGAGGAGGGAGAGCTGGAGGAGGTGAAGGAGCAGGAGGAGGAGGAGGAAAACGAGCAGGTGGAGGTTGAGCAGCAGGTTGAGAATGAGCAGGAGGTGGAGAAGGAGCAGGAGGAGGAGTTTGAGCAGGAAGGGAAGAAGGAGCAGGAGGTGGAGAAAGAGCAGGAGGGGAGAAGGAGCAGGAGGTGGAGAAGGAGCAGGAGGGGGAGGAGGAGGAGAAGGAGCAGGAGCTGGAGGAGGAGAAGGAGCAGGAGGTGCAGAAGGAGCGGAGTGGAGAAGGAGCAGGAGGAGGAGGATCAGCTGGAGGAGAAGATGGAGCAGGAGGAGCAGGTGGAGGAGGAGCAGTTGGTGGAGGTTGAGCAGAAGGTGGAGAAGGAGCAGGAGGAGGAGGATGAGAAGGAGCAGGAGGTGGAGAAGGAGCAGGAGGAGAGAAGAAGCAGATGAAGGAGAAGGAGCAGGAGGTGGAGTAGGAGCTAGAGGTGGGGAAGGAGCACGAGGTGGAGAAGGAGCAGGAGGTGGAGAAGGAGCAGGAGGGAGAGAAGGAGCAGGAGGTGGAGAAGGAGCAGTAGGAGGAGAAGGAGGAGGATGGAGACAAGGATCAGGAGGTGGTGAATGAGCAGGAGTGTAGAAGGAGCAGGAGGTGGAGAAGGAGCAGGAGAAGGAGGTGGAGCAGGAGTGGAGATGGAGCAGGAGAAGAAGAAGGAACAGGAGGAGGAGAAGGAGCAGGAGGTGGAGATGGAGCAGGAGTGGAGAAGGAGCAGGAGAAGGAGAAGGAGCAGGAGGAGTAGGAGCAGGAGGAGGAGAAGGAGCAAGAGGTGGAGAAGGCGCAAGATGAGGAGAAGGAGCAGGAGGTGGAGAAGGATCAGGAGATGGACAAGGAGCAGGAGGAGGAGAAGGATGTGGACGAGGAGAAGGAGGTGGACAAGGAGGAGGAGGAGAAGGAACAGGATGTGGAGAGGAAGCAATAGGTCGAGAAGGAGCAGGAGGCGACGAAGGACCAGGAGGGTGAGTAGTAGAAGGAGTTGGAGAAGAAGCAGGAGGATGAGCAGGAGCAGGAGGTGGAGATGGAGCAGGAGAAGAAGAAGGAGCAGGAGGAGGATTATGAGCATGAGGAGGAGAAGGAGCAGGTGGTGGAGATGGAGCAGGGGGAGGAGAAGGAGCAGGAGGAGGAGAAGGAGCAGGAGGTGGAGATGGAGCAAGAAGAGGAGATGGAGCAGGAGGTGGACAAGGAGCAGGAGATGTAGAAGGAGCAGGAGGTGGAGAAGGAGCAGGAGGGAGACAAGGAGCAGTAGGTGGAGAAGGAGCAGGAGGAGGAGAAGGAGGAGAAGAAGGAACAGGAGGTGGTGAATGAGCAGGAGAGGAGAATGAGCAGGAGGTGGAGAAGGAGCAGGAGAAGGAGATGGAGAAGTAGCAGCAGGAGCAGAAGAAGCAGCAGGAGGAGAAGTAGCAGCAGGAGGAGACGGAGCAGAAGCGGGTGAAGGAGCACAAGCAGGAGTAGGAGCAGGAGCGAGAGAAGGATCATGAAGTGGAGAAGGAGCAGGAGGAGGAGTTTGAGCAAAAGCCGAGAAGGAGCAGGAGGTGGAGAATGATGAGGAGGTGGAGAAGGAGCAGGGCTGGAGAACAAAGAGGAGGAGGAGATTGAGCAAGAGGAGGAGGGAGAGCTGGAGGAGCTGAAGGAGCAGGAGGAGGAGGAGGAAAACGAGCAGGTGGAGGTTGAGCAGCAGGTTGAGAATGAGCAGGAGGTGGAGAAGGAGCAAGAGGAGGAGTTTGAGCTGGAAGGGGAGAAGGAGCAGGAGGGGGAGAAAGAGCAGGAGGGGAGAAGGAGCAGGAGGGGGAGAAGGACTGGAGGGGGAGGAGGAGGAGAAGGAGCAGGAGTTGGAGGAGGAGAAGGAGCAGGAGGTGGAGAAGGAGCGGAGTGGAGAAGGAGCAGGAGGAGGAGGATCAGCTGGAGGAGAAGATGGAGCAGGAGGAGCAGGTGGAGGAGGAGCAGTTGGTGGAGGTTGAGCAGAAGGTGGAGAAGGAGCAGGAGGAGGAGGAGGATGAGAAGGAGCAGGAGGTGGAGAAGGAGCAGGAAGAGAGAAGAAGCAGAAGAAGGAGAATGAGCAGGAGGTGGAGAAGGAGCAGGAGGTGGGGAAGGAGCACGAGGTGGAGAAGGAGCAGGAGGTGGAGAACAAGCAGGAGGGAGAGAAGGAGCAGGAGGTGGAGAAGGAGCAGGAGGAGGAGAAGGAGGAGGATGGAGACAAGGAGCAGGAGATGGTGAGTGAGCAGGAGTGGAGAAGGAGCAGGAGGTGGAGAAGGAGCAGGAGAAGGAGGTGGAGCAGGAATGGAGATGGAGCAGGAGAAGAAGAAGGAGCAGGAGGAGGAGAAGGAGCAGGAGGTGGAGATGGAGCAGGAGTGGAGAAGGAGCAGGAGAAGGAGAAGGAGCAGCAGGAGTAGGAGCAGGAGGAGGAGAAGGAGGTGGAGAAGGAGGAGGAAGAGAAGGAACAGGATGTGGAGAAGAAGCAATAGGTCGAGAAGGAGCAGGAGGCGAAGAAGGACCAGGAGGGGGAGTAGAGAAGGAGTTGGAGAAGAAGCAGGAGGATGAGCAGAAGCAGGAGTAGAAGAAGGAGCAGGAGTTGGAGAAGGTGCGGGAGGTGGAGAATGAGCAGGAGGTGGAGAAGGATCAGGAGGAGGAGAAAGATCAGGAGGAGGAGAAGTAGCAGGAGGTGTAGATGGAGCAGGAGTGGAGGAGCAGCAGGAGAAGAAAAAGGAGCAGGAGGAGGAGTAGAAGCAAAAGGAGGCGAAGAAGCAGAAGGAGAAGGCGCAAGATGAGGAGAAGGAGCAGGAGGTGGAGAAGGAGCAAGAGAAGGAGAACGAGCAGGAGGTGGAGAAGGAGAAGGAGGGAGAGAAGGAGAAAGAGAGATACAAGCAGCAGGAGGTGGAGAAAGAGCAGGAGGAAGAGAAGGAGGAGAAGAAGGAACAGGAGGTGGTGAATGAGCAGGAGAGGAGAATGAGCAGGAGGTGGAGAAGGAGCAGGAGAAGGAGATGGAGAAGTAGCAGCAGGAGCAGAAGAAGCAGCAGGAGGAGAAGTAGCAGCAGGAGGAGACGGAGCAGAAGCGGGTGAAGGAGCACAAGCAGGAGTAGGAGCAGAAGCGGGAGAAGGAGCATGAAGTGGAGAAGGAGCAGGAGGAGGATTTTGAGCAAAAGCCGAGAAGGAGCAGGAGGTGGAGAATGATGAGGAGGTGGAGAAGGAGCAGTGGTGGAGAACAAGGAAGAGGAGGAGATTGAGCAAGAGGAGGAGGGAGAGCTGGAGGAGGTGAAGAAGCAGGAGGAGGAGGAGGAAAACGAGCAGGTGGAGGTTGAGCAGCAGGTTGAGAATGAGCAGGAGGTGGAGAAGGAGCAGGAGGAGGAGTTTGAGCAGGAAGGGAAGAAGGAGCAGGAGGTGGAGAAAGAGCAGGAGGGGAGAAGGAGCAGGAGGTGGAGAAGGAGCAGGAGGGGGAGGAGGAGGAGAAGGAGCAGGAGCTGGAGGAGGAGAAGGAGCAGGAGGTGCAGAAGGAGCGGAGTGGAGAAGGAGCAGGAGGAGGAGGATCAGCTGGAGGAGAAGATGGAGCAGGAGGAGCAGGTGGAGGAGGAGCAGTTGGTGGAGGTTGAGCAGAAGGTGGAGAAGGAGCAGGAGGAGGAGGATGAGAAGGAGCAGGAGGTGGAGAAGGAGCAGGAGGAGAGAAGAAGCAGTTGAAGGAGAAGGAGCAGGAGGTGGAGTAGGAGCAAGAGGTGTGGAAGGAGGACGAGGTGGAGAAGGAGCAGGAGGTGGAGAAGGAGCAGGAGGGAGAGAAGGAGCAGGAGGTGGAGAAGGAGCAGTAGGAGGAGAAGGAGGAGGATGGAGACAAGGATCAGGAGGTGGTGAATGAGCAGGAGTGTAGAAGGAGCAGGAGGTGGAGAAGGAGCAGGAGAAGGAGGTGGAGCAGGAGTGGAGATGGAGCAGGAGAAGAAGAAGGAACAGGAGGAGGAGAAGGAGCAGGAGGTGGAGATGGAGCAGGAGTGGAGAAGGAGCAGGAGAAGGAGAAGGAGCAGGAGGAGTAGGAGCAGGAGGAGGAGAAGGAGCAAGAGGTGGAGAAGGCGCAAGATGAGGAGAAGGAGCATGAGGTGGAGAAGGATCAGGAGATGGACAAGGAGCAGGAGGAGGAGAAGGATGTGGAGGAGGAGAAGGAGGTGGACAAGGAGGAGGAGGAGAAGGAACAGGATGTGGAGAGGAAGCAATAGGTCGAGAAGGAGCAGGAGGCGACGAAGGACCAGGAGGGTGAGTAGTAGAAGGAGTTGGAGAAGAAGCAGGAGGATGAGCAGGAGCAGGAGGTGGAGATGGAGCAGGAGGAGGAGGTTGAGCAGGAGGTGGCGCCGGAGCAGAAGGTGGAGATGGAGCAGGAGAAGAAGAAGGAGCAGGAGGAGGATTAGGAGCAGGATGAGGAGAAGGAGCAGGTGGTGGAGATGGAGCAGGGGGAGGAGAACGAGCAGGAGGAGGAGAAGGAGCAGGATGAGGAGAAGGAGCAGGAGGAGGAGATGGAGCAAGAAGAGGAGAAGGAGCAGGAGGTGGAGAAGGAACAGGAGGTGGAGAATGAGCAGGAGGCGGAGAAGGAGCAGGAATGAGACAAGGAGGAGGAGGTGGAGAAGGAGCAGGAGGAGGAGAAGGAGGAGAAGAAGGAACAGGAGATTGTGAATGAGCAGGAGTGGAGAAGGAGCATGAGGTGGAGAAGAATCAGGAGGAGGAGAAGGATCAGGAGGAGGAGAAGGAGCAGGAGGAGGAGACGTAGCAGGAGGTGGAGTTGGAGCAGGGGGAGGAGAAGGAGCAGGAGGAGGAGGTTGAGCAGGAGTTGGAGAAGAAGCAGGTAGAGGAGGTTGAGCAGGAGGTGGAGATGGAGCAGGAGGTGGAGATGCAGCAGGAGAAGAAGAAGGAGCAGGAGGAGGATTAGGAGCAGGTAGAGGAGAAGGAGCAGGTTTTGGAGATGGAGCAGGGGGAGGAGAAGGAGCAGGAGGAGGAGAAGGAGCAGGAGGAGGAGAAGGAGCAGGAGGTGGAGATGGAGCAAGAAGAGGAGAAGGAGCAGGAGGTGGAGAAGGAGCAGGAGCTGTAGAAGGAGCAGGAGGGAGACAAGGAGCAGGAGGTGGAGAAGGAGCAGGAGGAGGAGAAGGAGGAGAAGAAGGAACACGAGATTGTGAATGAGCAGGAGTGGAGAAGGAGCAGGGGGAGGAGAAGGAGAAGGAGAAGGAGATGGAGAAGCAGCAGCAGGAGCAGAAGAAGCAGCAGGAGGAGAAGTAACAGCAGGAGGAGACGGAGCAGAAGCGGGTGAAGGAGCAGAAGCAGGAGTAGGAGCAGGAGTAGGAGAATGAGCAGGAGGTGGAGAAGGCGCAAGATGAGGAGAAGGAGCAGGAGGTGGAGAAGGAGCAGGAGATGGACAAGGAGCAGGAGGAGGAGAAGGAGGTGGAGAAGGAGGAGGAAGAGAAGGAACAGGATGTGGAGAAGAAGCAATAGGTCGAGAAGGAGCAGGAGGCGAAGAAGGACCAGGAGGGGGAGTAGAGAAGGAGTTGGAGAAGAAGCAGGAGGATGAGCAGAAGCAGGAGTAGAAGAAGGAGCAGGAGTTGGAGAAGGTGCGGGAGGTGGAGAATGAGCAGGAGGTGGAGAAGGATCAGGAGGAGGAGAAAGATCAGGAGGAGGAGAAGTAGCAGGAGGTGTAGTTGGAGCAGGAGTGGAGGAGCAGCAGGAGAAGAAAAAGGAGCAGGAGGAGGAGTAGAAGCAAAAGGAGGCGAAGAAGCAGAAGGAGAAGGCGCAAGATAAGGAGAAGGAGCAGGAGGTGGAGAAGGAGCAAGAGAAGGAGAACGAGCAGGAGGTGGAGAAGGAGAAGGAGGGAGAGAAGGAGAAAGAGAGAGACAAGCAGCAGGAGGTGGAGAAGGAGCAGGAGGAAGAGAAGGAGGAGAAGAAGGAACAGGAGGTGGTGAATGAGCAGGAGAGGAGAATGAGCAGGAGGTGGAGAAGGAGCAGGAGAAGGAGATGGAGAAGTAGCAGCAGGAGCAGAAGAAGCAGCAGGAGGAGAAGTAGCAGCAGGAGGAGACGGAGCAGAAGCGGGTGAAGCAGCACAAGCAGGAGTAGGAGCAGAAGCGGGAGAAGGAGCATGAAGTGGAGAAGGAGCAGGAGGAGGAGTTTGAGCAAAAGCCGAGAAGGAGCAGGAGGTGGAGAATGATGAGGAGGTGGAGAAGGAGCAGGGGTGGAGAACAAGGAAGAGGAGGAGATTGAGCAAGAGGAGGAGGGAGAGCTGGAGGAGGTGAAGGAGCAGGAGGAGGAGGAGGAAAACGAGCAGGTGGAGGTTGAGCAGCAGGTTGAGAATGAGCAGGAAGGGAAGAAGGAGCAGGAGGTGGAGAAAGAGCAGGAGGGGAGAAGGAGCAGGAGGTGGAGAAGGAGCAGGAGGGGGAGGAGAAGGAGCAGGAGCTGGAGGAGGAGAAGGAGCAGGAGGTGCAGAAGGAGCGGAGTGGAGAAGGAGCAGGAGGAGGAGGATCAGCTGGAGGAGAAGATGGAGCAGGAGGAGCAGGTGGAGGAGGAGCAGTTGGTGGAGGTTGAGCAGAAGGTGGAGAAGGAGCAGGAGGAGGAGGATGAGAAGGAGCAGGAGGTGGAGAAGGAGCAGGAGGAGAGAAGAAGCAGATGAAGGAGAAGGAGCAGGAGGTGGAGTAGGAGCTAGAGGTGGGGAAGGAGCACGAGGTGGAGAAGGAGCAGGAGGTGGAGAAGGAGCAGGAGGGAGAGAAGGAGCAGGAGGTGGAGAAGGAGCAGTAGGAGGAGAAGGAGGAGGATGGAGACAAGGATCAGGAGGTGGTGAATGAGCAGGAGTGGAGAAGGAGCAGGAGGTGGAGAAGGAGCAGGAGAAGGAGGTGGAGCAGGAGTGGAGATGGAGCAGGAGAAGAAGAAGGAACAGGAGGAGGAGAAGGAGGAGGAGAAGGAGCAGGAGGTGGAGATGGAGCAGGAGTGGAGAAGGAGCAGGAGAAGGAGAAGGAGCAGGAGGAGTAGGAGCAGGAGGAGGAGAAGGAGCAAGAGGTGGAGAAGGCGCAAGATGAGGAGAAGGAGCAGGAGGTGGAGAAGGATCAGGAGATGGACAAGGAGCAGGAGGAGGAGAAGGATGTGGACGAGGAGAAGGAGGTGGACAAGGAGGAGGAGGAGAAGGAACAGGATGTGGAGAGGAAGCAATAGGTCGAGAAGGAGCAGGAGGCGACGAAGGACCAGGAGGGTGAGTAGTAGAAGGAGTTGGAGAAGAAGCAGGAGGATGAGCAGGAGCAGGAGGTGGAGATGGAGCAGGAGAAGAAGAAGGAGCAGGAGGAGGATTATGAGCATGAGGAGGAGAAGGAGCAGGTGGTGGAGATGGAGCAGGGGGAGGAGAAGGAGCAGGAGGAGGAGAAGGAGCAGGAGGTGGAGATGGAGCAAGAAGAGGAGATGGAGCAGGAGGTGGACAAGGAGCAGGAGATGTAGAAGGAGCAGGAGGTGGAGAAGGAGCAGGAGGGAGACAAGGAGCAGTAGGTGGAGAAGGAGCAGGAGGAGGAGAAGGAGGAGAAGAAGGAACAGGAGGTGGTGAATGAGCAGGAGAGGAGAATGAGCAGGAGGTGGAGAAGGAGCAGGAGAAGGAGATGGAGAAGTAGCAGCAGGAGCAGAAGAAGCAGCAGGAGGAGAAGTAGCAGCAGGAGGAGACGGAGCAGAAGCGGGTGAAGGAGCACAAGCAGGAGTAGGAGCAGGAGCGGGAGAAGGATCATGAAGTGGAGAAGGAGCAGGAGGAGGAGTTTGAGCAAAAGCCGAGAAGGAGCAGGAGGTGGAGAATGATGAGGAGGTGGAGAAGGAGCAGGGCTGGAGAACAAAGAGGAGGAGGAGATTGAGCAAGAGGAGGAGGGAGAGCTGGAGGAGCTGAAGGAGCAGGAGGAGGAGGAGGAAAACGAGCAGGTGGAGGTTGAGCAGCAGGTTGAGAATGAGCAGGAGGTGGAGAAGGAGCAAGAGGAGGAGTTTGAGCTGGAAGGGGAGAAGGAGCAGGAGGGGGAGAAAGAGCAGGAGGGGAGAAGGAGCAGGAGGGGGAGAAGGACAGGAGGGGGAGGAGGAGGAGAAGGAGCAGGAGTTGGAGGAGGAGAAGGAGCAGGAGGTGGAGAAGGAGCGGAGTGGAGAAGGAGCAGGAGGAGGAGGATCAGCTGGAGGAGAAGATGGAGCAGGACGAGCAGGTGGAGGAGGAGCAGTTGGTGGAGGTTGAGCAGAAGGTGGAGAAGGAGCAGGAGGAGGAGGATGAGAAGGAGCAGGAGGTGGAGAAGGAGCAGGAGGAGAGAAGAAGCAGAAGAAGGAGAATGAGCAGGAGGTGGAGAAGGAGCAGGAGGTGGGGAAGGAGCACGAGGTGGAGAAGGAGCAGGAGGTGGGGAAGGAGCACGAGGTGGAGAAGGAGCAGGAGGTGGAGAACAAGCAGGAGGGAGAGAAGGAGCAGGAGATGGAGAAGGAGCAGGAGGAGGAGAAGGAGGAGGATGGAGACAAGGAGCAGGAGATGGTGAGTGAGCAGGAGTGGAGAAGGAGCAGGAGGTGGAGAAGGAGCAGGAGAAGGAGGTGGAGCAGGAATGGAGATGGAGCAGGAGAAGAAGAAGGAGCAGGAGGAGGAGAAGGAGCAGGAGGTGGAGATGGAGCAGGAGTGGAGAAGGAGCAGGAGAAGGAGAAGGAGCAGCAGGAGTAGGAGCAGGAGGACGAGAACGAGCAAGAGGTGGAGAAGACGCAAGATGAGGAGAAGGAGCAGGAGGTGGAGAAGGAGCAGGAGATGGACAAGGAGCAGGAGGAGGAGAAGGATGTGGAGGAGGAGAAGGAGGTGGAGAGGAAGCAATAGGTCGAGAAGGAGCAGGAGGCGACAAAGGACCAGGAGGGTGAGTAGTAGAAGGAGTTGGAGAAGTAGCAGGAGGTGGAGATGGAGCAGGAGTAGAAGAAGGAGCAGGAGGAGGAGAATTATTAGGAGGAGGAGAAGGAGCAGGAGGAGGAGACGGATCAGGAGGAGGAGAAGGAGCAGGAGGAGGAGAAGTAGCAGGAGGTGGAGGTGGAGCATGGGTGGAGGAGGAGCAGGAGAAGAAAAAGGAGCAGGAGGAGGAGGAGAAGCAGGAGGAGAAGAAGAGGTAGGAGACGGAGAAGGCGCAAGATGAGGAGAAGGAGCAGGAGAAGGAGAAGGAGCAGCAGGAGTAGGAGCAGGAGGACGAGAACGAGCAAGAGGTGGAGAAGACGCAAGATGAGGAGAAGGAGCAGGAGGTGGAGAAGGAGCAGGAGATGGACAAGGAGCAGGAGGAGGAGAAGGATGTGGAGGAGGAGAAGGAGGTGGAGAAGGAGGAGGAGGAGAAGGAACAGGAGGTGGAGAGGAAGCAATAGGTCGAGAAGGAGCAGGAGGCGACAAAGGACCAGTAGGGTGAGTAGTAGAAGGAGTTGGAGAAGTAGCAGGAGGTGGAGATGGAGCATGAGTAGAAGAAGGAGCAGGAGGAGGAGAATTATTAGGAGGAGGAGAAGGAGCAGGAGGAGGAGACGGATCAGGAGGAGGAGAAGGAGCAGGAGGAGGAGAAGTAGCAGGAGGTGGAGATGGAGCATGGGTGGAGGAGGAGCAGGAGAAGAAAAAGGAGCAGGAGGAGGAGGAGAAGCAGGAGGAGGAGAAGAGGTAGGAGACGGAGAAGGCGCAAGATGAGGAGAAGGAGCAGGAGAAGGAGAACGAGCAGGTTGTGGAGAAGGAGAAGGATGGAGAGAAGGAGGAGGAGGGAGACAAGCAGCAGGAGGTGGAGAAGGAGCAGGAGGAAGAGAAGGAGGAGAAGAAGGAGCAGGAGTTGGTGAATGAGCAGGAGTGCAGAAGGAGCAGGAGGTGGAGAAGGAGCAGGCGGGCGAGAAGGAGCAGGAGATCGAGAAGCAGCAGGTGGGTGAGATGCAGCAGGAGGGCGAGAATGCGCAGGAGGTGGACAAGGAGCAGGAGGTGGACAAGCAGCAGGAGGAGGAGGTTGAGCAGGAGGTGGCGAAGGAGCAGAAGGTGGAGATGGAGCAGGAGAAGAAGAAGGAGCAGGAGGAGGATTAGGAGCAGGAGGAGGAGAAGGAGCAGGTGGTGGAGATGGAACAGGGGGAGGAGAAGGAGCAGGAGGAGGAGAAGGAGCAGGAGAAGGAGAAGGAGCAGGAGGAGGAGAAGGAGCAAGAAGAGGAGAAGGAGCAGGAGGTGGAGAAGGAACAGAAGGTGGAGAAGGAGCAGGAGGTGGAGAAGGAGCAGGTCGGAGGCAAGGAGCAGGAGTTGGAGAAGGAGCAGGAGGAGGAGAAGTAGGAGAAGAAGGAGCAGGAGGTGGAGAAGGAGCAAGAGGTGGGGAAGGAGCAGGGGACGGAGAAGGAGCAGGAGGTGGAGATGGAGCAGGAGGTGGAGAAGGAGCAGGAGTTGGAGAAGGAGCAGGAGGGAGATAAGGGGTAGGAGGGAGTCAAAGAGCCGGAGGTGGAGAACGAGCAGGAGGAGGTGAAGGAGAAGGAGGAGAAGAAGGAGCAGGACGTGATGAATGAGCAGGAGTGGAGAAGGACCAGGAGGTGGAGAAGGAGCAGGAGGTGGACAAGGAGCATGAGGTGGACAAGGAGCAGGAGGTGGACAAGGAACAGAAGGAGGAGAAGAAGCAACAGGTGGAGAACGAGCAGGTGGCGGAAAAGGACCAGGAGGGCGAGTAGGAGAAGGAGTTGGAGAAGAAGCTGGAGGATGAGCAGGAGCAGGAGGTGGAGATGGAGCAGGAGAAGAAGAAGGAGCAGGAGGAGGATTAGGAGCATGAGGAGGAGAAGGAGCAGGTGGTGGAGATGGAGCAGGGGGAGGAGAAGGAGCAAGAGGAGGAGAAGGAGCAGGAGGTGGAGATGGAGCAAGAAGAGGAGATGGAGCAGGAGGTGGACAAGGAGCAGGAGATGTAGAAGGAGCGGGAGGTGGAGAAGGAGCAGGAGGGAGACAAGGAGCAGTAGGTGGAGAAGGAGCAGGAGGAGGAGAAGGAGGAGACGAAGGAACAGGAGGTGGTAAATGAGCAGGAGAGGAGAATGAGCAGGAGGTGGAGAAGGAGCAGGAGAAGGAGATGGAGAAGTAGCAGCCGGAGCAGAAGAAGCAGCAGGAGGAGAAGTAGCAGCAGGAGGAGACGGAGCAGAAGCGGGTGAAGGAGCACAAGCAGGAGTAGGAGCAGGAGCGGGAGAAGGATCATGAAGTGGAGAAGGAGCAGGAGGAGGAGTTTGAGCAAAAGCCGAGAAGGAGCAGGAGGTGGAGAATGATGAGGAGGTGGAGAAGGAGCAGGGCTGGAGAACAAAGAGGAGGAGGAGATTGAGCAAGAGGAGGAGGGAGAGCTGGAGGAGCTGAAGGAGCAGGAGGAGGAGGAGGAAAACGAGCAGGTGGAGGTTGAGCAGCAGGTTGAGAATGAGCAGGAGGTGGAGAAGGAGCAAGAGGAGGAGTTTGAGCTGGAAGGGGAGAAGGAGCAGGAGGGGGAGAAAGAGCAGGAGGGGAGAAGGAGCAGGAGGGGGAGAAGGACAGGAGGGGGAGGAGGAGGAGAAGGAGCAGGAGTTGGAGGAGGAGAAGGAGCAGGAGGTGGAGAATGAGCGGAGTGGAGAAGGAGCAGGAGAAGGAGGATCAGCTGGAGGAGAAGATGGAGCAGGAGGAGCAGGTGGAGGAGGAGCAGTTGGTGGAGGTTGAGCAGAAGGTGGAGAAGGAGCAGGAGGAGGAGGATGAGAAGGAGCAGGAGGTGGAGAAGGAGCAGGAGGAGAGAAGAAGCAGAAGAAGGAGAATGAGCAGGAGGTGGAGAAGGAGCAGGAGGTGGGGAAGGAGCACGAGGTGGAGAAGGAGCAGGAGGTGGAGAACAAGCAGGAGGGAGAGAAGGAGCAGGAGGTGGAGAAGGAGCAGGAGGAGGAGAAGGAGGAGGATGGAGACAAGGAGCAGGAGATGGTGAGTGAGCAGGAGTGGAGAAGGAGCAGGAGGTGGAGAAGGAGCAGGAGAAGGAGGTGGAGCAGGAGTGGAGATGGAGCAGGAGAAGAAGAAGGAGCAGGAGGAGGAGAAGGAGCAGGAGGTGGAGATGGAGCAGGAGTGGAGAAGGAGCAGGAGAAGGAGAAGGAGCAGCAGGAGTAGGAGCAGGAGGACGAGAACGAGCAAGAGGTGGAGAAGACGCAAGATGAGGAGAAGGAGCAGGAGGTGGAGAAGGAGCAGGAGATGGACAAGGAGCAGGAGGAGGAGAAGGATGTGGAGGAGGAGAAGGAGGTGGAGAAGGAGGAGGAGGAGAAGGAACAGGAGGTGGAGAGGAAGCAATAGGTCGAGAAGGAGCAGGAGGCGACAAAGGACCAGGAGGGTGAGTAGTAGAAGGAGTTGGAGAAGAAGCAGGAGGATGAGCAGGAGCAGGAGTAGAAGAAGGAGCAGGAGGAGGAGAATTATCAGGAGGAGGAGAAGGAGCAGGAGGAGGAGACGTATCAGGAGGAGGAGAAGTAGCAGGAGGTGGAGATGGAGCATGGGTGGAGGAGGAGCAGGAGAAGAAAAAGGAGCAGGAGGAGGAGGAGAAGCAGGAGGAGGAGAAGAGGTAGGAGACGGAGAAGGCGCAAGATGAGGAGAAGGAGCAGGTTGTGGAGAAGGAGAAGGATGGAGAGAAGGAGGAGGAGGGAGACAAGCAGTAGGAGGTGGAACATAAGAACATAAGAACATAAGAAATTGGAGCAGGAGTAGGCCAATCGGCCCCTCGAGCCTGCTCCGCCATTCAATAAGATCATGGCTGATCTGATACCAACCACAAATCTGAAGAACACAAGAAGTCGGAGCAGGACCCGGCCACATAGCCCCTGGGCCCTCTCCGCCACCCACAGGGCATTGACCGATCCGAACTCAGCTTCATGTCCAATTTCCTGCCCGCTCCCCATAACCCCTAATTCCCTTTACTTCTAGGAAACTGTCTATTTCTGTTTTAAATTTATCTAATGATGTAGCTTCCACAGCTTCCTGGGGCAGCAAATTCCACAGACCTACCACCCTCTGAGTGAAGAAGTTTCTCCTCATCTCAGTTTTGAAAGAGCAGCCCCTTATTCTAAGATTATGCCCCCTAGTTCTAGTTTCACCCATCTTTGGGAACATCCTTACTGCATCCACCCGATCAAGACCCTTCACAATCTTATATGTTTCAATAAGATCGCCTCTCATTCTTCTGAACTCCAATGAGTAGAGTCCCAATCGACTCAACCTCTCCTCATATGTCCGCCCCCTCATCCCCGGGATTAACCGAGTGAACCTTCTTTGTACTGCCTCGAGAGCAAGTATGTCTTTTCTTAAGTATGGAGACCAAAACTGTATGCAGTATTCCAGGTGCGGTCTCACCAATACCTTATATAACTGCAGCAATACCTCCTTGTTTTTATATTCCATCCCCCTAGCAATAAAAGCCAACATTCCATTGGCCTTCTTGATCACCTGCTGCACCTGCATACCAACTTTTTGATTTTCTTGCACTAGGACCCCCAGATCCCTTTGCACTGCAGTACTTTCCAGTCTCTCGCCATTAAGAAAATAACTTGCTCTCTGATTTTTCCTGCCAAAGTGCATAACCTCACATTTTCCAATATTATATTGCATCTGCCAAATCTCCGCCCACTCACCCAGCCTGTCTATATCCCCTTGCAGGTTTTTTATGTCCTCCTCACTCTCTACTTTCCCTCCCATCTTTGTATCATCTGCAAATTTTGATATGTTGCACTCGGTCCCCTCCTCCAAATCGTTAATATAGATTGTAAAGAGTTGGGGACCCAGCACCGACCCCTGTGGAACACCACTGGTTACTGGTTGCCAGTCCGAAAAAGAACCATTTATCCCAACTCTCTGCTTCCTGTTCGATAACCAATCCTCCACCCATGCCAGAATATTACCCCCAATCCCGTGATTTTTTATCTTAAGTAATAATCTTTTATGTGGCACCTTGTCGAATGCCTTCTGGAAGTCTAAATACACTACGTCCACTGGTTCCCCTTTATCCACCCTATACGTTATATCCTCGAAGAACTCAAGCAAATTTGTCAGACATGACTTCCCCTTCATAAAGCCATGCTGACTTTGTCCTATTAAATTATGCTTATCTAAATGTTCCGTTACTGTCTCCTTAATAATAGACTCCAAAATTTTACCCACCACAGATGTTAAGCTAACTGGCCTATAATTTCCAGCCTTCTGCCTACTACCCTTTTTAAATAACGGTGTTACATTAGCAGTTTTCCAATCTGCCGGGACCTCTCCTGAGTCCAGGGAATTTTGGAAAACTATCACCAAAGCATCCACAATCCCTACTGCCACTTCCCTCAAGACCCTAGGATGGAAGCCATCAGGTCCAGGGGATTTATCCGCCTTGAGTCCCATTATTTTACTGAGTACCATCTCCTGAGTGATTTTAATCGTATTTAGCTCCTCCCCCCCGAGAGTCCCCTGTTTGTCCAGTGTTGGGATATTCTTAGTGTCCTCTACTGTAAAGACTGAAACAAAATATTTGTTCAGCATTTTTGCCATCTCCATGTTTCCCACCATTAATTTCCCGGTCTCATCCTCTAAGGGACCTATGTTTGCCTTAGCCACCCTTTTTCTTTTTATATAACTATAGAAACTCTTGCTATCTGTTTTTATATTTTTTGCTAATTTCTTTTCATAATCTAACTTCCCTTTCTTAATCAATCCTTTAGTTACTTTTTGCTGTCTTTTGAAGAATTCCCAATCTTCTATCCTCCCACTAAGTTTGGCTACCTTATATGTCCTTGTTTTTAGTCGGATACTATCCTTGATTTCTTTACTTAGCCACGGATGGCTGTCATTTCTTTTACACCCTTTTTTCCTCAGTGGAATATATTTATTTTGAAAGTTGTAAAATAACTCCCTAAATGAACACCACTGCTCATGTACCGTCTTACCCTTTAATCTATTTTCCCAGTCCACTTTAATCAATTCCGCTCTCATACCATCATAGTCTCCTTTATTCAAGCTCAGTACGCTTGTTTGAGAATCAACCTTCTCACCCTCTAATTGGATATGGAATTCAACCATGTTGTGGTCGCTCGTTCCAAGGGGATCTTTAACTAGGACATTATTAATTAATCCTGACTCATTACACAGGACCAGGTCCAAGGTTGCCTGCCCCCTTGTAGGATCAGTTACATACTGCTCAAGAAATCCATCCCTGATGCACTCAATGAACTCGTCTTCAAGGCTGCTCTGCCCAATTTGATTTGTCCAGTTAATATGATAATTAAAATCCCCCATAATTATGGCTGTTCCCTTATTACATGCCCCGACTATCTCCTGATTAATACTTCTTCCAGCAGAGTTGCAACTATTAGGAGGCCTATATACTACGCCCACTAATGTTTTTTTTCCCTTATTATTCCTTATCTCCACCGAAACTGTTTTTGGGTGGAGATAAGGAATAATAAGGGAAAAGGAGCAGGACGAAGAGAAGGAGGAGAAGAAGGAGCAGGAGGTGGTGAATGAGCAGGAGTGCAGAAGGAGCAGGAGGTGGAGAAGGAGCAGGCGGGCGAGAAGGAGCAGGAGATCGAGAAGCAGCAGGTGGGTGAGATGCAGCAGGAGGGCGAGAATGCGCAGGAGGTGGACAAGGAGCAGGAGGTGGACAAGCAGCAGGAGGAGGAGGTTGAGCAGGAGGTGGCGAAGGAGCAGAAGGTGGAGATGGAGCAGGAGAAGAAGAAGGAGCAGGAGGAGGATTAGGAGCAGGAGGAGGAGAAGGAGCAGGTGGTGGAGATGGAGCAGGGGGAGGAGAAGGAGCAGGAGGAGGAGAAGGAGCAGGAGAAGGAGAAGGAGCAGGAGGAGGAGAAGGAGCAAGAAGAGGAGAAGGAGCAGGAGGTGGAGAAGGAACAGAAGGTGGAGAAGGAGCAGGAGGTGGAGAAGGAGCAGGTCGGAGGCAAGGAGCAGGAGTTGGAGAAGGAGCAGGAGGAGGAGAAGTAGGAGAAGAAGGAGCAGGAGGTGGAGAAGGAGCAGGAGGTGGGGAAGGAGCAGGGGACGGAGAAGGAGCAGGAGGTGGAGATGGAGCAGGAGGTGGAGAAGGAGCAGGAGGTGGAGAAGGAGCAGGAGGGAGATAAGGAGCAGGAGGGAGTCAAAGAGCCGGAGGTGGAGAACGAGCAGGAGGAGGTGAAGGAGAAGGAGGAGAAGAAGGAGCAGGAGGTGGTGAATGAGCAGGAGTGGAGAAGGACCAGGAGGTGGAGAAGGAGCAGGAGGTGGACAAGGAGCATGAGGTGGACAAGGAGCAGGAGGTGGACAAGGAACAGAAGGAGGAGAAGAAGCAACAGGTGGAGAACGAGCAGGTGGCGGAAAAGGACCAGGAGGGCGAGTAGGAGAAGGAGTTGGAGAAGAAGCAGCAGGAGGAGCAGGAGCAGGAGGAGAAGAAGGAGCAGGAGGTGGAGAATGAGCAGGAGGCGGGGAAGGAGCAGGGGATGGAGAAGGAGCAGGAGGTGGAGATGGAGCAGGAGGTGGAGAAGGAGCAGGAGGTGGAGAAGGAGCAGGAGGGATATAAGGAGCAGGAGGGCGTCAAAGAGCCGGTGGTGGAGAAGGAGCAGGAGGAGGAGCAGGAGCAGGTGGTGGAGATGGAGCAAGAAGAGGAGAAGGAGCAGGAGGTGGAGAAGGAGCAGGAGGTGGAGAAGGAGCAGGAGGATGAGAAGGAGGAGAAGAAGGAACAGGAGATTGTGAATGAGCAGGAGTGGAGAAGGAGCATGAGGTGGAGAAGGAGCAGGAGAAGGAGATGGAGAAGCAGCAGCAGGAGCGGAAGAAGCAGCAGGAGGAGAAGTAACAGCAGGAGGAGACGGAGCAGAAGCGGGTGAAGGAGCAGAAGCAGGAGTAGGAGCAGGAGTAGGAGAATGAGCAGAAGGTGGAGAAGGTGCAAGATGAGGTGAAGGGGCAGGAGGTGGATAAGGAGCAGGAGATGGAGAAGGCGCAAGATGAGGAGAAGGAGGAGGAGGTGGAGAAGGAGCAGGAGATGGACAAGGAGCAGGAGGAGGAGAAGGAGGTGGAGAAGGAGGAGGAGGAGAAGGAACAGGATGTGGAGAAGAAGCAATAGGTCGAGAAGGAACAGGAGGCGAAGAAGGACCAGGAGGGGAAGTAGAGAAGGAGTCGGAGAAGAAGCAGGAGGATGAGCAGGAGCAGGAGTAGAAGGAGCAGGAGGAGGAGAAGGTGCGGGAGGTGGAGAAAGAGCACGAGGTGGAGAAGGATCAGGAGGAGGAGAAGGATCAGGACGAGGAGAAGGATCAGGAGGAGGAAAAGGAGCAGGAGGAGGAGAAGTAGCAGGAGGTGGAGATGGAGCAAGAGTGGAGTAGGAGCAGGAGAAGAAAAACGAGCAGGAGGAGGAGTAGAAGCAAAAGGAGGCGAAGAAGTAGAAGGAGAAGGCGCAAGATGAGAAGAAGGAGCAGGAGGTGCAGAAGGAGCAAGAGAAGGAGAAGGAGCAGGAGGTGGAGAAGGAGCAGGAGGAAGAGAAGGAGGAGAAGAAGGAGCAGGAGGTGGTGAATGTGCAGGTGTGGAGAAGGAGCAGGAGGTGGAGAAGGAGCAGGAGGGCGAAAAGGAGCAGGAGGTCGAGAAGCAGCATGTAGGCGAGATGCAGCAGGAGGGCGAAAATGCGCAGGAGGTGGACAAGGAGCAGGAGGTGGACAAGCAGCAGCAGGAGGAGAAGGAGCTGGAGAAGGAGCAGGAGGAGGAGAAGGAGCAAGAGGTGAAGAAGGAGCAGGAGGTGGAGAAGGAGCATGGGTGGACAACAAGGAGGAGGAGGAGATTGAGCAAGAGGAGGAGGGAGAGCTGGAGAAGCTGAAGGAGCAGGAGGAGGAGGAGGAAAACGAGCAGGTGGAGGTTGAGCAGCAGTTTGAGAATGAGCAGGAGGTGGAGAAGGAGCAGGAGGAGGAGTTTGGGCAGGAAGGGGAGAAGGAGCAGGAGGTGGAGAAGGAGCAGGAGGAGGAGAAGGAGGAGAAGAAGGAACAGGAGATTGTGAATGAGCAGGAGTGGAGAAGGAGCATGAGGTGGAGAAGGAGCAGGAGAAGGAGATGGAGAAGTAGCAGCAGGAGCAGAAGAAGCAGCAGGAGGAGAAGTAACAGCAGGAGGAGATGGAGCAGCAGCGGGTGAAGGAGCAGAAGCAGGAGGAGGAGCAGGAGTAGGAGAATGAGCAGAAGGTGGAGAAGGCGCAAGATGAGGAGAAGGAGCAGGCGGTGGAGAAGGAGCAGGAGGTGGAGAAGGCGCAAGATGAGGAGAAGGAGCAGGAGTTGGAGAAGCAGCAGGAGATTGACAAGGAGCAGGAGGAGGAGAAGGAGGTGGAGAAGGAGGAGGAGGAGAAGGAACAGGATGTGGAGAAGAAGCAATAGGTCGAGAAGGAGCAGGAGGCGAAGAAGGACCAGGAGGGGGAGTAGAGAAGGAGTTGGAGAAGAAGCAGGAGGATGAGCAGAAGCAGGAGTAGACGAAGGAGCAGGAGGTGGAGAAGGTGCGGGAGGTGTAGAATGATCAGGAGGAGGAGAAGGATCAGGAGGTGGAGATGGAGCAGGAGTGGAGGAGGAGCAGGAGCAGAAAACGGAGCAGGAGGAGTAGTAGAAGCAAAAGGAGACGAAGAAGTAGAAGAAGAAGGAGCAAGAGAAGGAGAACGAGCAGGAGGTGGAAAAGGAGAAGGAGGGAGAGAAGGAGGAGGAGGGAGACAAGCAGCAGGAGGTGGAGAAGGAGCAGGATCAAGAGAAGAAACAGAAAAAGGAGCAGGAGTTGGTGAATGAGCAGGTGTGGAGAAGGAGTAGGAGGTGGAGAAGGAGCAGGAGGGCGAGAAGGAGCAGGAGGTCGAGAAGCAGCATGTAGGCGAGATGCAGCAGGAGGGCGAAAATGCGCAGGAGGTGGACAAGGAGCAGGAGGTGGACAAGCAGCAGGAGGAGGAGAAGGAGCTGGAGAAGGAGCAGGAGGAGGAGAAGGAGCAAGAGGTGAAGAAGGAGCAGGAGGTGGAGAAGGAGCATGGGTGGACAACAAGGAGGAGGAGGAGATTGAGCAAGAGGAGGAGGGAGAGCTGGAGAAGCTGAAGGAGCAGGAAGAGGAGGAGGAAAACGAGCAGGTGGAGGTTGAGCAGCAGTTTGAGAATGAGCAGGAGGTGGAGAAGGAGCAGGAGGAGGAGTTTCGGCAGGAAGGGGAGAAGTAGCAGGAGGTGGAGAAGGAGCAGGAGGAGGAGAAGGAGGAGAAGAAGGAACAGGAGATTGTGAATGAGCAGGAGTGGAGAAGGAGCATGAGGTGGAGAAGGAGATGGAGAAGGAGATGGAGAAGTAGCAGCAGGAGCAGAAGAAGCAGCAGGAGGAGAAGTAACAGCAGGAGGAGATGGAGCAGAAGCGGGTGAAGGAGCAGAAGCAGGAGGAGGAGCAGGAGTAGGAGAATGAGCAGAAGGTGGAGAAGGCGCAAGATGAGGAGAAGGAGCAGGCGGTGGAGAAGGAGCAGGAGGTGGAGAAGGCGCAAGATGAGGAGAAGGAGCAGGAGGTGGAGAAGCAGCAGGAGATTGACAAGGAGCAGGAGGAGGAGAAGGAGGTGGAGAAGGAGGAGGAGGAGAAGGAACAGGATGTGGAGAAGAAGCAATAGGTCGAGAAGGAGCAGGAGGCGAAGAAGGACCAGGAGGGGGAGTAGAGAAGGAGTTGGAGAAGAAGCAGGAGGATGAGCAGAAGCAGGAGTAGACGAAGGAGCAGGAGGTGGAGAAGGTGCGGGAGGTGGAGAATGATCAGGAGGAGGAGAAGGATCAGGAGGTGGAGATGGAGCAGGAGTGGAGGAGGAGCAGGAGCAGAAAACGGAGCAGGAGGAGTAGTAGAAGCAAAAGCAGACGAAGAAGTAGAAGAAGAAGGAGCAAGAGAAGGAGAACGAGCAGGAGGTGGAAAAGGAGAAGGAGGGAGAGAAGGAGGAGGAGGGAGACAAGCAGCAGGAGGTGGAGAAGGAGCAGGAGCAAGAGAAGAAGGAGAAAAAGGAGCAGGAGTTGGTGAATGAGCAGGTGTGGAGAAGGAGTAGGAGGTGGAGAAGGAGCAGGAGGGCGAGAAGGAGCAGGAGGTCGAGAAGCAGCACGTGTGCGAGATGCAGCAGGAGGGCGAAAATGCGCATGAGGTGGACAAGGAGCAGGAGGTGGACAAGCAGCAGCAGGAGGAGAAGGAGCTGGAGAAGGAGATGGAGAAGTAGCAACAGGAGCAGAAGAAGCAGCAGGAGGAGAAGTAGCAGCAGGAGGAGACGGAGCAGAAGCGGGTGAAGGAGCACAAGCAGGAGTAGGAGCAGGAGCGGGAGAAGGAGCATGAAGTGGAGAAGGAGCAGGAGGAAGAGTTTGAGCAAAAGCCGAGAAGGAGCAGGAGGTGGAGAATGATGAGGAGGTGGAGAAGGAGCAGGGGTGGAGAACAAGGAGGAGGAGGAGATTGAGCAAGAGGAGGAGGGAAAGCTGGAGGAGCTGAAGGAGCAGGAGGATGAGGAGGAAAACGAGCAGGTGGAGGTTGAGCAGCAGGTTGAGAATCAGCAGGAGGTGGAGAAGGAGCACGAGGAGGAGTTTGAGCAGGAAGGGGTGAAGGACCAGGAGGGGGAGAAGGAGCAGGAGGGGAGAAGGAGCAGGAGGTGGAGAAGGAGCAGGAGCTGGAGGAGGAGAAGGAGCAGGAGGTGGAGATGGAGCGGAGTGGAGAAGGAGCAGGAGGAGAAGGTTCAGCTGGAGGAGAAGATGGAGCAGGAGGAGCAGTTGGAGGAGGAGCAGTTGGTGGAGGTTGAGCAGAAGGTGGAGAAGGAGCAGGAGGAGAGAAGAAGCAGGAGGAGGAGAAGTAGCAGGAAGTGGAGAAGGAGCAGGAGGTGGGGAAGGAACACGAGGTGGAGAAGGAGCAGGAGGTGGAGAAGGAGCAGGAGGGAGAGAAGGAGCAGGACGTGGAGAAGGAACAGGAGGAGGAGAAGGAGGAGGAGGGAGACAAGGAGCAGGAGGTGGTGAATGAGCAGGAGTGGAGAAGGAGCAGGAGGTGGAGAAGGAGCAGGAGAAGGAGGTGGAGAAGGAGTAGGAGAAGGAGGTGGAGACGTTGCAGCAGGAGGAGAAGAAGCGGCAGGAGGAGAAGGAGCAGATGCGGCAGAAGGAGCAGAAGCGGGAGAAGGAGCAGAAGCGGAAGATGGAGCAGGAGCGGGAGAAGGAGCATGAAGTGGAGAAGGAGCAGGAGGAGGAGAAGGAGCAGGTGGAGGAGAAGGTGCAGGAGGTGAGAAGGTGCAGGAGGGGTGAAGGTGCAGGAGAGGGAGAAGATGCAGGAGGGGGAGAAGGAACAGGAGGGGGAGGAGGAGGAGAAGGAGCAGGAGTTGGAGGAGGAGAAGGAGCAGGAGGTGGAGAATGAGCGGAGTGGAGAAGGAGCAGGAGGAGGAGGATCAGCTGGAGGAGAAGATGGAGCAGGAGGAGCAGGTGGAGGAGGAGCAGTTGGTGGAGGTTGAGCAGAAGGTGGAGAAGGAGCAGGAGGAGGAGGATGAGAAGGAGCAGGAGGTGGAGAAGGAGCAGGAGGAGAGAAGAAGCAGAAGAAGGAGAATGAGCAGGAGGTGGAGAAGGAGCAGGAGGTGGGGAAGGAGCACGAGGTGGAGAAGGAGCAGGAGGTGGAGAACAAGCAGGAGGGAGAGAAGGAGCAGGAGGTGGAGAAGGAGCAGGAGGAGGAGAAGGAGGAGGATGGAGACAAGGAGCAGGAGATGGTGAGTGAGCAGGAGTGGAGAAGGAGCAGGAGGTGGAGAAGGAGCAGGAGAAGGAGGTGGAGCAGGAGTGGAGATGGAGCAGGAGAAGAAGAAGGAGCAGGAGGAGGAGAAGGAGCAGGAGGTGGAGATGGAGCAGGAGTGGAGAAGGAGCAGGAGAAGGAGAAGGAGCAGCAGGAGTAGGAGCAGGAGGACGAGAACGAGCAAGAGGTGGAGAAGACGCAAGATGAGGAGAAGGAGCAGGAGGTGGAGAAGGAGCAGGAGATGGACAAGGAGCAGGAGGAGGAGAAGGATGTGGAGGAGGAGAAGGAGGTGGAGAAGGAGGAGGAGGAGAAGGAACAGGAGGTGGAGAGGAAGCAATAGGTCGAGAAGGAGCAGGAGGCGACAAGGGACCAGGAGGGTGAGTAGTAGAAGGAGTTGGAGAAGAAGCAGGAGGATGAGCAGGAGCAGGAGTAGAAGAAGGAGCAGGAGGAGGAGAATTATCAGGAGGAGGAGAAGGAGCAGGAGGAGGAGACGGATCAGGAGGAGGAGAAGGAGCAGGAGGAGGAGAAGTAGCAGGAGGTGGAGATGGAGCATGGGTGGAGGAGGAGCAGGAGAAGAAAAAGGAGCAGGAGGAGGAGGAGAAGCAGGAGGAGGAGAAGAGGTAGGAGACGGAGAAGGCGCAAGATGAGGAGAAGGAGCAGGTTGTGGAGAAGGAGAAGGATGGAGAGAAGGAGGAGGAGGGAGACAAGCAGCAGGAGGTGGAACATAAGAACATAAGAACATAAGAAATTGGAGCAGGAGTAGGCCAATCGGCCCCTCGAGCCTGCTCCGCCATTCAATAAGATCATGGCTGATCTGATCCCAACCACAAATCTAAAGAACACAAGAAGTCGGAGCAGGACCCGGCCACATAGCCCCTGGGCCCTCTCCGCCACCCACAGGGCATTGACCGATCCGAACTCAGCTTCATGTCCAATTTCCTGCCCGCTCCCCATAACCCCTAATTCCCTTTACTTCTAGGAAACTGTCTATTTCTGTTTTAAATTTATCTAATGATGTAGCTTTCACAGCTTCCTGGGGCAGCAAATTCCACAGACCTACCACCCTCTGAGTGAAGAAGTTTCTCCTCATCTCAGTTTTGAAAGAGCAGCCCCTTATTCTAAGATTATGCCCCCTAGTTCTAGTTTCACCCATCTTTGGGAACATCCTTACTGCATCCACCCGATCAAGACCCTTCACAATCTTATATGTTTCAATAAGATCGCCTCTCATTCTTCTGAACTCCAATGTGTAGAGTCCCAATCTACTCAACCTCTCCTCATATGTCCGCCCCCTCATCCCCGGGATTAACCGAGTGAACCTTCTTTGTACTGCCTCGAGAGCAAGTATGTCTTTTCTTAAGTATGGAGACCAAAACTGTATGCAGTATTCCAGGTGCGGTCTCACCAATACCTTATATAACTGCAGCAATACCTCCTTGTTTTTATATTCTATCCCCCTAGCAATAAAAGCCAACATTCCATTGGCCTTCTTGATCACCTGCTGCACCTGCATACCAACTTTTTGATTTTCTTGCACTAGGACCCCCAGATCCCTTTGCACTGCAGTACTTTCCAGTCTCTCGCCATTAAGAAAATAACTTGCTCTCTGATTTTTCCTGCCAAAGTGCATAACCTCACATTTTCCAATATTATATTGCATCTGCCAAATCTCCGCCCACTCACCCAGCCTGTCTATATCCCCTTGCAGGTTTTTTATGTCCTCCTCACTCTCTACTTTCCCTCCCATCTTTGTATCATCTGCAAATTTTGATATGTTGCACTCGGTCCCCTCCTCCAAATCGTTAATATAGATTGTAAAGAGTTGGGGACCCAGCACCGACCCCTGTGGAACACCACTGGTTACTGGTTGCCAGTCCGAAAAAGAACCATTTATCCCAACTCTCTGCTTCCTGTTCGATAACCAATCCTCCACCCATGCCAGAATATTACCCCCAATCCCGTGATTTTTTATCTTAAGTAATAATCTTTTATGTGGCACCTTGTCGAATGCCTTCTGGGAGTCTAAATACACTATGTCCACTGGTTCCCCTTTATCCACCCTATACGTTATATCCTCGAAGAACTCAAGCAAATTTGTCAGACATGACTTCCCCTTCATAAAGCCATGCTGACTTTGTCCTATTAAATTATGCTTATCTAAATGTTCCGTTACTGTCTCCTTAATAATAGACTCCAAAATTTTACCCACCACAGATGTTAAGCTAACTGGCCTATAATTTCCAGCCTTCTGCCTACTACCCTTTTTAAATAACGGTGTTACATTAGCAGTTTTCCAATCTGCCGGGACCTCTCCTGAGTCCAGGGAATTTTGGAAAACTATCACCAAAGCATCCACAATCCCTACTGCCACTTCCCTCAAGACCCTAGGATGGAAGCCATCAGGTCCAGGGGATTTATCCGCCTTGAGTCCCATTATTTTACTGAGTACCATCTCCTGAGTGATTTTAATCGTATTTAGCTCCTCCCCCCCGAGAGTCCCCTGTTTGTCCAGTGTTGGGATATTCTTAGTGTCCTCTACTGTAAAGACTGAAACAAAATATTTGTTCAGCATTTTTGCCATCTCCATGTTTCCCACCATTAATTTCCCGGTCTCATCCTCTAAGGGACCTATGTTTGCCTTAGCCACCCTTTTTCTTTTTATATAACTATAGAAACTCTTGCTATCTGTTTTTATATTTTTTGCTAATTTCTTTTCATAATCTAACTTCCCTTTCTTAATCAATCCTTTAGTTACTTTTTGCTGTCTTTTGAAGAATTCCCAATCTTCTATCCTCCCACTAAGTTTGGCTACCTTATATGTCCTTGTTTTTAGTCGGATACTATCCTTGATTTCTTTACTTAGCCACGGATGGCTGTCATTTCTTTTACACCCTTTTTTCCTCAGTGGAATATATTTATTTTGAAAGTTGTAAAATAACTCCCTAAATGAACACCACTGCTCATGTACCGTCTTACCCTTTAATCTATTTTCCCAGTCCACTTTAATCAATTCCGCTCTCATACCATCATAGTCTCCTTTATTCAAGCTCAGTACGCTTGTTTGAGAATCAACCTTCTCACCCTCTAATTGGATATGGAATTCAACCATGTTGTGGTCGCTCGTTCCAAGGGGATCCTTAACTAGGACATTATTAATTAATCCTGACTCATTACACAGGACCAGGTCCAAGGTTGCCTGCCCCCTTGCAGGATCAGTTACATACTGCTGAAGAAATCCATCCCTGATGCACTCAATGAACTCGTCTTCAAGGCTGCTCTGCCCAATTTGATTTGTCCAGTTAATATGATAATTAAAATCCCCCATAATTATGGCTGTTCCCTTATTACATGCCCCGACTATCTCCTGATTAATACTTCTTCCAGCAGAGTTGCAACTATTAGGAGGCCTATATACTACGCCCACTAATGTTTTTTTCCCCTTATTATTCCTTATCTCCACCCAAACTGTTTTTGGGTGGAGATAAGGAATAATAAGGGAAAAAGAGCAGGACGAAGAGAAGGAGGAGAAGAAGGAGCAGGAGGTGGTGAATGAGCAGGAGTGCAGAAGGAGCAGGAGGTGGAGAAGGAGCAGGCGGGCGAGAAGGAGCAGGAGATCGAGAAGCAGCAGGTGGGTGAGATGCAGCAGGAGGGCGAGAATGCGCAGGAGGTGGACAAGGAGCAGGAGGTGGACAAGCAGCAGGAGGAGGAGGTTGAGCAGGAGGTGGCGAAGGAGCAGAAGGTGGAGATGGAGCAGGAGAAGAAGAAGGAGCAGGAGGAGGATTAGGAGCAGGAGGAGGAGAAGGAGCAGGTGGTGGAGATGGAGCAGGGGGAGGAGAAGGAGCAGGAGGAGGAGAAGGAGCAGGAGAAGGAGAAGGAGCAGGAGGAGGAGAAGGAGCAAGAAGAGGAGAAGGAGCAGGAGGTGGAGAAGGAACAGAAGGTGGAGAAGGAGCAGGAGGTGGAGAAGGAGCAGGTCGGAGGCAAGGAGCAGGAGTTGGAGAAGGAGCAGGAGGAGGAGAAGTAGGAGAAGAAGGAGCAGGAGGTGGAGAAGGAGCAGGAGGTGGGGAAGGAGCAGGGGACGGAGAAGGAGCAGGAGGTGGAGATGGAGCAGGAGGTGGAGAAGGAGCAGGAGGTGGAGAAGGAGCAGGAGGGAGATAAGGAGCAGGAGGGAGTCAAAGAGCCGGAGGTGGAGAACGAGCAGGAGGAGGTGAAGGAGAAGGAGGAGAAGAAGGAGCAGGAGGTGGTGAATGAGCAGGAGTGGAGAAGGACCAGGAGGTGGAGAAGGAGCAGGAGGTGGACAAGGAGCATGAGGTGGACAAGGAGCAGGAGGTGGACAAGGAACAGAAGGAGGAGAAGAAGCAACAGGTGGAGAACGAGCAGGTGGCGGAAAAGGACCAGCAGGGCGAGTAGGAGAAGGAGTTGGAGAAGAAGCAGCAGGAGGAGCAGGAGCAGGAGGAGAAGAAGGAGCAGGAGGTGGAGAATGAGCAGGAGGCGGGGAAGGAGCAGGGGAAGGAGAAGGAGCAGGAGGTGGAGATGGAGCAGGAGGTGGAGAAGGAGCAGGAGGCGGAGAAGGAGCAGGAGGGATATAAGGAGCAGGAGGGCGTCAAAGAGCCGGTGGTGGAGAAGGAGCAGGAGGAGGAGCAGGAGCAGGAGGTGGAGATGGAGCAAGAAGAGGAGAAGGAGCAGGAGGTGGAGAAGGAGCAGGAGGTGGAGAAGGAGCAGGAGGATGAGAAGGAGGAGAAGAAGGAACAGGAGATTGTGAATGAGCAGGAGTGGAGAAGGAGCATGAGGTGGAGAAGGAGCAGGAGAAGGAGATGGAGAAGCAGCAGCAGGAGCAGAAGAAGCAGCAGGAGGAGAAGTAACAGCAGGAGGAGACGGAGCAGAAGCGGGTGAAGGAGCAGAAGCAGGAGTAGGAGCAGGAGTAGGAGAATGAGCAGAAGGTGGAGAAGGTGCAAGATGAGGTGAAGGGGCAGGATGTGGATAAGGAGCAGGAGATGGAGAAGGCGCAAGATGAGGAGAAGGAGGAGGAGGTGGAGAAGGAGCAGGAGATGGACAAGGAGCAGGAGGAGGAGAAGGAGCAGGATGTGGAGGTTGAGCTGGATATGGAAAAGGAGCAGGTGGTGGAGAAGGAAAGGAGATGAAGGAGGAGGAGCAGGAGGTGGAGAAGGAGCAGGAGGTGGAGAAGGAGCCGGAGGTGGAGAAGGAGCAGGAGTTGGAGAAGGAGCAGGAGGTGGAGAAGGAGCAGGAGGAGGAGAAGGAGCAGGAGGAGGAGGTTGAGCGGGACGAGGAGAAGGAGCAGGATGGGAAAAAGGAGCAGGAGCAGGAGGCGTGAAGGAGCAGGAGGGGAGAAGGAGCAGCAGGCAAGGCAGGAGCAGGAGGGGGAGAAGGAGCAGGAGGAGGAGTTTGACCAGGAAGTGGAGAAGGAGCAGGAGGGGGAGGTTGAGCAGAAAGAGGAGATGGAGCAGGTTTAGGGGAAGCAGCAGGAGGTGGAGGTGGAGCTGGATGTGGTGGAGGAGCATGAGGTGGAGAAGGAGCAGGAAGCGGAGAAGGAGCAGGAGGTGGAGAAGGAGCAGGAGGTGGAGAAGGAGCAGGAGGCGGAGGTGGAGCTGCAGGTGAAGAAGGAGCAGGACGGGGAGAAGGAGCTGGAGGAGGAGAACGAACAAGAGGAGGAGAAGGAGCAGGAGGGGTAAAAGGAGCAGGAGGGGAAGAAGGAGCAGGAGGTGGAGGATGAGCAGAAGGAGGAGAAGGAGCGGAAGGTGGAGGAGGAGCAGAAAGAGAAGAAGGAGCAGGCGGAGGGGGTTGAGCAGAGAAGGAGCAGGACGAGGAGAAGCAGCAGGAGGAGGAGAAGGAGCACGAAGAGGAGAATGAGCAGGAGGAAGAGATGGAGCCAGACGTTGAGAAGGAGCAGGAGGTGGAGAAGGAGCAACAGGAGGAGAAGGAACAGGAGAGGGAGAAGGAGCAGGAGAGGGAGAAGGAGCAGGAGGGGGAGAAGGAGCAACAGGAGGAGAAGGAGCAGGAGGACGAGAAGGAGCAGGAGGACGAGAAGGATCAGGAAGACGAGAAGGATCAGGAAGACTAGAAGGATCAGGAAGACGAGAAGGATCAGGAGGAGGGGAAGAAGCAGGAGACGGAGAAGGAGCAGTTGAGGGAGAGGGCGCAGGAGATGGAGGAGGGGCTCGAGGGCGAGAATGATCAGGAGGGTGTGAACGAGCAGTCGGCGGAGGAGGAGCGGGAGGCATAGAAGGAGCAGGAGGCGGAGAAGGAGCAGGAGGCGGAGAAGGAGCAGGAGGCGGAGAAGGAGCAGGAGGCGGAGAAGGAGCAGTAGATGGAGAAGGACCAGGAGGTGGAGAAGGAGCACGAGGTGGAGAATGAACAGTTGGAGGAGAAGGAGGAGGAGGAGAAGGAGCAGTCGTTGGAGAAGGAGCATGAGGTGGAGAAGGAGCAGGATGTGGAGGTTGAGCTGGATATGGAAAAGGAGCAGGAGGTGGAGAAGGAAAGGAGATGAAGGAGGAGGAGCAGGAGGTGGAGAAGGAGCAGGAGGTGGAGAAGGAGCAGGAGGTGGAGAAGGAGCAGGAGTTGGAGAAGGAGCAGGAGGTGGAGAAGGAGCAGGTGGAGGAGAAGGAGCAGGAGGAGGAGGTTCAGCGGGACGAGGAGAAGGAGCAGGATGTGAAAAAGGAGCAGGAGCAGGAAGCGTGAAGGAGCAGGAGGGGAGAAGGAGCAGCAGGCAAGGCAGGAGCAGGAGGGGGAGAAGGAGCAGGAGGAGGAGTTTGACCAGGAAGTGGAGAAGGAGCAGGAGGGGCAGGTTGAGCAGAAAGAGGAGATGGAGCAGGTGGAGGGGAAGCAGCAGGAGGTGGAGGTGGAGCTGGATGTGGTGGAGGAGCATGAGGTGGAGAAGGAGCAGGAAGCGGAGAAGGAGCAGGAGGTGGAGAAGGAGCAGGAGGTGGAGAAGGAGCAGGAGGCGGAGGTGGAGCTGCAGGTGAAGAAGGAGCAGGACGGGGAGAAGGAGCTGGAGGAGGAGAACGAACAAGAGGAGGAGAAGGAGCAGGAGGGGTAAAAGGAGCAGGAGGGGAAGAAGGAGCAGGAGGTGGAGGATGAGCAGAAGGAGGAGAAGGAGAGGAAGGTGGAGGAGGAGCAGGAAGAGAAGAAGGAGCAGGCGGAGGGGGTTGAGCAGAGAAGGAGCAGGACGAGGAGAAGAAGCAGGAGGAGGAGAAGGAGCACGAAGAGGAGAATGAGCAGGAGGAAGTGATGGAGCCAGACGTTGAGAAGGAGCAGGAGGTGGAGAAGGAGCAACAGGAGGAGAAGGAACAGGAGAGGGAGAAGGAGCAGGAGGTAGAGTAGGAGCTGGAGCAGGAGGGGGTGAAGGAGCAGGTGGGGAGAAGGAGCAGCAGGCAAGGCAGGAGCAGGAGGGGGAGAAGGAGCAGGAGGAGGAGTTTGACCAGGAAGTGGAGAAGGAGCAGGAGGCAGAGGTTGAGCAGAAAGAGGAGATGGAGCAGGTGGAGTGGAAGCAGCAGGAGGTGGAGGTGGAGCTGGATGTGGTGGAGGAGCATGAGGTGGAGAAGGAGCAGGAGGCGGAGAAGGAGCAGGAGGTGGAGAAGGAGCAGGAGGTGGAGAAGGAGCAGGAGGCGTAGGTGGAGCTGCAGTTGAAGAAGGAGCAGGACGGGGAGAAGGAGCTGGAGGACGAGAAGGAGCTGGAGGAGGAGAACGAACAAGAGGAGGAGAAGGAGCAGGAGGGGTAGAAGGAGCAGGAGGGGTAGAAGGAGCAGGAGGTGGAGGAGGAGCAGAAGGAGGAGAAGGAGCAGAAGGTGGAGAAGGGGCAGGAAGAGAAGAAGGAACAGGAGGAGGGGTTGAGCAGAGAAGGAGAAGGACGAGGAGAAGCAGCAGGAGGAGGAGAAGGAGCACGATGAGAAGAATGAGCAGGAGGAGGAGATGGAGCCAGACGTTGAAAAGGAGCAGGAGGTGGAGAAGGAGCAGGAGAGGGAGATGGAGCAGAAGAGGGAGAAGGAGCAGGAGGGGAAGAAGGATCAAGAGGAGGAGAAGGAGCAGGAGAACGAGAAGCAGCAGGAGGACGAGAAGGAGCAGGAGGACGAGAAGGAGCAGGACGACGAGAAGGAGCAGGAGGACGAGAACGATCAGGAAGACGAGAAGGATCAGGAAGACGAGAAGGATCAGGAGGAGGGGAAGAAGCAGGAGACGGAGAAGGAGCAGTTGATTGAGAGGGAGCAGAAGGTGGAGGAGGGGCTCGACGGCGAGAATGATCAGGAGGGTGCGAACGAGCAGTAGGCGGAGGAGGAGCGGGAGGCATAGAAGGAGCAGGAGGCGGAGAAGGAGCAGGAGGCGGAGAAGGAGCAGGAGGTGGAGAAGGAGCAGGAGGTGGAGGTGGAGCTGGAAATGGAAAAGGAGCAGGAGGTGGAGAAGGAGCAGGAGATGAAGGAGGAGGAGCAGGAGGTGGAGAAGGAGCAGGAGGTGGAGATGGAGCAGGAGGTGGAGAAGGAGCAGGAGGTGGAGAAGGAGCAGGAGGTGGAGAAGGAGCAGGACGGGGAAAAGGAGCAGGAGGTAGAGATGGAGCGGGAGGGGGAGAAGGAGCAGGAGGCGGAGGTAGAGATGTAGCGGGAGGCATAGAAGGAGCAGGAGGCGGAGAAGGATCAGGAGGCAGAGAAGGAGCAGGAGGCGGAGAAGGAGCAGGAGGCGGAGAAGGAGCAGTGGGTGGAGAAGGAGCAGGAGGTGGAGAAGGAGCAGGAGGTGGAGAATGAACAGTTGGAGGAGAAGGAGGAGAAGGAGCAGTGGTTGGAGAAGGAGCATGAGGTGGGGAAGGAGCAGGATGTGGAGGTGGAGCTGGATATGGAAAAAGAGCAGGAGGTGGAGAAAGAAAGGAGATGAAGGAGGAGCAGGAGGTGGAGAAGGAGCAGGAGGTGGAGAAGGAGCAGGAGGTGGAGAAGTAGCAGGAGGTGGAGAAAGAGCAGGAGGTGGAGAAGGAGCAGGAGGTGGAGAAGGAGCAGGAGGGGAGAAGGAGCAGGAGGTGGAGAAGGAGCAGGAGGTTAAGAAGGAGGAGGAGGTGGAGAAGGAGCAGGAGGTGGAGAAGGAGCAGGAGGTGGACAAGCAGCAGGAGGAGGAGAAAGAGCACGAAGAGAAGAATGAGCAGGAGGAGGAGATGGAGCCAGACGTTGAGAAGGAGCAGGAGGTGGAGAAGGAGCAACAGGAGGAGAAGGAGCAGGAGAGGGAGAAGGAGCGTGAGAGGGAGAAGGAGCAGGAGGGGGAGAAGGAGCAACAGGAGGAGAAGGAGCAGGAGGACGAGAAGGAGCAGGAGGACGAGAAGGATCAGGAAGACGAGAAGGATCAGGAAGAGGAGAAGGATCAGGAAGACGAGAAGGATCAGGAGGAGGGGAAGAAGCAGGAGACGGAGAAGGAGCAGTTGAGGGAGAGGGAGCAGGAGATGGAGGAGGGGCTCGAGGGCGAGAATGATCAGGAGGGCGTGAACGAGCAGTAGGCGGAGGAGGAGCGGGAGGCATAGAAGGAGCAGGAGGCAGAGAAGGAGCAGGATGCGGAGAAGGAGCAGGAGGCGGGGAAGGAGCAGGAGGCAGACAAGGAACAGGAGGTGGAGAAGGAGCAGGCGGAGAAGAAGGAACAGGAGAAGGAGAAGGAGCAGGAGATGGAGAAGGAGCAGGAGTTGGAGAAGGAGCAGGAGGAGAAGAAGGAGCAGGAGGTGGTGAATGAGCAGGAGTGGCGAAGAAGCAGCAAGTGGAGAAGGAGCTGGAGGTGGAGAAGGAGCAGGAGGGCGAGAAGGAGCATGAGGGGGAGAAGAAGCTGGAGGACGAGAAGGAGCAGGAGGGCGAGAAGGAGCGGGATGGCGAGATTGAGCAGGAGGTGGACAATGAGCCGGAGGCGGACAAGGAGCAGGAGGTGGAAAAAGATCAGGAGGTGGACACGGAGCAGGAGGTGCACAAGGAGCAGGAGGTTGACAAGGAGCAGGAGGTGTACAAGGAGCAGGAGGTGGACAAGGAGCAGGAGGTGGACAAGGAGCAGGAGGAGGAGAAGGACGTGGACCAGGAGAAGGAGGTGGAGAAGGTGCACGAGGAGGAGAAGGAACAGGAAGTGGAGAAGACGCAATCGGTGGAGAAGGAGCAGGAGGAGGAGCAGGACCAGGAGGGGGAGTCGGTGAAGGAGTTGGAGAAGAAGCAGGAGGAGGAGCAGGAGCTGGAGTTGGAGAAGGACAAGAAGGTGGCGATGGAGCAGGAGTGGAGAAGGAGCAGGAGAAGAAGAAGGAGCAGGAGGAGGAGTACCAGCAGGAGGAGGAGAAGGAGCAGTAGATGTAGAGGGCGCAAGATGAGGAGATGGAGCAGGAGGTGGAGAAAGAGCAGGAGAAGGAGAAGGAGCAGAAGGTGAAGATGGAGCAGGAGTGGAGAAGGAGATGGAGAAGAAGCAGGAGCAGGAGGAGGAGTAGGAGCAGTTGGAGGAGAAGGAGCAGGAGGTGGACAAGGAGCAGGAGGAGGACAAGGAACAGGAGGTGGAGAAGAAGCAATAGGTCGAAAAGGAGCAGGAGGTGGAGAAGGACCAGGAGGGGGAGTACGAGAAGGAGATGGAAAAGAAGCAGGAGGAGGAGCAGGAGCAGGAGGAGAAGGAGGATCAGGCGGAGGAGAAGGTGCAGGAGGTGGAGAAGTAGCAGGAGGTGGAGATGGAGCAGGAGTGGCGAAGGAGCAGGAGAAGAAAAAGGAGCAAGATGAGGAGTTGAAGCAGGAGGAGGAGAAGAAGTAGGAGGTCGAGAAGGCGCAAGATGAGGAGAAGTAGCAGGAGGTGAATAAGGAGCAGGAGAACGAGATGGAGCAGGAGGTGGAAAAGGAGTAGGAGGGAGACAAGGAGCAGGAGGGAGACAAGCAGCAGGAGGTGGAGGAGCAGGAATAGGAGAAGGAGGAGAAGAAGGAGCAGGAGGTGGTGAATGAGCAGGAGTGGAGAAGGAGCAGGAGATGGAGAAGGAGCAGGAGGGCGAGAAGGAGCAGGAAGTCGAGAAGCAGCAGGTGGGCAAGATGGAGCAGAAGGGCGAGAAGGCGCAGGAGGTGGTCAAGGAGCAGGAGGTGGATAAGCAGGAGGAGGAGAAGGAGCTGGAGAAGGAGCAGGAGGAGGAGAAGGAGCAGGAGGTGGAGATGGGGCAAGGGGAGGAGAAGGAGAAGGAGGTGGAGAAGGAGCAGGAGTGGAGAAGGAGCAGGAGGAGGAGAAGGAGCAGGAGAAGGAGATGGAGAAGTAGCAACAGGAGCAGAAGAAGGAGCAGGAGGAGAAGTAGCAGCAGGTGGAGACGGAGCAGAAACGGGAGACGGAGCAGAAGCGGGAGAAGGAGCAGAAGCGGCAGTCGGAGCAGGAGCGGGAGAAGGAGCATGAAGTGGAGAAGGAGCAGGAGGAGGAGGTTGAGCAAAAGTGGAGAAGGAGCAGGAGGTGGAGAATGATGAGGAGGTGGAGAATGAGCAGGGGTGGAGAACAAGGAGGAGGAGGAGATTGAGCAAGAGGAGGAGGGTTAGCTGGAGGAGCTGAAGGAGCAGGAGGAGGAGGAGAACGAGCAGGTGGAGGTTGAGCAGCAGGTTGAGAAGGAGGAGGAGGTGGAGAAGGAGCAGGAGGAGGAGTTTGAGCAGGAGGGGGAGAAGGAGCAGGAGGGGGAGAAGTTGCAGGAGGGGGAGAAGGAGCAAGAGGTGGAGAAGGAGCAGGAGGGGGAGAAGGAGGAAATGGAGCAGGAGCTGAAGGAGGAGAAGGAGCAGGAGGTGGAGATGGAACGGAGTGGAGAAGGAGCAGGAGAAGAAGAAGGAGTAGGAGGAGGAGTAGGAGCAGGAGGTGGAGTAGGAGAAGGAGTTGGAGACGAAGCAGGAGGAGGAGGTTGAGCAGGAGAAGAAGAAGGAGCAGGAGGAGCTGGTGGAGAAGGAGCAGTTGGTGGAGGTTGAGCAGGAGTTGGAGAAGGAGCAGGAGGAGGAGGATGAAAAGGAGCAGGAGGTGGAGAAGGAGCAGGAGCAGGAGAAGGAGCAGGAGGTGGACAAGGAGCAGGAGGTGGACAATGAGCCGGAGGTGGACAAGGAGCAGGATGTTGACAAGGAGCAAGAGGTGGACAAGGAGCAGGAGGTGGACAAGGAACAGGAGGAGGAGAAGGAGGTGGAGGGGGAGAAGGAGGTGGAGAAGGAACAGGAGGAGGAGAAGGAAAAGGAGGTTGAGAAGAAGCAACAGGTGGAGAAGGAGCAGGAGGCGGAGAAGGACCAGGAGGGCGATTAGGAGAAGGAGTTGGCGAAGAAGCAGGAGGAAGAGAAGGAGCAGGAGGAGAAGAAGGAGCAGGAGGTGGAGAAGGAGCAGGAGGTGGAGAAGGAGCAGGAGGTGGAGAAGGAGCAGGAGGTGGAGAAGGAGCAGGAGGGCGAGAAGGAGCAGGAGGGCGAGAAGAAGCAGGAGGGCGAGAAGGAGCAGGAGGACGAGAAGGAGCTGGAGGACGAGAAGGAGCAGGAGGGCGAGAAGGAGCACCAGGTGGACAAGGAGCAGGAGGTGGACACGGAGCAGGAGGTGGACAACGAGCAGGAGGTGGACATGGAGCCGTAGGTGGACAAGGAGTAGTTGGTGGACAAGGAGCAGGAGGTGGACAAGGAGCAGGAGGAGGAGAAGGAGCAGGAGGGAGACAAGAAGCAGGAGGAAGACAAAGAGCAGGAGGTGGAGAAGGAGCAGGAGAAGAAGAAGGAGCAGGAGGGAGACAAGAACCAGGAGGAAGACAAAGAGCAGGAGGTGGAGAAGGAGCAGGAGGAGGAGAAGGAGTAGAAGAAGGAGCAGGAAGTGGACAAGGAGCAGGAGTTGGACATGGAGCAGAAGGTGGACAAGGAGCAGGAGGTGGACAAGGATCAGGAGGTGGGCACAGAGCAGGAGGTGCACAATGAGAAGGAGGTGGACAAGGAGCAGGAAGTGGACAAGGAGCAGGAGGAGGAGAGGGAACAGGAGGTGGAGAAGAAGCAATAGGTTGAGAAGGAGCAGGAGGCGGAGAAGGAGCAGGAGGTGGAGAAGGAGCAGGAGGTGGAGAAGAAGCAGGAGGTGGAGAAGGAGCAGGAGGGCGAGAAGGAGATGGAGGAGGAGAAGGAGGTGGAGAAGGAGCAGAAGGAGGAGAAAGGATAGGACGTGGAGAAGAAGCAATTGGTGGAGAAGGAGCAGGAGGCGGAGACGGACCAGGACGGGGAGTAGGAGAAGGATTTGGATAAGAAGCAGGAGGAGGAGCAGGAGCAGGAGGAGGAGAGGGATCAGGAAGTGGCGAAGGAGCAGGAGGAGGAGAAGGAGCAGGAGTGGAGAAGGAGCAGGAGGTGGAGAAGGAGCAGAAGGGCGAGAAGTGAGCAGGAGGGCGAGAAGAAGCAGGAGAGCGAGAAGGAGCAGGAGGACGAGAAGGAGCTGGAGGACGAGAAGGAGCAGGAGGGCGAGAAGGAGCACCAGGTGGACAAGGAGCAGGAGGTGGACAGTGAGCAGGAGGTGGACAACGAGCAGGAGGTGGACATGGAGCCGGAGGTGGACAAGGAGTAGTTGGTGGACAAGGAGCAGGAGGTGGACAAGGAGCAGGAGGAGGAGGAGGAGATGGAGGAGGAGAAGGAGGTGGAAAAGGAGCAGAAGGAGGAGAAAGGATAGGACGTGGAGAAGAAGCAATTGGTGGAGAAGGAGCAGCAGGCGGAGACGGACCAGGAGGGGGAGTAGGAGAAGGAGTTGGAGAAGAAGCAGGAGGAGGAGCAGGAGCAGGAGGAGAAGAGGGAGCAGGAAGTGGCGAAGGAGCAGGAGGAGGAGAAGGATCAGGAGTGGAGAAGGAACAGGAGAAGAAGAAGGAGCAGGAGGGAGACAAGAAGCAGGAGGAAGACAAAGAGCAGGAGGTGGAGAAGGAGCAGGAGGAGGAGAAGGAGTAGAAGAAGGAGCAGGAAGTGGACAAGGAGCAGGAGTTGGACATGGAGCAGAAGGTGGACAAGGAGCAGGAGGTGGACAAGGATCAGGAGGGGGGCACAGAGCAGGAGGTGCACAATGAGAAGGAGGTGGACAAGGAGCAGGAAGTGGACAAGGAGCAGGAGGAGGAGAGGGAACAGAAGGTGGAGAAGAAGCAATAGGTTGAGAAGGAGCAGGAGGCGGAGAAGGAGCAGGAGGTGGAGAAGGAGCAGGAGGTGGAGAAGGAGCAGGAGGTGGAGAAGGAGCAGGAGGGAGAGAAGGAGCAGGAGGGCGAGAAGAAGCACCAGGTGGACAAGGAGCAGGAGGTGGACACGGAGCAGGAGGTGGACAATGAGCAGGAGGTGGACATGGAGCCGGAGGTGGACAAGGAGTAGTTGGTGGACAAGGAGCAGGAGGTGGACAAGGAGCAGGAGGAGGAGAAGGAGATGGAGGAGGAGAAGGAGGTGGAGAAGGAGCAGAAGGAGGAGAAAGGATAGGACGTGGAGAAGAAGCAATTGGTGGAGAAGGAGCAGGAGGCGGAGACGGACCAGGAGGGGGAGTAGGAGAAGGATTTGGATAAGAAGCAGGAGGAGGAGCAGGAGCAGGAGGAGAAGAGGGAGCAGGAAGTGGCGAAGGAGCAGGAGGAGGAGAAGGAGCAGGAGTGGAGAAGGAACAGGAGAAGAAGAAGGAGCAGGAGGGAGACAAGAAGCAGGGGGAAGACAAAGAGCAGGAGGTGGAGAAGGAGCAGGAGGAGGAGAAGGAGTAGAAGATGGAGCTGGAAGTGGACAAGGAGCAGGAGTTGGACATGGAGCAGAAGGTGGACAAGGAGCAGGAGGTGGAGAAGGAGCAGGAGGTGGGCACAGAGCAGGAGGTGCACAAGGAACAGGAGGAGGAGAAGGAGCAAGAGGTGGAGAAGGTGCAAGATGAGGAGAAGGAGCAGGAGGTGGAGAAGGAGCAGGAGTTGGAGATGGAGCAGGAGAAGGAGAAGGAGCATGAGGTGGAGATGGAGCAGGAGGTGGAGAAGGAGCAGGAGGTGGAGACGGAGCAGGAGGGAGACAAGGAGCAGGAGGAAGACAAAGAGCAGGAAGGTGGAGAAGGAGCAGGAGGAGGAGAAGGAGGAGAAGAAGGAGCAGGGGATGGTGAATGAGCAGGAGTGGGGAAGGAGCAGGAGGTGGAGAAGGAGCAGGAGGGCAGGAAGTAGCAGGAGGGGGAGAAGGAGCAGGAGGTGTAGAAGGAGCAGGAGGAGGATAAGGAGCAGGAGGAGTAGAAGGAGCAGGAGTGGAGAAGGAGCAGGAGGAGAAGAAGGAGCAGGAGGAGGAGTAGGAGCAGGTGGAGGAGAAGGAGCAGGAGGTGGAGAAGGCGAAAGATGAGGATAAGGAGCAGGAGGTGGAGAAGGAGCAGGAGGTGGAGAAGGAGCAGGAGGTGGAGAAGGAGCACGAATGGAGAAGGAGCAGGAGGGCAGGAAGGAGCAGGAGGGTGAGGAGGATCTGGAGGACGAGAAGTAGCAGGAGGGCGAGAAGGAGCACTAGGTGGACAAGGAGCAGGTGGTGGACAACGAGCAGGAGGTGGACAAGGATCAGGAGTTGGACACAGAGCAGGAGGTGGATAATGAGAAGGAGGTGGACAAGGAGCAGGAGGTGGACAAGGAGCAGGAGTAGGAGAAGGAGGTGGAGGAGGAGAAGAAGGTGGAGAAGGAGCAGGAGGAGGAGAGGGAACAGGAGGTGGAGAAGAAGCAACAGGTGGAGAAGGAGCAGGAGGCGGAAAAGGACCAGGAGGGTGAGTGGTAGAAGGAGTTGGAGAAGAAGCAGGAGCAGGAGCAGGAGGAGGAGGAGAAGAAGGAGCAGGAGGTGGAGAAGGAGCAGGAGGTGTAGAAGGAGCAGGAGGAGGAGAAGGAGCAGGAGGAGGAGAAGGAGCAGGAGTGGAGGAGGAGCAGGAGAAGAAGCAGGAGCAGGAGGAGGAGTAGGAGCAGGAGGAGGAGAAGGAGCAGGAGGTGGAGAAGGTGCAAGATGAGGAGAAGGAGCAGGAGCTGGAGAAGGAGCAGGAGAAGGAGAAGGAGCATGAGGTGGAGATGGAGCAGGAGGTGGAGAAGGAGCAGGAGGTGGAGAAGGAGCAGGAGGTGGAGAAGGAGCAGGAGTGGGAGAAGGAGCAGGACGGGGAGAAGGTGCCAGAGGTGGAGAAGGAGCAGGAGGGGGAGGAGGCGAAGGCGCAGGTGGTGGCGATGGAGCAGGAGTGGAGAAGGAGCAGGAGAAGAAGAAGGAGCAGGAGGAGGAGTACGAGCAGGAGGAGGAGAAGGAGCAGGATGTGGAGAAGGCGCAAGATGAGGACAAGGAGCAGGAGGTGGAGAAGGAGCAGGAGAAGGAGAAGGAGCAGTTGGTGGAGAAGGAGCAAGAGGAGGAGACGGAGCAGACGGTGGAGATGGAGCAGAAGTGGAGAAGGAGAAGAAGAAGGAGCAGGAGGAGGAGTGGGAGCAGGAGGAGGAGAAGGAGCAGGAGGTGGAGAAGGTGCAAGATGAGGAGAAGGAGCAGGAGCTGGAGAAGGAGCAGGAGAAGGAGAAGGAGCATGAGGTGGAGATGGAGCAGGAGGTGGAGAAGGAGCAGGAGGTGGAGAAGGAGCAGGAGGGAGACAAGGAGCAGTAGGAAGACAAAGAGCAGGAAGGTGGAGAAGGAGCAGGAGCATGAGAAGAAGGAGCAGGATGTGGTGAATGAGCAGGAGTGGGGAAGGAGCAGGAGGTGGAGAAGGAGCAGGAGGGCAGGAAATAGCAGGAGGGGGAGAAGGAGCAGGAGGTGGAAAAGGAGCAGGAGGTGGACAAAGTGCAGGAGGTGGACAAGGAGCAGGAGGTTGACAAGGAGCAGGAGTTGGACAAGAAGCAGGAGGTGGACAAGGAACAGGAGGAGGAGAAGGAGGTGGAGGGGGAGAAGGAGGTGGAGAAGGAACAGGAGAAGGAACAGGATGTTGAGAAGAAGCAACAGGTGGAGAAGGAGCAGGAGGCGGAAAAGGACCAGGAGGGCGATTAGGAGAAGGAGTTGGACAAGCAGCAGGAGGAGGAGAAGGAGCAGGAGGAGAAGATGGAGCAGGAGGTGGAGAAGGAGCAGGAGGTGGAGAAGGAGCAGGAGGTGGAGAAGGAGCAGGAGGGCGAGAAGGAGCAGGAGGTGTAGAAGGAGCAGGAGGAGGAAAATGAGCAGGAGGAGTAGAAGGAGCAGGAGTGGAGAAGGAGCAGGAGGAGAAGAAGGAGCAGGAGGAGGAGTAGGAGCAGGTGGAGGAGAAGGAGCAGGAGGTTGAGAAGGCGAAAGATGAGGAGAAGGAGCAGGAGGTGGAGAAGGAGCAAGAGATGGAGAAGGAGCAAGAATGGAGAAGGAGCAGTAGGTGGAGAAGGAGCAGGAGGGCAGGAAGGAGCAGGAGGGCGAGAAGGCTCTGGAGGACGAGAAGTAGCAGGAGGGCGAGAAGGAGCACTAGGTGGACAAGGAGCAGGAGGTGGACAAGGAGCAGGAGGTGGACAAGGATCAGGAGTTGGACACAGAGCAGGAGGTAGATAATGAGAAGGAGGTGGACAAGGAGCAGGAGGTGGACAAGGAGCAGGAGTAGGAGAAGGAGGTGGAGGAGGAGAAGATGATGGAGAAGGAGCAGGAGGAGGAGAGGGAACAGGACGTGGAGAAGAAGCAACAGGTGGAGAAGGAGCAGGAGGCGGAAAAGGACCAGGAGGGTGAGTGGTAGAAGGAGTTGGAGAAGAAGTAGGAGCAGGAGCAGGAGGAGGAGGAGAAGAAGGAGCAGGAGGTGGAGAAGGAGCAGGAGGTGTCGAAGGAGCAGGAGGAGGAGAAGGAGCAGGAGGAGGAGAAGGAGCAGGAGGTGGAGAAGGAGCAGGAGGGCGAGAAGGAGCAGGAGGTGTAGAAGGAGCAGGAGGAGGAAAATGAGCAGGAGGAGTAGAAGGAGCAGGAGTGGAGAAGGGGCAGGAGGAGAAGAAGGAGCAGGAGGAGGAGTAGGAGCAGGTGGAGGAGAAGGAGCAGGAGGTTGAGAAGGCGAAAGATGAGGAGAAGGAGCAGGAGGTGGAGAAGGAGCAAGAGATGGAGAAGGAGCAAGAATGGAGAAGGAGCAGGAGGTGGAGAAGGAGCAGGAGGGCAGGAAGGAGCAGGAGGGCGAGAAGGCTCTGGAGGACGAGAAGTAGCAGGAGGGCGAGAAGGAGCACTAGGTGGACAAGGAGCAGGAGGTGGACAAGGAGCAGGAGGTGGACAAGGATCAGGAGTTGGACACAGAGCAGGAGGTGGATAATGAGAAGGAGGTGGACAAGGAGCAGGAGGTGGACAAGGAGCAGGAGGTGGACAAGGAGCAGGAGTAGGAGAAGGAGGTGGAGGAGGAGAAGATGATGGAGAAGGAGCAGGAGGAGGAGAGGGAACAGGACGTGGAGAAGAAGCAACAGGTGGAGAAGGAGCAGGAGGCGGAAAAGGACCAGGAGGGTGAGTGGTAGAAGGAGTTGGAGAAGAAGTAGGAGCAGGAGCAGGAGGAGGAGGAGAAGAAGGAGCAGGAGGTGGAGAAGGAGCAGGAGGTGTCGAAGGAGCAGGAGGAGGAGAAGGAGCAGGAGGAGGAGAAGGAGCAGGAGTGGAGGAGGAGCAGGAGAAGAAGCAGGAGCAGGAGGAGGAGTAGGAGCAGGAGGAGGAGAAGGAGCAGGAGGTGGAGAAGGTGCAAGATGAGGAGAAGGAGCAGGAGGTGGAGAAGGAGCAGGAGGTGGAGAAGGAGCATGAGGTGGAGATGGAGCAGGAGGTGGAGAAGGAGCAGGAGGTGGAGAAGGAGCAGGAGGTGGAGAAGGAGCATGAGGTGGAGATGGAGCAGGAGGTGGAGAAGGAGCAGGAGGTGGAGGAGGAGCAGGAGGGAGACAAGGAGCAGTAGGAAGACAAAGAGCAGGAAGGTGGAGAAGGAGCAGGAGCATGAGAAGAAGAAGCAGGATGCGGTGAATGAGCAGGAGTGGGGAAGGAGCAGGAGGTGGAGAAGGAGCAGGAGGGCAGGAAGTAGCAGGAGGGGGAGAAGGAGCAGGAGGTGGAAAAGGAGCAGGAGGTGGACAAAGTGCAGGAGGTGGACAAGGAGCAGGAGGTTGACAAGGAGCAGGAGGTGGACAAGGAGCAGGAGGTGGACAAGGAACAGGAGGAGGAGAAGGAGGTGGAGGAGGAGATGTAGGTGGAGAAGGAACAGGAGATGGAGAAGGACCAGGAGGGCGATTAGGAGAAGGAGTTGGAGAAGAAGCAGGAGGAGGAGGAGGAGCAGGAGGAGAAGGAGGAGCAGGAGGTGGAGAAGGACCAGGATGTGGAGAAGGAGCAGGAGGCGGAGCAGGAGCAGGAAGAGGAGGAGGAGTAGGAGGTGGAAAAGGAGCAGGAGGGAGACAAGGAGCGGGAGGGCGAGAAGATGCTGGAGGCCGAGAAGGAGCATGAGGGCGAGAAGGAGCAGGAGGACGAGAAGGAGCATGAGGGCGAGAAGGAGCAATAGGTGGACAAGGAGCAGGAGGTGTAGAAGGAGCAGGAAGTGGCGAAGGAGTAGGAGGTGGAAAAGGAGCAGGAGGGAGACAAAGAGCGGGAGGGCGAGAAGATGCTGGAGGCCGAGAAGGAGCATGAGGGCGAGAAGGAGCAGGAGGACGAGAAGGAGCATGAGGGCGAGAAGGAGCAATAGGTGGACAAGGAGCAGGAGGTGGACAAGGAACAGGAGGAGGAGAAGGAGGTGGAGGAGGAGATGTAGGTGGAGAAGGAACAGGAGATGGAGAAGGACCAGGATGGCGATTAGGAGAAGGAGTTGGAGAAGAAGCAGGAGGAGGAGGAGGAGCAGGAGGAGAAGGAGGAGCAGGAGGTGGAGAAGGACCAGGATGTGGAGAAGGAGCAGGAGGCGGAGCAGGAGCAGGAAGAGGAGGAGGAGTAGGAGGTGGAAAAGGAGCAGGAGGGAGACAAGGAGCGGGAGGGCGAGAAGATGCTGGAGGCCGAGAAGGAGCATGAGGGCGAGAAGGAGCAGGAGGACGAGAAGGAGCATGAGGGCGAGAAGGAGCAATAGGTGGACAAGGAGCAGGAGGTGTAGAAGGAGCAGGAAGTGGCGAAGGAGTAGGAGGTGGAAAAGGAGCAGGAGGGAGACAAAGAGCGGGAGGGCGAGAAGATGCTGGAGGCCGAGAAGGAGCATGAGGGCGAGAAGGAGCAGGAGGACGAGAAGGAGCATGAGGGCGAGAAGGAGCAATAGGTGGACAAGGAGCAGGAGGTGGATCAGGAGCAGGAGGTGGACAAGGAACAGGATGTAGACACGGAGCAGGAGGTGGACAACGAGCAGGAGGTGGTCAAGGAGCAGTTGGTGGACAAGGAACAGGAGGTGGGCAATGAGCAGCAGGTGGACAATCAGCAGGAGGAGGAGAAGGAGGTGGAGGATGAAGGAGGTGGAGAAGGAGCAGGAGGAGGATAAGGAACAGGAGGTGGAGAAGAAGAAATAGGTGGAGGATGAGCAGGAGGTGGAGTAGGCGCAATATGAGGAGAAGGAGCAGGAGGTGGAGAAGGAGCATGAGGTGGAGAAGGATTAGGAGCTGGAGAATGAGCAGGCGGGAGACAAGGAGCAGGAGGTGGAGAAGGAGCATGAGGAGGAGCAGGAGGAGAAGAAGGAGCAGGAGGTGGAGAAGGAGCAGGCGATGGAGAAGGAGCAGGAGTTGGAGAAGGAGCAGGAGGACGAGAAGGAGCAGGAGGGCGAGAAGAAGCAGGAGGGCGAGAAGGAGCAGGGGGGCGAGAAGGAGCTGGAGGACGAGAAGGAGCAGGACGGCGAGAAGGGGCACTACGTGGACAAGGAGCAGGAGGTGGACACGGAGCAGGAGGTGGACAATGAGCAGGAGGAGGAGAAGGAGATGGAGGAGGAGAAGGAGGTGGAGAAGGAGCAGGAGGAGGAGAAAGGATAGGACGTGGAGAAGAAGCAATTGGTGGAGAATGAGCAGGAGGCGGAGACGGACCAGGAGGGGGAGTAGGACAAGGAGTTGGAGAAGAAGCAGGAGGAGGAGCAGGAGCAGGAGGAGAAGAGGGAGCAGGAAGTGGAGAAGGAGCAGGAGGTGGAGAAGGAGCAGGAAGTGGCGAAGGAGTAGGAGGTGGAAAAGGAGCAGGAGGGAGACAAAGAGCGGGAGGGCGAGAAGATGCTGGAGGCCGAGAAGGAGCATGAGGGCGAGAAGGAGCAGGAGGACGAGAAGGAGCATGAGGGCGAGAAGGAGCAATAGGTGGACAAGGAGCAGGAGGTGGACAAGGAACAGGAGGAGGAGAAGGAGGTGGAGGAGGAGATGTAGGTGGAGAAGGAACAGGAGATGGAGAAGGACCAGGATGGCGATTAGGAGAAGGAGTTGGAGAAGAAGCAGGAGAAGGAGGAGGAGCAGGAGGAGAAGGAGGAGCAGGAGGTGGAGAAGGACCAGGATGTGGAGAAGGAGCAGGAGGCGGAGCAGGAGCAGGAAGAGGAGGAGGAGTAGGAGGTGGAAAAGGAGCAGGAGGGAGACAAGGAGCGGGAGGGCGAGAAGATGCTGGAGGCCGAGAAGGAGCATGAGGGCGAGAAGGAGCAGGAGGACGAGAAGGAGCATGAGGGCGAGAAGGAGCAATAGGTGGACAAGGAGCAGGAGGTGTAGAAGGAGCAGGAAGTGGCGAAGGAGTAGGAGGTGGAAAAGGAGCAGGAGGGAGACAAAGAGCGGGAGGGCGAGAAGATGCTGGAGGCCGAGAAGGAGCATGAGGGCGAGAAGGAGCAGGAGGACGAGAAGGAGCATGAGGGCGAGAAGGAGCAATAGGTGGACAAGGAGCAGGAGGTGGATCAGGAGCAGGAGGTGGACAAGGAACAGGATGTAGACACGGAGCAGGAGGTGGACAACGAGCAGGAGGTGGTCAAGGAGCAGTTGGTGGACAAGGAACAGGAGGTGGGCAATGAGCAGCAGGTGGACAATCAGCAGGAGGAGGAGAAGGAGGTGGAGGATGAAGGAGGTGGAGAAGGAGCAGGAGGAGGATAAGGAACAGGAGGTGGAGAAGAAGAAATAGGTGGAGGATGAGCAGGAGGTGGAGTAGGCGCAATATGAGGAGAAGGAGCAGGAGGTGGAGAAGGAGCATGAGGTGGAGAAGGATTAGGAGCTGGAGAATGAGCAGGCGGGAGACAAGGAGCAGGAGGTGGAGAAGGAGCATGAGGAGGAGCAGGAGGAGAAGAAGGAGCAGGAGGTGGAGAAGGAGCAGGCGATGGAGAAGGAGCAGGAGTTGGAGAAGGAGCAGGAGGACGAGAAGGAGCAGGAGGGCGAGAAGAAGCAGGAGGGCGAGAAGGAGCAGGGGGGCGAGAAGGAGCTGGAGGACGAGAAGGAGCAGGACGGCGAGAAGGGGCACTACGTGGACAGGGAGCAGGAGGTGGACACGGAGCAGGAGGTGGACAATGAGCAGGAGGAGGAGAAGGAGATGGAGGAGGAGAAGGAGGTGGAGAAGGAGCAGGAGGAGGAGAAAGGATAGGACGTGGAGAAGAAGCAATTGGTGGAGAATGAGTAGGAGGCGGAGACGGACCAGGAGGGGGAGTAGGACAAGGAGTTGGAGAAGAAGCAGGAGGAGGAGCAGGAGCAGGAGGAGAAGAGGGAGCAGGAAGTGGAGAAGGAGCAGGAGGTGGAGAAGGAGCAGGAGGAGGAGAAGGAGCAGGAGGAGGAGAATGAGCAGGAGGAGGAGAAGGAGCAGGAGTGGAGAAGGAGCAGGAGAAGAAGAAGGAGCAGGAGGGAGTCAAGAAGCAGGAGGAAGACAAAGACCAGCAGGTGGAGAAGGAGCAGGAGGAGGAGAAGGAGGAGAAGAAGGAGCAGGAGGTGGTGAATGAGCAGGAGTGGAGAAGGAGCAGGAGGTGGAGAAGGAGCAGGAGGGCAGGAAGTAGCAGGAGCGTGAGAAGGAGCAGGAGGTGGACAAGGAGCAGGATGTGGGCAAGGAGCAGAAGGTGGACAAGGAGCAGGAGGGGGACAAGGAGCAGGAGGTGTACAAGGAGCAGGAAGTGGACAAGGAACAGGAGGAGGAGAAAGGTGGAGGAGGAGAAGGAGGTGGAGAAGGAGCAGGAGGAGGAGAAGGAACAGGAGTTGGAGAAGAAGCAAGAGGTGGAGAAGGAGCAGGAGGCGGAGAAGGAGCAGGAAGAGGAGGATTAGTAGGATCAGGAGGTTGAGATGGAGCAGGAGGTGGAGAAGGAGCAGGATGTGGAGAAGGAACAGGACGTGGAGAAGGCGCAAAATGAGGAGAAGGAGCAGGAGGTGGAGAAGGAGCAGGAGGTGGAGAAGGAGCAGGAGTTGAAGAAGGAGTAGGAGGTGGAGAAGTAGCAGGAGGGTGACAAGGAGCGGGAGGTCGAGAAGAAGCAGGAGAGCGAGAAGGAGCACTTGGTGGACAAGGAGCAGGAGGTGGACAAGGAGCAGGAGGTGGACAAGGAACAGGATGTAGACATGGAGCAGGAGGTGGACAAGGAGCAGGAGGAGGAGAAGTAGGAGGAGGAGGTGAAGGAGGAACAAGAGGTGGTGAATGAGCAGGAGAGGAGAAGGAGCAGGAGGTGGAGAAGGAACAGGAGAAGGAGGTGGAGAAGTTGCAGCAGGAGCAGATGAAGCAGCAGGAGGAGCAGTAGCAGCAGGAGGAGACGGAGCATAAGTGGAGAAGGAGCAGGAGGTGGAGAATGATGAGGAGGTGGAGAAGGAGCAGGGGTGGAGAACAAGGAGGAGGAGGAGATCGATTAAGAGGAGGAGGGTGATCTGGAGGATCAGAAGGAGCAGGAGGAGGAGGACGAGAACGAGCAGGTGGAGGTTGAGCAGCAGGTTGGGAAGGGGCAGGAGGTGGAGAAGGAGCAGGAGGAGGAGTTTGAGCAGGAGGGGGAGAATGAGCAAGAGGGGGAGAAGGAGCAGGAGTGGGAGAAGGAGCAGGACGGGGAGAAGGTGCCAGAGGTGGAGAAGGAGCAGGAGGGGGAGGAGGCGAAGGCGCAGGTGGTGGCGATGGAGCAGGAGTGGAGAAGGAGCAGGAGAAGAAGAAGGAGCAGGAGGAGGAGTACGAGCAGGAGGAGGAGAAGGAGCAGGATGTGGAGAAGGCGCAAGATGAGGACAAGGAGCAGGAGGTGGAGAAGGAGCAGGAGAAGGAGAAGGAGCAGTTGGTGGAGAAGGAGCAAGAGGAGGAGACGGAGCAGACGGTGGAGATGGAGCAGAAGTGGAGAAGGAGAAGAAGAAGGAGCAGGAGGAGGAGTGGGAGCAGGAGGAGGAGAAGGAGCAGGAGGTGGAGAAGGTGCAAGATGAGGAGAAGGAGCAGGAGCTGGAGAAGGAGCAGGAGAAGGAGAAGGAGCATGAGGTGGAGATGGAGCAGGAGGTGGAGAAGGAGCAGGAGGTGGAGAAGGAGCAGGAGGGAGACAAGGAGCAGTAGGAAGACAAAGAGCAGGAAGGTGGAGAAGGAGCAGGAGCATGAGAAGAAGGAGCAGGATGTGGTGAATGAGCAGGAGTGGGGAAGGAGCAGGAGGTGGAGAAGGAGCAGGAGGGCAGGAAATAGCAGGAGGGGGAGAAGGAGCAGGAGGTGGAAAAGGAGCAGGAGGTGGACAAAGTGCAGGAGGTGGACAAGGAGCAGGAGGTTGACAAGGAGCAGGAGTTGGACAAGAAGCAGGAGGTGGACAAGGAACAGGAGGAGGAGAAGGAGGTGGAGGGGGAGAAGGAGGTGGAGAAGGAACAGGAGAAGGAACAGGATGTTGAGAAGAAGCAACAGGTGGAGAAGGAGCAGGAGGCGGAAAAGGACCAGGAGGGCGATTAGGAGAAGGAGTTGGACAAGCAGCAGGAGGAGGAGAAGGAGCAGGAGGAGAAGATGGAGCAGGAGGTGGAGAAGGAGCAGGAGGTGGAGAAGGAGCAGGAGGTGGAGAAGGAGCAGGAGGGCGAGAAGGAGCAGGAGGTGTAGAAGGAGCAGGAGGAGGAAAATGAGCAGGAGGAGTAGAAGGAGCAGGAGTGGAGAAGGAGCAGGAGGAGAAGAAGGAGCAGGAGGAGGAGTAGGAGCAGGTGGAGGAGAAGGAGCAGGAGGTTGAGAAGGCGAAAGATGAGGAGAAGGAGCAGGAGGTGGAGAAGGAGCAAGAGATGGAGAAGGAGCAAGAATGGAGAAGGAGCAGTAGGTGGAGAAGGAGCAGGAGGGCAGGAAGGAGCAGGAGGGCGAGAAGGCTCTGGAGGACGAGAAGTAGCAGGAGGGCGAGAAGGAGCACTAGGTGGACAAGGAGCAGGAGGTGGACAAGGAGCAGGAGGTGGACAAGGATCAGGAGTTGGACACAGAGCAGGAGGTAGATAATGAGAAGGAGGTGGACAAGGAGCAGGAGGTGGACAAGGAGCAGGAGTAGGAGAAGGAGGTGGAGGAGGAGAAGATGATGGAGAAGGAGCAGGAGGAGGAGAGGGAACAGGACGTGGAGAAGAAGCAACAGGTGGAGAAGGAGCAGGAGGCGGAAAAGGACCAGGAGGGTGAGTGGTAGAAGGAGTTGGAGAAGAAGTAGGAGCAGGAGCAGGAGGAGGAGGAGAAGAAGGAGCAGGAGGTGGAGAAGGAGCAGGAGGTGTCGAAGGAGCAGGAGGAGGAGAAGGAGCAGGAGGAGGAGAAGGAGCAGGAGGTGGAGAAGGAGCAGGAGGGCGAGAAGGAGCAGGAGGTGTAGAAGGAGCAGGAGGAGGAAAATGAGCAGGAGGAGTAGAAGGAGCAGGAGTGGAGAAGGGGCAGGAGGAGAAGAAGGAGCAGGAGGAGGAGTAGGAGCAGGTGGAGGAGAAGGAGCAGGAGGTTGAGAAGGCGAAAGATGAGGAGAAGGAGCAGGAGGTGGAGAAGGAGCAAGAGATGGAGAAGGAGCAAGAATGGAGAAGGAGCAGGAGGTGGAGAAGGAGCAGGAGGGCAGGAAGGAGCAGGAGGGCGAGAAGGCTCTGGAGGACGAGAAGTAGCAGGAGGGCGAGAAGGAGCACTAGGTGGACAAGGAGCAGGAGGTGGACAAGGAGCAGGAGGTGGACAAGGATCAGGAGTTGGACACAGAGCAGGAGGTGGATAATGAGAAGGAGGTGGACAAGGAGCAGGAGGTGGACAAGGAGCAGGAGGTGGACAAGGAGCAGGAGTAGGAGAAGGAGGTGGAGGAGGAGAAGATGATGGAGAAGGAGCAGGAGGAGGAGAGGGAACAGGACGTGGAGAAGAAGCAACAGGTGGAGAAGGAGCAGGAGGCGGAAAAGGACCAGGAGGGTGAGTGGTAGAAGGAGTTGGAGAAGAAGTAGGAGCAGGAGCAGGAGGAGGAGGAGAAGAAGGAGCAGGAGGTGGAGAAGGAGCAGGAGGTGTCGAAGGAGCAGGAGGAGGAGAAGGAGCAGGAGGAGGAGAAGGAGCAGGAGTGGAGGAGGAGCAGGAGAAGAAGCAGGAGCAGGAGGTGGAGAAGGTGCAAGATGAGGAGAAGGAGCAGGAGGTGGAGAAGGAGCAGGAGGTGGAGAAGGAGCATGAGGTGGAGATGGAGCAGGAGGTGGAGAAGGAGCAGGAGGTGGAGAAGGAGCAGGAGGTGGAGAAGGAGCATGAGGTGGAGATGGAGCAGGAGGTGGAGAAGGAGCAGGAGGTGGAGAAGGAGCAGGAGGTGGAGAAGGTGCAAGATGAGGAGAAGGAGCAGGAGGTGGAGAAGGAGCAGGAGGTGGAGAAGGAGCATGAGGTGGAGATGGAGCAGGAGGTGGAGAAGGAGCAGGAGGTGGAGAAGGAGCAGGAGGTGGAGAAGGAGCATGAGGTGGAGATGGAGCAGGAGGTGGAGAAGGAGCAGGAGGTGGAGAAGGAGCAGGAGGGAGACAAGGAGCAGTAGGAAGACAAAGAGCAGGAAGGTGGAGAAGGAGCAGGAGCATGAGAAGAAGAAGCAGGATGCGGTGAATGAGCAGGAGTGGGGAAGGAGCAGGAGGTGGAGAAGGAGCAGGAGGGCAGGAAGTAGCAGGAGGGGGAGAAGGAGCAGGAGGTGGAAAAGGAGCAGGAGGTGGACAAAGTGCAGGAGGTGGACAAGGAGCAGGAGGTTGACAAGGAGCAGGAGGTGGACAAGGAGCAGGAGGTGGACAAGGAACAGGAGGAGGAGAAGGAGGTGGAGGAGGAGATGTAGGTGGAGAAGGAACAGGAGATGGAGAAGGACCAGGAGGGCGATTAGGAGAAGGAGTTGGAGAAGAAGCAGGAGGAGGAGGAGGAGCAGGAGGAGAAGGAGGAGCAGGAGGTGGAGAAGGACCAGGATGTGGAGAAGGAGCAGGAGGCGGAGCAGGAGCAGGAAGAGGAGGAGGAGTAGGAGGTGGAAAAGGAGCAGGAGGGAGACAAGGAGCGGGAGGGCGAGAAGATGCTGGAGGCCGAGAAGGAGCATGAGGGCGAGAAGGAGCAGGAGGACGAGAAGGAGCATGAGGGCGAGAAGGAGCAATAGGTGGACAAGGAGCAGGAGGTGTAGAAGGAGCAGGAAGTGGCGAAGGAGTAGGAGGTGGAAAAGGAGCAGGAGGGAGACAAAGAGCGGGAGGGCGAGAAGATGCTGGAGGCCGAGAAGGAGCATGAGGGCGAGAAGGAGCAGGAGGACGAGAAGGAGCATGAGGGCGAGAAGGAGCAATAGGTGGACAAGGAGCAGGAGGTGGACAAGGAACAGGAGGAGGAGAAGGAGGTGGAGGAGGAGATGTAGGTGGAGAAGGAACAGGAGATGGAGAAGGACCAGGATGGCGATTAGGAGAAGGAGTTGGAGAAGAAGCAGGAGGAGGAGGAGGAGCAGGAGGAGAAGGAGGAGCAGGAGGTGGAGAAGGACCAGGATGTGGAGAAGGAGCAGGAGGCGGAGCAGGAGCAGGAAGAGGAGGAGGAGTAGGAGGTGGAAAAGGAGCAGGAGGGAGACAAGGAGCGGGAGGGCGAGAAGATGCTGGAGGCCGAGAAGGAGCATGAGGGCGAGAAGGAGCAGGAGGACGAGAAGGAGCATGAGGGCGAGAAGGAGCAATAGGTGGACAAGGAGCAGGAGGTGTAGAAGGAGCAGGAAGTGGCGAAGGAGTAGGAGGTGGAAAAGGAGCAGGAGGGAGACAAAGAGCGGGAGGGCGAGAAGATGCTGGAGGCCGAGAAGGAGCATGAGGGCGAGAAGGAGCAGGAGGACGAGAAGGAGCATGAGGGCGAGAAGGAGCAATAGGTGGACAAGGAGCAGGAGGTGGATCAGGAGCAGGAGGTGGACAAGGAACAGGATGTAGACACGGAGCAGGAGGTGGACAACGAGCAGGAGGTGGTCAAGGAGCAGTTGGTGGACAAGGAACAGGAGGTGGGCAATGAGCAGCAGGTGGACAATCAGCAGGAGGAGGAGAAGGAGGTGGAGGATGAAGGAGGTGGAGAAGGAGCAGGAGGAGGATAAGGAACAGGAGGTGGAGAAGAAGAAATAGGTGGAGGATGAGCAGGAGGTGGAGTAGGCGCAATATGAGGAGAAGGAGCAGGAGGTGGAGAAGGAGCATGAGGTGGAGAAGGATTAGGAGCTGGAGAATGAGCAGGCGGGAGACAAGGAGCAGGAGGTGGAGAAGGAGCATGAGGAGGAGCAGGAGGAGAAGAAGGAGCAGGAGGTGGAGAAGGAGCAGGCGATGGAGAAGGAGCAGGAGTTGGAGAAGGAGCAGGAGGACGAGAAGGAGCAGGAGGGCGAGAAGAAGCAGGAGGGCGAGAAGGAGCAGGGGGGCGAGAAGGAGCTGGAGGACGAGAAGGAGCAGGACGGCGAGAAGGGGCACTACGTGGACAAGGAGCAGGAGGTGGACACGGAGCAGGAGGTGGACAATGAGCAGGAGGAGGAGAAGGAGATGGAGGAGGAGAAGGAGGTGGAGAAGGAGCAGGAGGAGGAGAAAGGATAGGACGTGGAGAAGAAGCAATTGGTGGAGAATGAGCAGGAGGCGGAGACGGACCAGGAGGGGGAGTAGGACAAGGAGTTGGAGAAGAAGCAGGAGGAGGAGCAGGAGCAGGAGGAGAAGAGGGAGCAGGAAGTGGAGAAGGAGCAGGAGGTGGAGAAGGAGCAGGAAGTGGCGAAGGAGTAGGAGGTGGAAAAGGAGCAGGAGGGAGACAAAGAGCGGGAGGGCGAGAAGATGCTGGAGGCCGAGAAGGAGCATGAGGGCGAGAAGGAGCAGGAGGACGAGAAGGAGCATGAGGGCGAGAAGGAGCAATAGGTGGACAAGGAGCAGGAGGTGGACAAGGAACAGGAGGAGGAGAAGGAGGTGGAGGAGGAGATGTAGGTGGAGAAGGAACAGGAGATGGAGAAGGACCAGGATGGCGATTAGGAGAAGGAGTTGGAGAAGAAGCAGGAGGAGGAGGAGGAGCAGGAGGAGAAGGAGGAGCAGGAGGTGGAGAAGGACCAGGATGTGGAGAAGGAGCAGGAGGCGGAGCAGGAGCAGGAAGAGGAGGAGGAGTAGGAGGTGGAAAAGGAGCAGGAGGGAGACAAGGAGCGGGAGGGCGAGAAGATGCTGGAGGCCGAGAAGGAGCATGAGGGCGAGAAGGAGCAGGAGGACGAGAAGGAGCATGAGGGCGAGAAGGAGCAATAGGTGGACAAGGAGCAGGAGGTGTAGAAGGAGCAGGAAGTGGCGAAGGAGTAGGAGGTGGAAAAGGAGCAGGAGGGAGACAAAGAGCGGGAGGGCGAGAAGATGCTGGAGGCCGAGAAGGAGCATGAGGGCGAGAAGGAGCAGGAGGACGAGAAGGAGCATGAGGGCGAGAAGGAGCAATAGGTGGACAAGGAGCAGGAGGTGGATCAGGAGCAGGAGGTGGACAAGGAACAGGATGTAGACACGGAGCAGGAGGTGGACAACGAGCAGGAGGTGGTCAAGGAGCAGTTGGTGGACAAGGAACAGGAGGTGGGCAATGAGCAGCAGGTGGACAATCAGCAGGAGGAGGAGAAGGAGGTGGAGGATGAAGGAGGTGGAGAAGGAGCAGGAGGAGGATAAGGAACAGGAGGTGGAGAAGAAGAAATAGGTGGAGGATGAGCAGGAGGTGGAGTAGGCGCAATATGAGGAGAAGGAGCAGGAGGTGGAGAAGGAGCATGAGGTGGAGAAGGATTAGGAGCTGGAGAATGAGCAGGCGGGAGACAAGGAGCAGGAGGTGGAGAAGGAGCATGAGGAGGAGCAGGAGGAGAAGAAGGAGCAGGAGGTGGAGAAGGAGCAGGCGATGGAGAAGGAGCAGGAGTTGGAGAAGGAGCAGGAGGACGAGAAGGAGCAGGAGGGCGAGAAGAAGCAGGAGGGCGAGAAGGAGCAGGGGGGCGAGAAGGAGCTGGAGGACGAGAAGGAGCAGGACGGCGAGAAGGGGCACTACGTGGACAAGGAGCAGGAGGTGGACACGGAGCAGGAGGTGGACAATGAGCAGGAGGAGGAGAAGGAGATGGAGGAGGAGAAGGAGGTGGAGAAGGAGCAGGAGGAGGAGAAAGGATAGGACGTGGAGAAGAAGCAATTGGTGGAGAATGAGCAGGAGGCGGAGACGGACCAGGAGGGGGAGTAGGACAAGGAGTTGGAGAAGAAGCAGGAGGAGGAGCAGGAGCAGGAGGAGAAGAGGGAGCAGGAAGTGGAGAAGGAGCAGGAGGTGGAGAAGGAGCAGGAGGAGGAGAAGGAGCAGGAGGAGGAGAATGAGCAGGAGGAGGAGAAGGAGCAGGAGTGGAGAAGGAGCAGGAGAAGAAGAAGGAGCAGGAGGGAGTCAAGAAGCAGGAGGAAGACAAAGACCAGCAGGTGGAGAAGGAGCAGGAGGAGGAGAAGGAGGAGAAGAAGGAGCAGGAGGTGGTGAATGAGCAGGAGTGGAGAAGGAGCAGGAGGTGGAGAAGGAGCAGGAGGGCAGGAAGTAGCAGGAGCGTGAGAAGGAGCAGGAGGTGGACAAGGAGCAGGATGTGGGCAAGGAGCAGAAGGTGGACAAGGAGCAGGAGGGGGACAAGGAGCAGGAGGTGTACAAGGAGCAGGAAGTGGACAAGGAACAGGAGGAGGAGAAAGGTGGAGGAGGAGAAGGAGGTGGAGAAGGAGCAGGAGGAGGAGAAGGAACAGGAGTTGGAGAAGAAGCAAGAGGTGGAGAAGGAGCAGGAGGCGGAGAAGGAGCAGGAAGAGGAGGATTAGTAGGATCAGGAGGTTGAGATGGAGCAGGAGGTGGAGAAGGAGCAGGATGTGGAGAAGGAACAGGACGTGGAGAAGGCGCAAAATGAGGAGAAGGAGCAGGAGGTGGAGAAGGAGCAGGAGGTGGAGAAGGAGCAGGAGTTGAAGAAGGAGTAGGAGGTGGAGAAGTAGCAGGAGGGTGACAAGGAGCGGGAGGTCGAGAAGAAGCAGGAGAGCGAGAAGGAGCACTTGGTGGACAAGGAGCAGGAGGTGGACAAGGAGCAGGAGGTGGACAAGGAACAGGATGTAGACATGGAGCAGGAGGTGGACAAGGAGCAGGAGGAGGAGAAGTAGGAGGAGGAGGTGAAGGAGGAACAAGAGGTGGTGAATGAGCAGGAGAGGAGAAGGAGCAGGAGGTGGAGAAGGAACAGGAGAAGGAGGTGGAGAAGTTGCAGCAGGAGCAGATGAAGCAGCAGGAGGAGCAGTAGCAGCAGGAGGAGACGGAGCATAAGTGGAGAAGGAGCAGGAGGTGGAGAATGATGAGGAGGTGGAGAAGGAGCAGGGGTGGAGAACAAGGAGGAGGAGGAGATCGATTAAGAGGAGGAGGGTGATCTGGAGGATCAGAAGGAGCAGGAGGAGGAGGACGAGAACGAGCAGGTGGAGGTTGAGCAGCAGGTTGGGAAGGGGCAGGAGGTGGAGAAGGAGCAGGAGGAGGAGTTTGAGCAGGAGGGGGAGAATGAGCAAGAGGGGGAGAAGGAGCAGGAGTGGGAGAAGGAGCAGGACGGGGAGAAGGTGCCAGAGGTGGAGAAGGAGCAGGAGGGGGAGGAGGCGAAGGCGCAGGTGGTGGCGATGGAGCAGGAGTGGAGAAGGAGCAGGAGAAGAAGAAGGAGCAGGAGGAGGAGTACGAGCAGGAGGAGGAGAAGGAGCAGGATGTGGAGAAGGCGCAAGATGAGGACAAGGAGCAGGAGGTGGAGAAGGAGCAGGAGAAGGAGAAGGAGCAGTTGGTGGAGAAGGAGCAAGAGGAGGAGACGGAGCAGACGGTGGAGATGGAGCAGAAGTGGAGAAGGAGAAGAAGAAGGAGCAGGAGGAGGAGTGGGAGCAGGAGGAGGAGAAGGAGCAGGAGGTGGACAAGGAGCAGGAGGAGGAGAAGGAGCAGGAGGAGGAGAAGGAGGAGGAGGAGAAGGAGCAGGAGGTGGACAAGGAGCAGAAGGAGGAGAAGGAGGTGGAGGAGGAGGAGGAGGTTGAGAAGGAGCAGGAGGAGGAGAAGGACCAGGAGGGGGAGTAGGAGAAGGAGTTGGAGAAGAAGCAGGAGGAGGAGCAGGAGCTGGAGGAGATGAAGGATCAGGAGGAGGAGAAGGTGCAGGAGGAGGAGAAGTAGTAGGAGGTGCAGATGGAGCAGGAGTGGCGAAGGAGCATGAGAAGAAAAAGGAGCAAGAGGAGGAGTTGAAGCACGAGGAGGAGAAGAAGTAGGAGGTGGAGAATGCGCAAGATGAGGAGAAGGAGCAGGAGGTGGAGAAGGAGCAGGAGAGAGACAAGGAGCAGGAGGGAGTCAAGCAGCAGGAGGTGGAGAAGGAGCAGGAGGAGGAGAAGGAGGAGAAGAAGGAGCAGGATGCGGTGAATGAGCAGGAGTGGGGAAGGAGCAGGAGGTGGAGAAGGAGCAGGAGGGCAGGAAGTAGCAGGAGGGGGAGAAGGAGCAGGAGGTGGAAAAGGAGCAGGAGGTGGACAAAGTGCAGGAGGTGGACAAGGAGCAGGAGGTTGACAAGGAGCAGGAGGTGGACAAGGAGCAGGAGGTGGACAAGGAACAGGAGGAGGAGAAGGAGGTGGAGGAGGAGATGTAGGTGGAGAAGGAACAGGAGATGGAGAAGGACCAGGAGGGCGATTAGGAGAAGGAGTTGGAGAAGAAGCAGGAGGAGGAGGAGGAGCAGGAGGAGAAGGAGGAGCAGGAGGTGGAGAAGGACCAGGATGTGGAGAAGGAGCAGGAGGCGGAGCAGGAGCAGGAAGAGGAGGAGGAGTAGGAGGTGGAAAAGGAGCAGGAGGGAGACAAGGAGCGGGAGGGCGAGAAGATGCTGGAGGCCGAGAAGGAGCATGAGGGCGAGAAGGAGCAGGAGGACGAGAAGGAGCATGAGGGCGAGAAGGAGCAATAGGTGGACAAGGAGCAGGAGGTGTAGAAGGAGCAGGAAGTGGCGAAGGAGTAGGAGGTGGAAAAGGAGCAGGAGGGAGACAAAGAGCGGGAGGGCGAGAAGATGCTGGAGGCCGAGAAGGAGCATGAGGGCGAGAAGGAGCAGGAGGACGAGAAGGAGCATGAGGGCGAGAAGGAGCAATAGGTGGACAAGGAGCAGGAGGTGGACAAGGAACAGGAGGAGGAGAAGGAGGTGGAGGAGGAGATGTAGGTGGAGAAGGAACAGGAGATGGAGAAGGACCAGGATGGCGATTAGGAGAAGGAGTTGGAGAAGAAGCAGGAGGAGGAGGAGGAGCAGGAGGAGAAGGAGGAGCAGGAGGTGGAGAAGGACCAGGATGTGGAGAAGGAGCAGGAGGCGGAGCAGGAGCAGGAAGAGGAGGAGGAGTAGGAGGTGGAAAAGGAGCAGGAGGGAGACAAGGAGCGGGAGGGCGAGAAGATGCTGGAGGCCGAGAAGGAGCATGAGGGCGAGAAGGAGCAGGAGGACGAGAAGGAGCATGAGGGCGAGAAGGAGCAATAGGTGGACAAGGAGCAGGAGGTGTAGAAGGAGCAGGAAGTGGCGAAGGAGTAGGAGGTGGAAAAGGAGCAGGAGGGAGACAAAGAGCGGGAGGGCGAGAAGATGCTGGAGGCCGAGAAGGAGCATGAGGGCGAGAAGGAGCAGGAGGACGAGAAGGAGCATGAGGGCGAGAAGGAGCAATAGGTGGACAAGGAGCAGGAGGTGGATCAGGAGCAGGAGGTGGACAAGGAACAGGATGTAGACACGGAGCAGGAGGTGGACAACGAGCAGGAGGTGGTCAAGGAGCAGTTGGTGGACAAGGAACAGGAGGTGGGCAATGAGCAGCAGGTGGACAATCAGCAGGAGGAGGAGAAGGAGGTGGAGGATGAAGGAGGTGGAGAAGGAGCAGGAGGAGGATAAGGAACAGGAGGTGGAGAAGAAGAAATAGGTGGAGGATGAGCAGGAGGTGGAGTAGGCGCAATATGAGGAGAAGGAGCAGGAGGTGGAGAAGGAGCATGAGGTGGAGAAGGATTAGGAGCTGGAGAATGAGCAGGCGGGAGACAAGGAGCAGGAGGTGGAGAAGGAGCATGAGGAGGAGCAGGAGGAGAAGAAGGAGCAGGAGGTGGAGAAGGAGCAGGCGATGGAGAAGGAGCAGGAGTTGGAGAAGGAGCAGGAGGACGAGAAGGAGCAGGAGGGCGAGAAGAAGCAGGAGGGCGAGAAGGAGCAGGGGGGCGAGAAGGAGCTGGAGGACGAGAAGGAGCAGGACGGCGAGAAGGGGCACTACGTGGACAAGGAGCAGGAGGTGGACACGGAGCAGGAGGTGGACAATGAGCAGGAGGAGGAGAAGGAGATGGAGGAGGAGAAGGAGGTGGAGAAGGAGCAGGAGGAGGAGAAAGGATAGGACGTGGAGAAGAAGCAATTGGTGGAGAATGAGCAGGAGGCGGAGACGGACCAGGAGGGGGAGTAGGACAAGGAGTTGGAGAAGAAGCAGGAGGAGGAGCAGGAGCAGGAGGAGAAGAGGGAGCAGGAAGTGGAGAAGGAGCAGGAGGTGGAGAAGGAGCAGGAGGAGGAGAAGGAGCAGGAGGAGGAGAATGAGCAGGAGGAGGAGAAGGAGCAGGAGTGGAGAAGGAGCAGGAGAAGAAGAAGGAGCAGGAGGGAGTCAAGAAGCAGGAGGAAGACAAAGACCAGCAGGTGGAGAAGGAGCAGGAGGAGGAGAAGGAGGAGAAGAAGGAGCAGGAGGTGGTGAATGAGCAGGAGTGGAGAAGGAGCAGGAGGTGGAGAAGGAGCAGGAGGGCAGGAAGTAGCAGGAGCGTGAGAAGGAGCAGGAGGTGGACAAGGAGCAGGATGTGGGCAAGGAGCAGAAGGTGGACAAGGAGCAGGAGGGGGACAAGGAGCAGGAGGTGTACAAGGAGCAGGAAGTGGACAAGGAACAGGAGGAGGAGAAAGGTGGAGGAGGAGAAGGAGGTGGAGAAGGAGCAGGAGGAGGAGAAGGAACAGGAGTTGGAGAAGAAGCAAGAGGTGGAGAAGGAGCAGGAGGCGGAGAAGGAGCAGGAAGAGGAGGATTAGTAGGATCAGGAGGTTGAGATGGAGCAGGAGGTGGAGAAGGAGCAGGATGTGGAGAAGGAACAGGACGTGGAGAAGGCGCAAAATGAGGAGAAGGAGCAGGAGGTGGAGAAGGAGCAGGAGGTGGAGAAGGAGCAGGAGTTGAAGAAGGAGTAGGAGGTGGAGAAGTAGCAGGAGGGTGACAAGGAGCGGGAGGTCGAGAAGAAGCAGGAGAGCGAGAAGGAGCACTTGGTGGACAAGGAGCAGGAGGTGGACAAGGAGCAGGAGGTGGACAAGGAACAGGATGTAGACATGGAGCAGGAGGTGGACAAGGAGCAGGAGGAGGAGAAGTAGGAGGAGGAGGTGAAGGAGGAACAAGAGGTGGTGAATGAGCAGGAGAGGAGAAGGAGCAGGAGGTGGAGAAGGAACAGGAGAAGGAGGTGGAGAAGTTGCAGCAGGAGCAGATGAAGCAGCAGGAGGAGCAGTAGCAGCAGGAGGAGACGGAGCATAAGTGGAGAAGGAGCAGGAGGTGGAGAATGATGAGGAGGTGGAGAAGGAGCAGGGGTGGAGAACAAGGAGGAGGAGGAGATCGATTAAGAGGAGGAGGGTGATCTGGAGGATCAGAAGGAGCAGGAGGAGGAGGACGAGAACGAGCAGGTGGAGGTTGAGCAGCAGGTTGGGAAGGGGCAGGAGGTGGAGAAGGAGCAGGAGGAGGAGTTTGAGCAGGAGGGGGAGAATGAGCAAGAGGGGGAGAAGGAGCAGGAGTGGGAGAAGGAGCAGGACGGGGAGAAGGTGCCAGAGGTGGAGAAGGAGCAGGAGGGGGAGGAGGCGAAGGCGCAGGTGGTGGCGATGGAGCAGGAGTGGAGAAGGAGCAGGAGAAGAAGAAGGAGCAGGAGGAGGAGTACGAGCAGGAGGAGGAGAAGGAGCAGGATGTGGAGAAGGCGCAAGATGAGGACAAGGAGCAGGAGGTGGAGAAGGAGCAGGAGAAGGAGAAGGAGCAGTTGGTGGAGAAGGAGCAAGAGGAGGAGACGGAGCAGACGGTGGAGATGGAGCAGAAGTGGAGAAGGAGAAGAAGAAGGAGCAGGAGGAGGAGTGGGAGCAGGAGGAGGAGAAGGAGCAGGAGGTGGACAAGGAGCAGGAGGAGGAGAAGGAGCAGGAGGAGGAGAAGGAGGAGGAGGAGAAGGAGCAGGAGGTGGACAAGGAGCAGAAGGAGGAGAAGGAGGTGGAGGAGGAGGAGGAGGTTGAGAAGGAGCAGGAGGAGGAGAAGGAACAGGAGGTGGAGAAGAAGCAATAGGTCGAGAAGGAGCAGGAGGCAGAGAAGGACCAGGAGGGGGAGTAGGAGAAGGAGTTGGAGAAGAAGCAGGAGGAGGAGCAGGAGCTGGAGGAGATGAAGGATCAGGAGGAGGAGAAGGTGCAGGAGGAGGAGAAGTAGTAGGAGGTGCAGATGGAGCAGGAGTGGCGAAGGAGCATGAGAAGAAAAAGGAGCAAGAGGAGGAGTTGAAGCACGAGGAGGAGAAGAAGTAGGAGGTGGAGAATGCGCAAGATGAGGAGAAGGAGCAGGAGGTGGAGAAGGAGCAGGAGAGAGACAAGGAGCAGGAGGGAGTCAAGCAGCAGGAGGTGGAGAAGGAGCAGGAGGAGGAGAAGGAGGAGAAGAAGGAGCAGGAGGTGGTGAATGAGCAGGAGTGGAGAAGGAGCAGGAGATGGAAAAGGAGCAGGAAGGCGAGAAGGAGCAGGAAGTCGAGAAGCAGCAGGTTGGCGAGATGGAGCAGGAGGGCGAGAAGGCGCAGGAGTGGACAAGGAGCAGGAGGTGGACAAGCAGCAGGAGGGGGAGCAGGAGGTGGACAAGCAGCAGGAGGAGGAGCAGGAGGTGGAGAAGGAGCAGGAGGTGGAAAAGGAGCAGGAGGTGGAGAAGGATCAGAGGGAGACAAGGAGCATGAGGTGGAGAAGGAGCAGGTGGAGGAGGATGTGAAGAACTAGCAGCAGGAGCAGAAGAAGCAGCAGGAGGAGAAGTAGCAGCAGGATGAGACGGAGCAGAAGCGGGAGAAGGAGCAGAAGTGGGAGTAGGAGCAGGAGCAGGAGCAGGAGAAAGAGCATTAAGTGCAGAAGGAGCAGGAGGAGGAGGTTGAGCAAAAGTGGAGAAGGAGCAGGAGGTGGAGAATGATAAGGAGGTGGAGAAGGAGCAGGGGTGGAGAACAAGAAGGAGGAGGCGATTGAGCAGGAGGTGGGGAAGGAGCAGTATGTGGAGAAGGAGCAGCAGCAGGAGGGTGAGCAAGAGTTGGAGGGTGAGCTGGAGGAGCTGAAGGAGCAGGAGGAGGAGGAGAAGGAGCAGATGGAGGTTGAGCTGCAGCTGGAGATGGAGCAGGAATTGAGAAAGAGCAGGAGGAGTAGAAGGAGCAGGCGGAGAAGAAGGAGCAGGAGGAGGAGTAGGAGTAGGAGAAGGAGAAGGAGCAGGATGTGGAGAAGGATCAGGAGAAGAAGAACAGCAGGGGGAGGAGTAGGAGCAGGAGGAGGATTAGGAGCAGGAGGAGTAACAGGAGCAGGAGGTGGAGAAGGCGCAAGATGGGGAGAAGGAGCAGGAAGTGGAGAAGGAGCAGAAGGAGGAGAAGGGGCACGAGGTGGAGAAGGAGCAGGAGGGAGACAAGGAGCAGGAGTTGGAGAAGGAGCAGGAGGAGGAGAAGGAGCAGGAGGAGAAGAAGGAGCAGGAGGTTGAGTAGGAGAAGGAGTTGGAGAAGAAGCAGGAGGAGGAGCATGAGCTGGAGGAGAAGAAGGAGCAGTAGGTGGAGAAGGAGCAGGAGGCAGAGAAGGAGCAGGAGTGGAGTAGGAGCAGGAGGAGGAGAAGGAGCAGGAGGAGAAGAAGGAGCCGGAGGTGTAGATGGAGCCGGAGTGGAGAAGGAGCAGGAGAAGAAATAGGAGCAGGAGGAGGAGTAGAAGCAGGAGGAGCAGAAGGAGCAGGAGGAGGAGAAGGAGCAGGAGGGAGAGGAGGAGGAACAGGAGGTGGAGAAGAAGCAATAGGTCAAGAAGGAACAGGAGGCGGAGAAGGACCAGAAGGGGGAGTAGGAGAAGGAGTTGGAGAAGAAGCAGGAAGAGGGGCATGAGCTGGAGGAGAAGAAGGAGCAATAGGTGGAGAAGGAGCATGAGGTGGAGAAGGAGCAGGAGGAGGAGAAGTAGCAGGAGGAGGAGAAGGAGCAGGAGGAGAAGAAGGAGCCGGAGGTGAAGATGGAGCCGGAGTGGAGAAGGAGCAGGAGAACAAAACGGAGCAGGAGGAGGAGTAGAAGCAGGAGGAGGAGAAGAAGCAGGAGGTGGAGAAGGAGCAGGAGGGAGACAAGGAGCAGGAGGTGGAGAAGGAGCAGGAGGTGGTGAAGGAGCAGGAGGGAGACAAGGAGCAGGAGGTGGAGAAGGAGCAGGAGGAGGAGGAGGAGCAGGAGGTGGAGATGAAGCCGGAGTGGAGAAGGAGCAGGAGAAGCAGAAGGAGCAGGAGGAGGACTACCAGCAGAAGGAGGAGAAGGAGCAGAAGGTGGAGAAGGCGCAAGATGAGGAGAAGGAGCAGGAGGTGGAGAAGGAGCAGGAGTGGAGTAGGAGCAGGAGAAGTAGAAGCAGCGCGAGGCGGAGTACGAGCAGGAGGAGGGGAAGGAGCAAGAGATGGAGAAGGCGGAAAATGAGGAGAAGGCGCAGGAGGTGGAGAATGATGAGGAGTTGGAGAAGGAGCAGGAGGTGGACAAGGATCAGGAGGATGAGAAGGAGGTGGAGGAGGAGAAGGAGGTGGAGACGTAGCAGGAGGTGGAGAAGGAGCAGGAGGGAGACAAGGAGCAGGAGGTGGAGAAGGAGCAGGAGGTGGTGAAGGAGCAGGAGGGAGAGAAGGAGCAGGAGGTGGAGAAGGAGCAGGAGGAGGAGAAGGAGCAGGAGGAAGAGGAGGAGGAGGAGCAGGAGGTGGAGAAGGAGGAGGAGAAGGAGCAGGAGGTGGAGATGAAGCCGGAGTGGAGAAGGAGCAGGAGAAGAAGAAGGAGCAGGAGGAGGACTAGCAGCAGAAGGAGGAGAAGAAGCAGAAGGTGGAGAAGGCGCAAGATGAGGAGAAGGCGCAGGAGGAGGAGAAGGAAGTGGAGGAGGAGAAGGAGGTGGAGACGTAGCAGGAGGAGGAGAAGCAACAGGAGGTGGAGAAGAAGCAATAGGTCGAGAAGGAGCAGGAAGCGGAGAAGGACCAGAAGGGCGAGGAGGAGAAGGAGTTGGAGAAGAAGCAGGAGGAGGAGCATGAGCAGGAGGAGAAGAAGGAGCAGGAGGTGGAGAAGGAGCAGGAGGAGGAGAAGGAGCAGGAGGAGGAGAAGGAGCAGGAATGGAGAAGGAGCGGGAGGTGGAGATGGAGCAGGAGGTGGAGAAGGAGCAGGAGGTGGAGAAGGAGCAGGAGGAGGAGAAGGAGGAGAAGAAGGAGCAGGAGGTGGTGAATGAGCAGGAGAAGAAGAAAGAGCAGGAGGTGGAGAAGAAGCAATAGGTCGAGAAGGAGCAGGAAGCGGAGAAGGACCAGAAGGGGGAGGAGGAGAAGGAGTTGGAGAAGAAGCAGGAGGAGGAGCATGAGCAGGAGGAGGAGAAGGAGAAGGAGGAGGAGAAGGAGCAGGAGGAGGAGAAGGAGCAGGAGGAAGAGGAGAAGAAGGAGCAGGAGGTGGAGAAGGAGCAGGAGGTGGAGAAGGAGCAGGAGGAGGAGAAGGAGCAGGAGGAGGAGAAGGAGCAGGAGTGCTGAAGAAGCAGGAGAAGAAGAAAGAGCAAGAGGTGGAGAAGGCGCAAGAAGACGAGAAGGAGCAGGATTTGGAAAAGGAGCAGGAGGTGGGGAAGGAGCAGGGGAAGGAGAAGGAGCAGGAGTGAGAAAAGGAGCAGGAGTGAGAAAAGGAGCAGGAGGAAGACAAGGAGCAGGAGGTGGAGAAGGAGCAGGAGGAGGAGAAGGAGGAGAAGAAGGAGCAGGAGGTGGTGAATGAGCAGGAGTGGAGAAGGAGCAGGAGGTGGAGAAGGAGCAGGAGGAGGAGAAGGAGGAGGAGAAGGAGCAGGAGGAGGAGAAGGAGCAGGAGGAAGAGGAGAAGAAGGAGCAGGAGGTGGAGAAGGAGCAGGAGGAGGAGAAGGAGGAGATGAAGGAGCAGGAGGTGGTGAATGAGCAGGAGTGGAGAAGGAGCAGGAGGTGGAGAAGGAGCAGGAGGTGGACAAGGATCAGGAGATGGACACAGAGCAGGAGGTGGACAATGAGAAGGAGGTGGACAAGGAGCAGGAGGTGGACAAGGAGCAGGAGGAGGAGAAGGAGGAGGAGGAGGAGAAGGAGGTGGAGAAGGAGCAGGAGGAGGAGAGGGAACAGGACGTGGAGAAAAAGCAATATGTGGAGAAGGACTAGGAGGCGGAGAAGGACCAGGAGGGGGAGAAGGAGCAGGAGGTGGAGAAGGAGCAGGAGGTGGAGAAGGAGCAGGAGGAGGAGAAGGAGAAGGAGGAGGAGAAGGAGCAGGAGGAGGAGAAGGAGCAGGAGGTAGAGATGGCGCAAGATGAGGAGATGGAGCAGGAGGTGGAGAAGGAGGAGGAGGTCGAGAAGGAGCAGGAGGTGGAGAAGGAGCAGGAGGGAGAAAACGAGCAGGAGGAAGAAAAGAAGCAGGAGGTGGAGAAGGAGCAGGAGGAGGAGAAGGAGGTGAAGAAGGAGCAGGAGGTGGTGAATGAGCAGAAATGGAGAAGGAGCAGGAGGTGGACAAGGAGCAGGAGGGCTGGAAGGAGCAGGAGGGCGTGAAGGAGCTGGAGGACGAGAAGGAGCAGGAAGGCGAGAAGGAGCACTATGTGGACAAGGAGCAGGAGGTGCACAAGGAGCAGGAGGTGGACAAGGATCAGGAGATGGACACAGAGCAGGAGGTGGACAATGAGAAGGAGGTGGGGAAGGAGCAGGAGAAGGAGAAGGAGCGGGAGGTGGAGATGGAGCAGGAGGTGGAGAAGGAGCAGGAGGTGGAGAAGGAGCAGAAGGGAGACAAGGAGCAGGAGGGAGTCACAGAGCAGGAGGGGGAGAAGGAGCAGGAGGAGGAGAAGGAGGAGAAGAAGGAGCAGGAGGTGGTGAATGAGCAGGAGTCGAGAAGGAGCAGGAGATGGACAAGGAGCAGGAGTTGGACAAGGAGCAGGAGGTGGACAAGGAGCAGGAGGTGGACATGGAGCAGGAAGTGGACAAGGAACAGGACGAGGAGAAGGAGGAGGAGGAGGAGAAGGAGGTGGAGAAGGAGCAGGAGGAGGAGAAGGAACAGGAGGTGGAGAAGAAGTAACAGGTGGAGAACGAGCAGGAGGCGGAGAAGGACAAGGAGGGCGAGTGGGAGCAGGAGGGCGAGAAGGAGCAGTCGGGCGAGAAGGAGCTGGAGGACGAGATGGAGCAGGAGGGCGAGAAGGAGCACTAGGTGGACAAGGAGCAGGAGGAGGAGAAGGAGATGGAGGTGGACACGGAGCAGGAGGTGGACAATGAGCAGGAGGTGGACATGGAGCCGGAGGTGGACAAGGAGCAGGAGGAGGAGAAGTAGCAGGAGGAGGAGAAGGAGGTGGAGGAGGAGGAGGAGGTGGAGAAGGAGCAGGAGGAAGAGAAGGAACTGGAGGTGGAAAAGAAGCAATAGGTGGAGAAGAAGCAGGAGGCGGAGAAGGACCAGCAGGGGGAGTAGGAGAAGGAGTTGGAGAAGAAGCTGGAGGACGAGGATGAGGGTGAGGAGGATGAGAAGGAGCAGGAATTGGAGAAGGAGCAGGAGGAGGAGAAGGAGCAGAAGGAGGAGAAGGAGCAGGATGTGGGGATGGAGCAGGAGTGGAGAAGGAGCAGGAGAAGAAGAAGGAGCAGGAGGAGGAGTAGGAGCAGGAGAAGAAGAAGTAGCAGGAGGAGGAGAAGGAGGTGGAGGAGGAGGAGGAGGAGGTGGAGAAGGAGCAGGAGGAGGAGAAGTTATAGAAGAAGGAGCAGGAGGTGGTGAATGAGCAGGAGTGGAAAAGGAGCAGCAGGTGGATAAAGAGCAGAAGAAGGAGGTGGTGAAGTAGCAGCAGGAGGAGAAGAAGCCGCAGGAGAAGAAGTAGCAGCAGGTGGAGAAGGTTCAGAAGCGGGAGAAGGAGCTGAAGCGGGAGAAGGAGCAGAAGCGGGAGAAGGAGCAGAAGCGGGAGTAGGAGCTGGAGCGGGCGAAGGAGAATGAAGAGGAGATGGAGCAGGAGGAGGAGGTTGAGCAAAAGTGGAGAAGGAGCAGGAGGTAGAGAATGATGAGGAGGTTGAGAAGGAGCAGGAGGTGGAGATGAAGCAGGAGTGGGGACGGAGCTGGAGAAGAAGAAGGAGCAGGTGGAAGACTTGCAGCAGAACGCGGAGAAGGAGCAGAAGGTGGAGAAGGCGCAAGATGAGGAGAAGGCGCAGGAGGTGGAGAATGAGCAGGAGGTGGAGAAGGAGCAGGAGGTGGACAAGGAGCAGGTGGAGGAGAAGGAGGTGGAGGAGGAGAAGGAGGTGGAGACGGAGCAGGAGGAGGAAAAGGAACTGGAGGTGGAGAAGAAGCAATCGGTCGAGAAGGAGCAGGAGGCGGAGAAGGACCAGAAGGGGGAGTAGGAGAAGGAGTTGGAGAAGAAGCTGGAGGAGGAGCATGAGCAGGAGGAGAAGAAGGAGCAGGAGGAGGAGAAGGAGCAGGAGGAGGAGAAGGAGCAGTAGTGCAGAAGGAGCAGGAGAAGAAGAAACAGCAGGAGATGGAGCAGGCGCAAGGAGAGGAGAAGGAGCAGGAGGTGGAGATGGAGCAGGAGGTGGAGATGGAGCAGGAGGTGGAGAAGTAGCAGGCGGGAGAAAAGGAGCAGGAGGAAGACAAGGAGCAGGAGGTGGAGAAGGAGCAGGAGGAGGAGAAGGAGGAGAAGAATGAGCAGGAGGTGGTGAATGAGCAGGAGTGGAGAAGGAACAGAAGGTGGAGTAGGAGCAGGAGGAGGAGAAGGTGCAGGAGGAGGAGAAGGAGCAGGAGTGCAGAAGGAGCAGGTGAAGAAGAAAGAGGAGGAGGTGGAGAAGGCGCAAGAAGAGGAGAAGGAGCAGGAGGTGGAGAAGGAGCAGGAGGTGGGGATGGAGCAGGGGAAGGAGAAGGAGCAGGAGTTGGAGATGGAGCAGGAGGTGGAGAAAGTGCAGGAGGTGGAGACGGAGCATGAGGTAGAAAATCAGCAGGAGGAAGACAAGGAGCAGGAGGTGGAGAAGGACCAGGAGGAGGAGAACGAGGAGAAGAAGGAGCAGCAGGTGGTGAATGAGCAGGAGTGGAGAAGGAGCAGGAGGTGGAGAAGGAGCAGGTGGAGGAGAAGGTGAAGGAGGAGGAGAAGGAGCAGGAGGAGGAGAAGGAGCAGGAGGAAGAGGAGGAGTAGGAGCAGGAGGTGGAGATGGAGCGGGAGGAGGAGAAGGAGCAGGAGGTGGAGATGAAGCAGGAGTGGAGAAGGAGCAGGAGAAGAAGAAGGACCAGGAGGAGGACTAGCAGCAGATGGAGGAGAAGGAGCAGAAGGTGGAGAAGGCGCAAGATGAGGAGAAGGAGCAGGAGGTGGAGAAGGAGCAGGAGTGGAGGAGGAGCAGGAGAAGTAGAAGCAGCGCGAGGAGGTGTACGAGCAGGAGGAGGAGAAGGAGCAGGAGATGGAGAAGGCGGAAAATGCGGAGAAGGGGCAGGAGGTGGAGAATGAGCAGGAGGTGGAGAAGGAGCAGGAGATGGACAAGGAGCAGGTGAAGGAGAAGGACGTGGAGGAGGAGAAGGACGTGGAGACGGAGCAGGAGGAGGAGAAGGAACAGGAGGTGGAGAAGATGCAATCGGTCGAGAAGGAGCAGGAGACGGAGAAGGACCAGAAGGGGGAGTAGGAGAAGGAGTTGGAGAAGAAGCTGGAGGATGAGCATGAGCAGGAGGAGAAGAAGGAGCAGGAGGTGGAGAAGGAGCAGGAGGTGGAGAAGGAGCAGGAGGAGGAGAAGGAGCAGGAGGAGGAGAAGGAGCAGTAGTGCAGAAGAAGCAGGAGAAGAAGAAACAGCAGGAGGTGGAGAAGGCACAAGAAGAGGAGAAGGAGCAGGAGGTGGAGATGGAGCAGGAGGTGGAGAAGGAGCAGGAGGTGGAGAAGTAGCATGCGGGGGAAAAGGAGCAGGAGGAAGACAAGGAGCAGGAGGTGGAGAAGGCGGAAAATGAGGAGAAGGGGCAGGAGGTGGAGAATGAGCAGGAGGTGGAGAAGGAGCAGGAGATGGACAAGGAGCAGGTGGAGGAGAAGGAGGTGGAGGAGGAGAAGGAGGTGGAGACGGAGCAGGAGGAGGAAAAGGAACAGGAGGTGGAGAAGAAGCAATCGGTCGAGAAGGAGCAGGAGGCGGAGAAGGACCAGAAGTGGGAGTAGGAGAAGGAGTTGGAGAAGAAGCTGGAGGATGAGCATGAGCAGGAGGAGAAGAAGGAGCAGGAGGTGGAGAAGGAGCAGGAGGTGGAGAAGGAGCAGGAGGAGGAGAAGGAGCAGTAGTGCAGAAGGAGCAGGAGAAGAAGAAACAGCAGGAGGTGGAGAAGGGGCAAGAAGAGGAGAAGGAGCAGGAGGTGGAGATGGAGCAGGAGGTTGAGAAGGAGCAGGAGGTGGAGAAGTAGCAGGCGGGAGAAAAGGAGCAGGAGGAAGACAAGGAGCAGGAGGTGGAGAAGGAGCAGGAGGAGGTGAAGGAGGAGAAGAAGGAGCTGGAGGTGGTGAATGAGCAGGAGTGGAGAAGGAGCAGGAGGTGGAGTAGGAGCAGGAGGAGGAGAAGGAGAAGGAGGAGGAGAAGGAGCACAAGGAGGATAAGGAGCAGGAGGGAGAAAAGGAGCAGGAGGAAGACAAGGAGCAGGAGGTGGAGAAGGAGCACGAGGAGGAGAAGGAGGAGAAGAAGGAGCAGGAGGTGGTGAATGAGCAGGAATGGAGAAGGAGCAGGAGGTGGAGAAGGAGCAGGAGGGCAGGAAGTAGCAGGAGGGCGAGAAGGAGCAGGAGGTGAACAAAGAGCAGAAGGTGGACAAGGAGCAGGAGGTGGACAAGGAACAGGAGGAGGAGAAGAAGCAACAGGTGGAGAACGAGCAGGTGGCGGAAAAGGACCAGGAGAGCGACTATGAGAAGGATTTGGAGAAGAAGTAGGAGGAGGAGCAGGAGCAGGAGGAGAAGAAGGAGCAGGAGGTGGAGAAGGAGCAGGAGGTGGAAAAGGAGCAGGAGGGCGAGAAGGAGCAGGAGGGCGAGAAGGAGCAGGAGGGCGAGAAGGAGCTGGAGGACGAGATGGAGCAGGAGGGCGAGATGGAGCACTAGGTGGACAAGGAGCGGGAGGTGTACAATGAGCAGGAGGTGGACAAGGATCAGGAGGTGGATACGGAGCAGGAGGTGGATAATGAGCAGGAGGTGGACATGGAGACGGAGGTGGACAAGGAGCAGGAGGTAGATAAGGAGAAGTAGGTGGACAAGGAGCAGGACGAGGAGAAGGAGATGGAGGAGGAGAAGGTCGTGGAGAAGGATCAGGAGGAGGAGAAGGAACGGGAGGTGGAGAAGAAGCAGGAGGAGGAGCAGGAGCAGGAGGTGGAGAAGGAGCAGGAGGTGGAGAAGGAGCAGGAGGGCGAGAAGGAGCAGGAGGGCGAGAAGGAGCAGGAGGGCGAGAAGGAGCTGGAGGACGAGATGGAGCAGGAGGGCGAGATGGAGCACTAGGTGGACAAGGAGCAGGAGGTGGACAATGATCAGGAGGTGGACAAGGATCAGGAGTTGGATACGGAGCAGGAGGTGGATAATGAGCAGGAGGTGAACATGGAGACGGAGGTGGACAAGGAGCAGGTGGAGGAGAAGGAGGTGGAGGAGGAGAAGGAGGTGGAGACGGAGCAGGAGGAGGAAAAGGAACAGGAGGTGGAGTAGAAGCAATCGGTCGAGAAGGAGCAGGAGGCGGAGAAGGACCAGAAGGGGGAGTAGGAGAAGGAGTTGGAGAAGAAGCTGGAGGATGAGCATGAGCAGGAGGAGAAGAAGGAGCAGGAGGTGGAGAAGGAGCAGGAGGTGGAGAAGGAGCAGGAGGAGGAGAAGGAGCAGTAGTGCAGAAGGAGCAGGAGAAGAAGAAACAGCAGGAGGTGGAGAAGGGGCAAGAAGAGGAGAAGGAGCAGGAGGTGGAGATGGAGCAGGAGGTTGAGAAGGTGCAGGAGGTGGAGAAGTAGCAGGCGGGAGAAAAGGAGCAGGAGGAAGACAAGGAGCAGGAGGTGGAGAAGGAGCAGGAGGAGAAGAAGGAGGAGAAGAAGGAGCTGGAGGTGGTGAATGAGCAGGAGTGGAGAAGGAGCAGGAGGTGGAGTAGGAGCAGGAGGAGGAGAAGGAGAAGGAGGAGGAGAAGGAGCACAAGGAGGATAAGGAGCAGGAGGGAGAAAAGGAGCAGGAGGAAGACAAGGAGCAGGAGGTGGAGAAGGAGCACGAGGAGGAGAAGGAGGAGAAGAAGGAGCAGGAGGTGGTGAATGAGCAGGAATGGAGAAGGAGCAGGAGGTGGAGAAGGAGCAGTAGGGCAGGAAGTAGCAGGAGGGCGAGAAGGAGCAGGAGGTGAACAAAGAGCACGAGGTGGACAAGGAGCAGAAGGTGGACAAGGAGCAGGAGGTGGACAAGGAACAGGAGGTGGAGAAGGAGCACGAGGAGGAGAAGGAGGAGAAGAAGGAGCAGGAGGTGGTGAATGAGCAGGAATGGAGAAGGAGCAGGAGGTGGAGAAGGAGCAGGAGGGCAGGAAGTAGCAGGAGGGCTAGAAGGAGCAGGAGGTGAACAAAGAGCAGGAGGTGGACAAGGAGCAGAAGGTGGACAAGGAGCAGGAGGTGGACAAGGAACAGGAGGAGGAGAAGAAGCAACAGGTGGAGAACGAGCAGGTGGCGGAAAAGGACCAGGAGAGCGACTATGAGAAGGATTTGGAGAAGAAACAGGAGGAGGAGCAGGAGCAGGAGGAGAAGAAGGAGCAGGAGGTGGAGAAGGAGCAGGAGGTGGAAAAGGAGCAGGAGGGCGAGAAGGAGCAGGAGGGCGAGAAGGAGCAGGAGGGCGAGAAGGAGCTGGAGGACGAGATGGAGCAGGAGGGCGAGATGAAGCACTAGGTGGACAAGGAGCGGGAGGTGTACAATGAGCAGGAGGTGGACAAGGATCAGGAGGTGGATACGGAGCAGGAGGTGGATAATGAGCAGGAGGTGGACATGGAGACGGAGGTGGACAAGGAGCAGGAGGTAGATAAGGAGAAGGAGGTGGACAAGGAGCAGGAGGAGGAGAAGGAGATGGAGGAGGAGAAGGTCGTGGAGAAGGATCAGGAGGAGGAGAAGGAACAGGAGGTGGAGAAGAAGCAGGAGGAGGAGCAGGAGCAGGAGGTGGAGAAGGAGCAGCAGGTGGAGAAGGAGCAGGAGGGCGAGAAGGAGCAGGAGGGCGAGAAGGAGCAGGAGGGCGAGAAGGAGCTGGAGGACGAGATGGAGCAGGAGGGCGAGATGGAGCACTAGGTGGACAAGGAGCAGGAGGTGGACAATGATCAGGAGGTGGACAAGGATCAGGAGTTGGATACGGAGCAGGAGGTGGATAATGAGCAGGAGGTGAACATGGAGACGGAGGTGGACAAGGAGCAGGAGGTAGATAAGGAGAAGTAGGTGGACAAGGAGCAGGAGGAGGAGAAGGAGATGGAGGAGGAGAAGGACGTGGAGAAGGATCAGGAGGAGGAGAAGAAACAAGGGGAGGAGAAGGAGCAGGCGGTGGAGAAGGAGCAGGAGGAGGAGAAGGAGCAGGAGTGCAGAATGAGCAGGAGAAGAAGAAACAGCAGGAGGTGGAGAAGGCGCAAGAAGAGGAGAAGGAGCAGGAGGTGGAGATGGAGCAGGAGGTGGAGAAGGAGCAGGAGGTGGAGAAGTAGCAGGCGGGAGAAAAGGAGCAGGAGGAAGACAAGGAGCAGGAGGTGGAGAAGGAGCAGGAGGAGGAGAAGGAGGAGAAGAATGAGCAGGAGGTGATGAATGAGCAGGAGTGGAGAAGGAGCAGGAGGAGGAGAAGGAGCAGGAGGAGGAGAAGGACCAGGAGTGCAGAAGGAGCAGGTGAAGAAGAAAGAGCAGGAGGTGGAGAAGGCGCAAGAAGAGGAGAAGGAGCAGGAGGAGGAGAAGGAGCATGAGGGGGAGTAGAAGCAGGAGGGCGAGAAGGAGCAGGAGGGCGAGAAGGAGCAGGAGGTGGACAAGGAGCAGGAGGTGGACAAGGAGCATGAGGTGGACAAGGAGCAGGAGGAGGAGAAGGACGTGGACGAGGAGAAGGAGGTGGAGAAGGAGCAGGATGAGGAGGAGGAACAGGAAGTGGAGAAGATGCAATCGGTGGAGAAGGAGCAGGTGGCGGAGAAGGACCAGGAGGGGGAATAGATGAAGGAGTTGGAGAAGAAGCAGGAGGAGGAGTAGGAGCAGGAGGTGGAGAAGGAGCAGGAGGAGGAGAAGGTGCAGGAGGAGGAGAAGGAGCAGGAGGTGGAGAAGGAGCAGGATGTGGAGAAGGAGCAGGAGGAGGAGAAGGAGCAGGAGGAGGAGAAGGAGCAGGAGTCGAGCATGAGCAGGAGAAGAAAATGAAGCAGGAGGAGGAGTAGGAGCAGGAGGATGAGAAGGAGCAGGAGGTGGAGAAGGAGCAGGAGGTGGAGAAGGAGCAGGAGGAGGAGCAGAGAAGGAGGAGGAGAAGACGTCCGAGGTGGAGATGGAGCAGGAGTGGAGAAGGAGCAGGAGAAGAAGATGGAGCAGGAGGAGGAGCAGGAGCAGGAGTGGAAAAGGAGCAGGAGAAGAAGAAGGAGCAGGAGGAGGAGCAGGAGTAGGAGGAGGAGTAGTAGCAGGAGGTAGAGAAGCAGCATGAGTTGGAGAAGGAGCAGGAGGTGAAGAAGGAGCAGGAGGGAGACAAGGAGCGGGAGGTGGAGAAGGAGCAGGAGGAGGAGAAGGAGGAGAAGAAGGAGCAGGAGCTGGTGAATGAGCAGGAATGTAGAAGGAGCAGCAAGTGGAGAAAGAGCTGGAGGTGGAGAAGGAGCAGGAGGACGAGAAGGAGCATGAGGGGGAGTAGAAGCAGGAGGGCGAGAAGGAGCAGGAGGGCGAGAAGGAGCAGGAGGGCGAGATGGAGCAGGAGGTGGACAAGGAGCAGGAGGTGGACAAGGAGCAGGAGGAGGAGAAGGACGTGGACGAGGAGAAGGAGGTGGAGAAGTAGCAGGAGGAGGAGGAGGAACAGGAAGTGGAGAAGATGCAATCGGTGGAGAAGCAGCAGGAGGCGGAGAAGGACCAGGAGGGGGAGTAGATGAAGGAGTTGGAGAAGAAGCAGGAGGAGGAGTAGGAGCAGGAGGTGGAGAAGGAGCAGGAGGAGGAGAAGGTGCAGGAGGAGGAGAAGGAGCAGGAGGTGGAGAAGGAGCAGGATGTGGAGAAGGAGCAGGAGGAGGAGAAGGAGCAGGAGGAGGAGAAGGAGCAGGAGTGGAGCATGAGCAGGAGAAGACGATGAAGCAGGAGGAGGAGTAGGAGCAGGAGGATGAGAAGGAGCAGGAGGTGGAGAAGGAGCAGGAGGTGGAGAAGGAGCAGGAGGAGGAGCAGAGCAGGAGGAGGAGAAGAAGTCCGAGGTGGAGATGGAGCAGGAGTGGAGAAGGAGCAGGAGAAGAAGATGGAGCAGGAGGAGGAGCAGGAGCAGGAGTGGAAAAGGAGCAGGAGAAGAAGAAGGAGCAGGAGGAGGAGCAGGAGTAGGAGGAGGAGTAGTCGCAGGAGGTAGAGAAGCAGCATGAGTTGGAGAAGGAGCAGGAGGTGAAGAAGGAGCAGGAGGGAGACAAGGAGCGGGAGGTGGAGAAGGAGCAGGAGGAGGAGAAGGAGGAGAAGAAGGAGCAGGAGGTGGTGAATGAGCAGGAATGGAGAAGGAGCAGCAAGTGGAGAAAGAGCTGGAGGTGGAGAAGGAGCAGGAGGGCGAGAAGGAGCATGAGGGGGAGTAGAAGCAGGAGGTCGAGAAGGAGCAGGAGGGCGAGAAGGAGCAGGAGGGCGAGATGGAGCAGGAGGTGGACAAGGAGCAGGAGGTGGACAAGGAGCAGGAGGAGGAGAAGGACGTGGACGAGGAGAAGGAGGTGGCGAAGGAGCAGGAGGAGGAGGAGGAACAGAAAGTGGAGAAGATGCAATCGGTGGAGAAGGAGCAGGAGGCGGGGAAGGACCAGGAGGGGGAGTAGATGAAGGAGTTGGAGATGAAGCAGGAGGAGGAGTAGGAGCAGGAGGTGGAGAAGGAGCAGGAGGAGGAGAAGGTGCAGGAGGAGGAGAAGGAGCAGGAGTGGAGAAGGAGCTGGAGAAGAAGATGGAGCAGGAGGAGGTGAAGGAGCAGGAGGAGGAGTAGTAGCAGGAGGAGGAGAAGGAGCATGAGGTGGACAAGGCGCAAGATGAGCAGAAGGAGCAGGAGGTCGAGAAGGAAACGGAGGTGGAGAAGGAGCAGGAGGGGGAGAAGGAGCAGGAGGTGGAGAAGGAGTAGGAGGTGGAGAAGGAGCAGGAGGTGGAGAAGGAGCGGAGGGGAGAAAAGGATCTGGAGGAAGACAAGGAGCAGGAGGTGGAGAAGGAGTAGGAGGAGGAGGAGAAGGAGCAGGAGGTGGTGAAGGAGCAGTAGGTGGAGTAGGAGCAGGAGATGGAGAAGGAGCAGGAGGTGGAGCAGGAAAAGGCGAGCGAGAAGGAGCAGGAGGGCAAGAAGGAGCAGGATGGCGAGAAGGAGCAAGAGGGCGATAAGGAGCAGGAGGGCGAGAAGGAGCAGGATGTGGAGAAGGAGCAGGAGATGGACAAGGAGCAGGAGGTGGACAAGGAGCAGGAGTTGGACAAGAATCAGGAGGTGGACACGGAGGAGGAGGTGGACAAGAAGCAGGAGGTGGAGAAGGAGCAGGAGGTGGAGAAGGAGCAGGAGGAGGAGAAGGAGCAGGAGGAGGAGAAGGAGCAGGAGTGCAGAAGGAGCAGGTGAAGAAGAAAGACCAGGAGGTGGAGAAGGCGCAAGAAGAGGAGAAGGAGCAGGAGGACGAGAAGGAGCATGAGGGGGATTAGAAGCAGGAGGGCGAGAAGGAGCAGCAGGGCGAGAAGGAGCTGGAGGGCGAGAAGGAGCAGGAGGGCGAGATGGAGCAGGAGGTGGACAAGCAGCATGAGTTGGACAAGGAGCAGGAGGAGGAGAAGGACGTGGACGAGGAAAAGGAGGTGGAGAAGGAGCTGGAGGAGGAGGAGGAACAGGAAGTGGAGAAGATGCAATCGGTGGAGAAGGACCAGGAGGCGGAGAAGGACCAGGAGGGGGAGTAGATGAAGGAGCAGGAGAAGAAGAAACAGCAGGAGGTGGAGAAGGCGCAAGGTGAGGAGAAGGAGCAGGAGGTGGAGATGGAGCAGGAGGTGGAGATGGAGCAGGAGGTGGAGAAGTAGCAGGCGGGAGAAAAGCAACAGGTGGAAGACAAGGAGCAGGAGGTGGAGAAGGAGCAGGAGGAGGAGAAGGAGGAGAAGAATGAGCAGGAGGTGGTGAATGAGCAGGAGTGGAGAAGGAACAGAAGGTGGAGTAGGAGCAGGAGGAGGAGAAGGAGCAGGAGGAGGAGAAGGAGCAGGAGTGCAGAAGGAGCAGGTGAAGAAGAAAGAGGAGGAGGTGGAGAAGGCGCAAGAAGAGGAGAAGGAGCAGGAGGTGGAGAAGGAGCAGGAGGTGGGGATGGAGCAGGGGAAGGAGAAGGAGCAGGAGGTGGAGAAGGAGCATGAGGGAGAAAATCAGCAGGAGGAAGACAAGGAGCAGGAGGTGGAGAAGGAGCAGGAGGAGGAGAAGGAGGAGAAGAAGGAGCAGCAGGTGGTGAATGAGCAGGAGTGGAGAAGGAGCAGGAGGTTGAGAAGGAGCAGGTGGAGGAGAAGGAGAAGGAGGAGAAGGAGCAGGAGGAGGAGAAGGAGCAGGAGGAAGAGGAGGACTAGGAGCAGGAGGTGGAGATGGAGCAGGAGGAGGAGAAGGAGCAGGAGGTGGAGATGAAGCAGGAGTGGAGAAGGAGCAGGAGAAGAAGAAGGAGCAGGAGGAGGACTAGCAGCAGATGGAGGAGAAGGAGCAGAAGGTGGAGAAGGCGCAAGATGAGGAGAAGGAGCAGGAGGTGGAGAAGGAGCAGGAGTGGAGGAGGAGCAGGAGAAGTAGAAGCAGCGCGAGGAGGTGTACGAGCAGGAGGAGGAGAAGCAGCAGGAGATGGAGAAGGCGGAAAATGAGGAGAAGGGGCAGGAGGTGGAGAATGAGCAGGAGGTGGAGAAGGAGCAGGAGATGGACAAGGAGCAGGTGGAGGAGAAGTAGGTGGAGCAGGAGAAGGAGGTGGAGACGGAGCAGGAGGAGGAGAAGGAACAGGAGGTGGAGAAGAAGCAATCGGTCGAGAAGGAGCAGGAGGCGGAGAAGGAGCAGGAGGTGGAGAAGGAGCAGGAGGTGGAGAATGAGCAGGAGGAGGAGAAGGAGCAGGAGGAGGAGAAGGAGCAGTAGTGCAGAAGGAGCAGGAGAAGAAGAAACAGCAGGAGGTGGAGAAGGCGCAAGAAGCGGAGAAGGAGCAGGAGGTGGAGATGGAGCAGGATGTGGAGAAGGAGCAGGAGGTGGAGAAGTAGCAGGCGGGAGAAAAGGAGCAGGAGGAAGACAAGGAGCAGGAGGTGGAGAAGGAGCAGGAGGAGGAGAATGAGGAGAAGAAGGAGCTGGAGGTGGTGAATGAGCAGGAGTGGAGAAGGCGCAGGAGGTGGAGTAGGAGCAGGAGGAGGAGAAGGAGAAGGAGGAGGAGAAGGAGCACGAGGAGGAGAAGGAGCAGGAGGGAGAAAATGAGCAGGAGGAAGACAAGGAGCAGGAGGTGGAGAAGGAGCACGAGGAGGAGAAGGAGGAGAAGAAGGAGGAGGAGGTGGTGAATGAGCAGGAATGGAGAAGGAGCAGGAGGTGGAGAAGGAGCAGGAGGGCAGGAAGTAGCAGGAGGGCGAGAAGGAGCAGGAGGTGAACAAGGAGCAGGAGGTGGACAAGGAGCAGGAGGTGGACAAGGAGCAGGAGGTGGACAAGGAACAGGAGGAGGAGAAGAAGCAACAGGTGGAGAACGAGCAGGTGGCGGAAAAGGACCAGGAGGGCGAGTATGAGAAGGATTTGGAGAAGAAGCAGGAGGAGGAGCAGGAGCAGGAGGAGAAGAAGGAGCAGGAGGTGGAGAAGGAGCAGGAGGTGGAAAAGGAGCAGGAGGGCGAGAAGGAGCAGGAGGGCGAGAAGGAGCAGGAGGGCGAGAAGGAGCTGGAGGACGAGATGGAGCAGGAGGGCGAGATGGAGCACTAGGTGGACAAGGAGCGGGAGGTGTACAATGAGCAGGAGGTGGACAAGGATCAGGAGGTGGATACGGAGCAGGAGGTGGATAATGAGCAGGAGGTGGACATGGAGACGGAGGTGGACAAGGAGCAGGAGGTAGATAAGGAGAAGTAGGTGGACAAGGAGCAGGACGAGGAGAAGGAGATGGAGGAGGAGAAGGTCGTGGAGAAGGATCAGGAGGAGGAGAAGGAACAGGAGGTGGAGAAGAAGCAGGAGGAGGAGCAGGAGCAGGAGGTGGAGAAGGAGCAGGAGGTGGAGAAGGAGCAGGAGGGCGAGAAGGAGCAGGAGGGCGAGAAGGAGCTGGAGGACGAGATGCAGCAGGAGGGCGAGATGGAGCACTAAGTGGACAAGGAGCAGGAGGTGTACAATGATCAGGAGGTGGACAAGGATCAGGAGTTGGATACGGAGCAGGAGGTGGATAATGAGCAGGAGGTGAACATGGAGACGGAGGTGGACAAGGAGCAGGAGGTAGATAAGGAGAAGTAGGTGGACAAGGAGCAGGAGGAGGAGAAGGAGATGGAGGAGGAGAAGGACGTGGAGAAGGATCAGGAGGAGGAGAAGGAACATGGGGAGGAGAAGGAGCAGGAGGTGGAGAAGGAGCAGGAGGAGGAGAAGGAGCAGGAGTGCAGAATGAGCAGGAGAAGAAGAAACAGCAGGAGGTGGAGAAGGCGCAAGAAGAGGAGAAGGAGCAGGAGGTGGAGATGGAGCAGGAGGAGGAGAAGGAGGAGAAGAATGAGCAGGAGGTCGTGAATGAGCAGGAGTGGAGAAGGAGCAGGAGGTGGAGTAGGAGCAGGAGGAGGAGAAGGAGAAGGAGGTGGAGAAGGAGCAGGAGGTGGAGAAGGAGCAGGAGGAGGAGAAGGAGCAGGAGGAGGAGAAGGAGCAGGATTGCAGAAGGAGCAGGTGAAGAAGAAAGAGCAGGAGTTGGAGAAGGCGCAAGAAGAGGAGAAGGAGCAGGAGGACGAGAAGGAGCATGAGGGGGAGTAGAAGCAGGAGGGCGAGATGGAGCAGGAGGGCGAGAAAGAGCTGGAGGGCTAGATGGAGCAGGAGGGCGAGATGGAGCAGGAGGTGGACAAGGAGCATGAGGTGGACAAGGAGCAGGAGGAGGAGAAGGACATGGACGAGGAGAAGGAAGTGGAGAAGGATCAGGAGGAGGAGGAGGAACAGGAAGTGGAGAAGATGCAATCGGTGGAGAAGGAGCAGGAGGCGCTGAAGGACCAGGAGGGGGAGTAGATGAAGGAGTTGGAGAAGAAGCAGCAGGAGGAGTAGGAGCAGGAGGTGGAGAAGGAGCAGGAGGAGGAGAAGGTGCAGGAGGAGGAGAAGGAGCAGGAGGTGGAGAAGGAGCAGGATGTGGAGAAGGAGCAGGAAGAGGAGAAGGAGCAGGAGTGGAGCATGAGCAGGAGAAGAAGATGAAGCAGGAGGAGGAGTAGGAGCAGGGGGATGAGAAGGAGCAGGAGGTGGAGAAGGAGCAGGAGGTGGAGAAGGAGCAGGAGGAGGAGCAGAGCAGGAGGAGGAGAAGAAGTCCGAGGTGGAGATGGAGCAGGAGTGGAGAAGGAGCAGGAGAAGAAGATGGAGCAGGAGGAGGAGCAGGAGCCGGAGTGGAAAAGGAGCAGGAGAAGAAGAAGGAGGAGGAGCAGGAGTAGGAGGAGGAGCAGGAGTAGGAGGAGGAGTAGTAGCAGGAGGTAGAGAAGCAGCATGAGTTGGAGAAGGAGCAGGAGGTGAAGAAGGAGCAGGAGGGAGACAAGGAGCGGGAGGTGGAGAAGGAGCAGGAGGAGGAGAAGGATCAGCAAGTGGAGAAAGAGCTGGAGGTGGAGAAGGAGCAGGAGGACGAGAAGGAGCATGAGGGGGAGTAGAAGCAGGAGGGCGAGAAGAAGCAGGAGGGCGAGAAGGAGCAAGAGGGCGAGATGGAGCAGGAGGTGGACAAGGAGCAGGAGGGGGACAAGGAGCAGGAGGAGGAGAAGGATGTGGACGAGGAGAAGGAGGTGGAGAATGAGCAGGAGGAGGAGGAGGAACAGGAAGTGGAGAAGATGCAATCTGTGGAGAAGGAGCAGGAGGCGGAAAGGACCAGGAGGGGGAGTAGATGAAGGAGTTGGAGAAGAAGCAGGAGGAGGAGTAGGAGCAGGAGGCGGAGAAGGACCAGGAGGGGGAGAAGGTGCAGGAGGAGGAGAAGGAGCAGGAGTGGACAAGGCGCAAGATGAGCAGGAGGAGCAGGAGGTCGAGAAGGAAACGGAGGTGGAGAAGGAGCAGGAGGGGGAGATGGAGTAGGAGGTGGAGAAGGAGCAGGAGGAGGAGAAGGAGCAGAGAAGGAGCAGGAGGAGGAGAAGGAGCAGGAGTGCAGAAGGAGCAGGTGAAGAAGAAAGACCAGGAGGTGGAGAAGGCGCAAGAAGAGGAGAAGGAGCAGGAGGGCGAGAAGGAGCTGGAGGGCGAGAAGGAGCAGGAGGGCGAGATGGAGCAGGAGGTGGACAAGGAGCAGGAGGTGGACAAGGAGCAGGACGAGGAGAAGGACGTGGATGAGGAGAAGGACGTGGAGAAGGAGCAGGAGGAGGAGGAGGAACAGGAAGTGGAGAAGATGCAATCGGTGGAGAAGGAGCAGGAGGCGGAGAAGGACCAGGAGGGGGAGCAGATGAAACAGTTGGAGAAGAAGCAGGAGGAGGAGGAGTAGCAGGAGGTAGAGAAGCAGCATGAGTTGGAGAAGGAGCAGGAGGTAAAGAAGGAGCAGGAGGGAGACAAGGAGCGGGAGGTGGAGAAGGAGCAGGAGGAGGAGAAGGAGGAGAAGAAGTAGCAGGAGGTGGTGAATGAGCAGGAGTGGAGAAGGAGCAGCAAGTGGAGAACGAGCAGGAGGTGGAGAAGGAGCAGGAGGAGGTGAAGGAGCAGGAGTGCAGAAGGAGCAGGTGAAGAAGAAAGAGCAGGAGGTGGAGAAGGCGCAAGAAGAGGAGAAGGAGCAGGAGGATGAGAAGGAGCATGAGGGGGAGTAGAAGCAGGAGGGCGAGAAGGAGCAGGAGGGCGAGAGGGAGCTGGAGGGAGAGAAGGAGCAGGAGGGCGAGATGGAGCAGGAGGTGGACAAGGAGCAGGAGGTGGACAAGGAGCAGGAGGAGGAGAAGGACGTGGACGAGGAGAAGGAGGTAGAGAAGGAGCAGGAGGAGGAGGAGGAACAGGAAGTGGAGAAGATGCAATCGGTGGAGAAGGAGCAGGAGGCGGAGAAGGAGCAGGAGTGGACAAGGCGCAAGATGAGCAGAAGGAGCAGGAGGTCGAGAAGGAAACGGAGGTGGAGAAGGAGCAGGAGGGGGAGATGGAGTAGGAGGTGGAGAAGGAGCAGGAGGAGGAGAAGGAGCAGAGAAGGAGCAGGAGGAGGAGAAGGAGCAGGAGTGCAGAAGGAGCAGGTGAAGAAGAAAGACCAGGAGGTGGAGAAGGCGCAAGAAGAGGAGAAGGAGCAGGAGGGCGAGAAGGAGCTGGAGGGCGAGAAGGAGCAGGAGGGCGAGATGGCTAAGTAAAGAAATCAAGGATAGTATCCGACTAAAAACAAGGACATATAAGGACATATAAGGTAGCCAAACTTAGTGGGAGGATAGAAGATTGGGAATTCTTCAAAAGACAGCAAAAAGTAACTCAAGGATTGATTAAGAAAGGGAAGTTAGATTATGAAAAGAAATTAGCAAAAAATATAAAAACAGATAGCAAGAGTTTCTATAGTTATATAAAAAGAAAAAGGGTGGCTAAGGCAAACATAGGTCCCTTAGAGGATGAGACCGGGAAATTAATGGTGGGAAACATGGAGATGGCAAAAATGCTGAACAAATATTTTGTTTCAGTCTTTACAGTAGAGGACACTAAGAATATCCCAACACTGGACAAACAGGGGACTCTCGGGGGGGAGGAGCTAAATACGATTAAAATCACTCAGGAGATGGTACTCAGTAAAATAATGGGACTCAAGGCGGATAAATCCCCTGGACCTGATGGCTTCCATCCTAGGGTCTTGAGGGAAGTGGCAGTAGGGATTGTGGATGCTTTGGTGATAGTTTTCCAAAATTCCCTGGACTCAGGAGAGGTCCCGGCAGATTGGAAAACTGCTAATGTAACACCGTTATTTAAAAAGGGTAGTAGGCAGAAGGCTGGAAATTATAGGCCAGTTAGCTTAACATCTGTGGTGGGTAAAATTTTGGAGTCTATTATTAAGGAGACAGTAACGGAACATTTAGATAAGCATAATTTAATAGGACAAAGTCAGCATGGCTTTATGAAGGGGAAGTCATGTCTGACAAATTTGCTTGAGTTCTTCGAGGATATAACGTATAGGGTGGATAAAGGGGAACCAGTGGACATAGTGTATTTAGACTTCCAGAAGGCATTCGACAAGGTGCCACATAAAAGATTATTACTTAAGATAAAAAATCACGGGATTGGGGGTAATATTCTGGCATGGGTGGAGGATTGGTTATCGAACAGGAAGCAGAGAGTTGGGATAAATGGTTCATTTTCGGACTGGCAACCAGTAACCAGTGGTGTTCCACAGGGGTCGGTGCTGGGTCCCCAACTCTTTACAATCTATATTAACGATTTGGAGGAGGGGACCGAGTGCAACATATCAAAATTTGCAGATGATACAAAGATGGGAGGGAAAGTAGAGAGTGAGGAGGACATAAAAAACCTGCAAGGGGATATAGACAGGCTGGGTGAGTGGGCGGAGATTTGGCAGATGCAATATAATATTGGAAAATGTGAGGTTATGCACTTTGGCAGGAAAAATCAGAGAGCAAGTTATTTTCTTAATGGCGAGAGACTGGAAAGTACTGCAGTACAAAGGGATCTGGGGGTCCTAGTGCAAGAAAATCAAAAAGTTGGTATGCAGGTGCAGCAGGTGATCAAGAAAGCCAACGGAATGTTGGCTTTTATTGCTAGGGGGATAGAATATAAAAACAAGGAGGTATTGCTGCAGTTATATAAGGTATTGGTGAGACCGCACCTGGAATACTGCATACAGTTTTGGTCTCCATACTTAAGAAAAGACATACTTGCTCTCGAGGCAGTACAAAGAAGGTTCACTCGGTTAATCCCGGGGATGAGGGGGCGGACATATGAGGAGAGGTTGAGTAGATTGGGACTCTACTCATTGGAGTTCAGAAGAATGAGAGGCGATCTTATTGAAACATATAAGATTGTGAAGGGTCTTGATCGGGTGGATGCAGTAAGGATGTTCCCAAAGATGGGTGAAACTAGAACTAGGGGGCATAATCTTAGAATAAGGGGCTGCTCTTTCAAAACTGAGATGAGGAGAAACTTCTTCACTCAGAGGGTGGTAGGTCTGTGGAATTTGCTGCCCCAGGAAGCTGTGGAAGCTACATCATTAGATAAATTTAAAACAGAAATAGACAGTTTCCTAGAAGTAAAGGGAATTAGGGGTTATGGGGAGCGGGCAGGAAATTGGACATGAAGCTGAGTTCGGATCGGTCAATGCCCTGTGGGTGGCGGAGAGGGCCCAGGGGCTATGTGGCCGGGTCCTGCTCCGACTTCTTGTGTTCTTTAGATTTGTGGTTGGGATCAGATCAGCCATGATCTTATTGAATGGCGGAGCAGGCTCGAGGGGCCGATTGGCCTACTCCTGCTCCAATTTCTTATGTTCTTATGTTCTTATGACCAGGAGGGGGAGTATATGTTGGAGAAGATGCAGGAGGAGGAGTAGGAGCAGGATGTGGAGAAGGAGCAGGAGGAGGAGAAGGTGCAGGAGGAGGAGAAGGAGCAGGAGGTGGAGAAGGAGCAGGATGTGGAGAAGGAGCAGGAGGAGGAGAAGGAGCAGGAGTGGAGCATGAGCAGGAGAAGAAGATGAAGCAGGAGGAGGAGTCGGAGCAGGAGGATGACAAGGAGCAGGAGGTGGAGAAGGAGCAGGAGGTGGAGAAGGAGCAGGAGGAGGAGCAGAGCTGGAGGAGGAGAAGAAGTCCGAGGTGGAGATGGAGCAGGAGTGGAGCATGAGCAGGAGAAGAAGATGAAGCAGGAGGAGGAGTCGGAGCAGGAGGATGACAAGGAGCAGGAGGTGGAGAAGGAGCAGGAGGAGGAGCAGGAGTAGGAGGAGGAGGAGTAGCAGGAGGTAGAGAAGCAGCATGAGTTGGAGAAGGAGCAGGAGGTGAAGAAGGAGCAGGAGGGAGACAAGGAGCGGGAGGTGGAGAAGGAGCAGGAGGAGGAGAAGGAGGAGAAGAAGGAGAAGGAGGTGGTAAATGAGCAGGAATGGAGAAGGAGCAGCAAGTGGAGAAAGAGCTGGAGGTGGAGAAGGAGCAGGAGGACGAGAAGGAGCATGAGGGGGAGTAGAAGCAGGAGGGCGAGAAGGAGCAGGAGGGCGAGAAGGAGCAGGAGGGCGAGATGGAGCAGGAGGTCGACAAGGAGCAGGAGGTGGACAAGGAGCAGGAGGAGGAGAAGGACGTGGACGAGGAGAAGGAAGTGGTGAAGGAGCAGGAGGAGGAGGAGGAACAGGAAGTGCAGAAGATGCAATCGGTGGAGAAGGAGCAGGAGGCGGAGAAGGACCAGGAGGGGGAGTAGATGAAGGAGTTGGAGAAGAAGCAGGAGGAGGAGTAGGAGCAGGAGGTGGAGAAGGAGCAGGAGGAGGAGAAGGTGCAGGAGGAGGAGAAGGAGCAGGAGTGGAGAAGGAGCAGGAGAAGAAGATGGAGCAGGAGGAGGAGAAGGAGCAGGAGGAGGAGAAGGTGCAGGAGGAGGAGAAGGAGCAGGAGTGGAGAAGGAGCAGGAGAAGAAGATGGAGCAGGAGGAGGAGTAGTAGCAGGAGGAGGAGAAGGAGCACGAGGTGGACAAGGCGCAAGATGAGCAGAAGGAGCAGGAGGTCGAGAAGGAAACGGAGGTGGAGAAGGAGCAGTAGGGGTAGAAGGAGTAGGAGGAGGAGAAGGAGCAGGAGGTGGAGAAGGAGCAGGAGGTGGAGTAGGAGCAGGAGATGGAGAACGAGCAGGAGGTGGAGAAGGAACAGGGGAGCGAGAAGGAGCAGGAGGGCGAGAAGGAGCAGCAGGGCGAGAAGGAGCAAGAGGGGGAGTCGAAGCAGGAGGGCGAGAAGGAGCAGGAGGTTGAGAAGGAGCAGGAGGGCAAGATGGAGCAGGAGGTGGACAAGGAGCAGGAGGTGGACAAGGAGCAGGAGGAGGAGAAGGACGTGGACGAGGAGAAGGAGGTGGAGAAGGAGCAGGAGGAGGAGGAGGAACAGGAAGTGCAGAAGATGCAATCGGTGGAGAAGGAGCAGGAGGCGGAGAAGGACCAGGAGGGGGAGTAGATGAAGGAGTTGGAGAAGAAGCAGGAGGAGGAGTAGGAGCAGGAGGTTGAGAAGGAGCAGGTGGAGGAGAAGGTGCAGGAGGAGGAGAAGGAGCAGCAGTGGAGAAGGAGCAGGAGAAGAAGATGGAGCAGGAGGAGGAGAAGGAGCAGGAGGAGGAGAAGGTGCAGGAGGAGGAGAAGGAGCAGGAGTGGAGAAGGAGCAGGAGAAGAAGATGGAGCAGGAGGAGGAGTAGTAGCAGGAGGAGGAGGAGAAGGAACAGGAGGTGGACAAGGCGCAAGATGAGCAGAAGGAGCAGGAGGTCGAGAAGGAAACGGAGGTGGACAAGGAGCAGGAGGTGGACAAGGAGCAGGAGGAGGAGAAGGACGTGGACGAGGAGAAGGAGGTGGAGAAGGAGCAGGAGGAGGAGGAGGAACAGGAAGTGGAGAAGATGCAATCGGTGGAGAAGGAGCAGGAGGCGGAGAAGGACCAAGAGGGGGAGTAGATGAAGGAGTTGGAGAAGAAGCAGGAGGAGGAGTAGGAGCAGGATGTGGAGAAGGAGCAGGAGGAGGAGAAGGTGCAGGAGGAGGAGAAGGAGCAGGAGGTGGAGAAGGAGCAGGAGTGGAGCATGAGCAGGAGAGGAAGATGAAGCAGGAGGAGGAGTAGGAGCAGGAGGATGACAAGGAGCAGGAGGTGGAGAAGGAGCAGGAGGTGGAGAAGGAGCAGGAGGAGGAGCAGAGCAGGAGGAGGAGAAGAAGTCCGAGGTGGAGATGGAGCAGGAGTGGAGAAGGAGCAGAAGAAGAAGATGGAGCAGGAGGAGGAGCAGGAGCAGGAGTGGAAAAGGAGCAGGAGAAGAAGAAGGAGCAGGAGGAGGAGCAGGAGTAGGAGGAGGAGTAGTAGCAGGAGGTAGAGAAGCAGCATGAGTTGGAGAAGGAGCAGGAGGTGAAGAAGGAGCAGGAGGGCGACAAGGAGCGGGAGGTGGAGAAGGAGCAGGAGGAGGAGAAGGAGGAGAAGAAGGAGAAGGAGGTGGTAAATGAGCAGGAATGGAGAAGGAGCAGCAAGTGGAGAAAGAGCTGGAGGTGGAGAAGGAGCAGGAGGACGAGAAGGAGCATGAGGGGGAGTAGAAGCAGGAGGGCGAGAAGGAGCAGGAGGGCGAGAAGGAGCAGGAGGGCGAGATGGAGCAGGAGGTGGACAAGGAGCAGGAGGTGGACAAGGAGCAGGAGGAGGAGAAGGACGTGGACGAGGAGAAGGAGGTGGAGATGGAGCAGGAGGAGGAGGAGGAACAGGAAGTGCAGAAGATGCAATCGGTGGAGAAGGAGCAGGAGGCGGAGAAGGACCAGGAGGGGGAGTAGATGAAGGAGTTGGAGAAGAAACAGGAGGAGGAGTAGGAGCAGGAGGTGGAGAAGGAGCAGGAGGAGGAGAAGGTGCAGGAGGAGGAGAAGGAGCAGGAGTGGAGAAGGAGCAGGAGAAGAAGATGGAGCAGGAGGAGGAGAAGGAGCAGGAGGAGGAGAAGGTGCAGGAGGAGGAGAAGGAGCAGGAGTGGAGAAGGAGCAGGAGAAGAAGATGGAGCAGGAGGAGGAGTAGTAGCAGGAGGAGGAGAAGGAGCAGGAGGTGGACAAGGCGCAAGATGAGCAGAAGGAGCAGGAGGTCGAGAAGGAAACGGAGGTGGAGAAGGAGCAGGAGGGGGAGAAGGAGTAGGAGGAGGAGAAGGAGCAGGAGGTGGAGAAGGAGCAGGAGGTGGAGTAGGAGCAGGAGATCGAGAACGAGCAGGAGGTGGAGAAGGAACAGGGGAGCGAGAAGGAGCAGCAGGGCGAGAAGGAGCAGGAGGGCGAGAAGGAGCAGGAGGGCAAGATGGAGCAGGAGGTGGACAAGGAGCAGGAGGAGGAGAAGGACGTGGACGAGGAGAAGGAGGTGGAGAAGGAGCAGGAGGAGGGGGAGGAACAGGAAGTGCAGAAGATGCAATCGGTGGAGAAGGAGCAGGAGGCGGAGAAGGACCAGGAGGGGGAGAAGGTGCAGGAGGAGGAGAAGGAGCAGGAGTGGACAAGGCGCAAGATGAGCAGAAGGAGCAGGAGGTCGAGAAGGAAACGGAGGTGGAGAAGGAGCAGGAGGGGGAGAAGAAGTAGGAGGTGGAGAAGGAGCAGGAGGAGGAGAAGGAGCAGGACGAGGAGAAGGAGCAGGAGTGCAGAAGGAGCAGGTGAAGAAGAAAGACCAGGAGGTGGAGAAGGCTCAAGAAGAGGAGAAGGAGCAGGAGGGCGAGAAGGAGCTGGAGGGCGAGAAGGAGCAGGAGGGCGAGATGGAGCAGGAGGTGGACAAGGAGCAGGAGGTGGACAAGGAGCAGGAGGAGGAGAAGGACGTGGATGAGGAGAAGGAGGTGGAGAAGGAGCAGGAGGAGGAGGAGGAACAGGAAGTGGAGAAGATGCAATCGGTGGTGAATGAGCAGGAGGCGGAGAAGGACCAGGAGGGGGAGTAGATGAAGGAGTTGGAGAAGAAGCAGGAGGAGGAGGAGTAGCAGGAGGTAGAGAAGCAGCATGAGTTGGAGAAGGAGCAGGAGGTAAAGAAGGAGCAGGAGGGAGACAAGGAGCGGGAGGTGGAGAAGGAGCAGGAGGAGGAGAAGGTGGAGAAGAAGTAGCAGGAGGTGGTGAATGAGCAGGAGTGGAGAAGGAGCAGCAAGTGGAGAAGGAGCAGGAGGTGGAGAAGGAGCAGGAGGAGGAGAAGGAGCAGGAGTGCAGAAGGAGCAGGTGAAGAAGAAAGAGCAGGAGGTGGAGAAGGCGCAAGAAGAGGAGAAGGAGCAGGAGGACGAGACGGAGCATGAGGGGGAGTAGAAGCAGGAGGGCGAGAAGGAGCAGGAGGGCGAGAAGGAGCTGGAGGGCGAGAAGGAGCAGGAGGGCGAGATGGAGCAGGAGGTGGACAAGGAGCAGGAGGTGGACAAGGAGCAGGAGGAGGAGAAGGACGTGGACGAGGAGAAGGAGGTGGAGAAGGAGCAGGAGGAGGAGGAGGAACAGGAAGTGCAGAAGATGCAATCGGTGGAGAAGGAGCAGGAGGCGGAGAAGGACCAGGAGGGGGAGTAGATGAAGGAGTTGGAGAAGAAGCAGGAGGAGGAGTAGGAGCAGGAGGTGGAGAAGGAGCAGGAGGAGGAGAAGGTGCAGGAGGAGGAGAAGGAGCAGGAGTGGAGATGGAGCAGGAGAAGAAGATGGAGCAGGAGGAGGAGAAGGAGCAGGAGGAGGAGAAGGTGCAGGAGGAGGAGAAGGAGCAGGAGTGGAGAAGGAGCAGGAGAAGAAGATGGAGCAGGAGGAGGAGTAGTAGCAGGAGGAGGAGAAGGAACAGGAGGTGGACAAGGCGCAAGATGAGCAGAAGGAGCAGGAGGTCGAGAAGGAAACGGAGGTGGAGAAGGAGCAGGAGGGGGAGAAGGAGTAGGAGGAGGAGGAGAAGGAGCAGGAGTTGGAGAAGGAGCAGGAGGTGGAGTAGGAGCAGGAGATGGAGAACGAGCAGGAGGTGGAGAAGGAACAGGGGAGCGAGAAGGAGCAGGAGGGCGAGAAGGAGCAGGAGGGCGAGAAGGAGCAAGAGGGCGATCAGGAGCAGGAGGGCGAGAAGGAGCAGGACGTGGACAAGGAGCAGGAGATGGACAAGGAGCAGGAGGTGGACAAGGAGCAGGAGGTGGACAAGAATCAGGAGATGGACACGGAGGAGGAGGTGGACAAGAAGCAGGAGGTGGACAAGGAGCAGGAGGTGGACAGGGAGCAGGAGGTGTAGAAGGAGGATGAGGTTGAGAAGGAGGTGAACAAGGAGCAGGAGGTGGACAAGGAGCAGGAGGTGGACACGGAGCAGGAGGAGGAGAAGGAAGTGGAGGAGCAGAAGGAGGGGGAGAAGGAGCAGGAGGAGGAGAACGAACAGGAGGACGAGAAGGAGCAGGATGCGCAGAAAGAGCAGGAGTTGGAGAAGATGCTGGAAGAGGAGCAGGAGCAGGAGGAGAAGAAGGAGCAGGAGGTGGAGAAGGAGCAGGAGGAGGAGAAGGAGCAGGAGTGGAGCATGAGCAGGAGAAGAAGATGAAGCAGGAGGAGGAGTAGGAGCAGGAGGATGAGAAGGAGCAGGAGGTGGACAAGGCGCAACATGAGCAGAAGGAGCAGGAGGAGGAGAAGGAACAGGAGAAGGAGAAGAAGCAATAGGTGGAGCAGGAGCAGTAGGCGGAGAAGGACCAGGAGGAGGAGCAGGAGAAGGAGTTGGAGAAGAAGCAGGAGGAGGTGCAGGAGCAGGAGGAGAAGAAAGGGCAGGAGGTGGAGAAGGAGCAGGAGGTGGAGACGGAGCAGGAGGTGGACAAGGAGCAGGAGGTGGACAAGGAGCAGGAGGGGGACAAGGAGCAGGAGGAGGAGAAGGACGTGGACGAGGAGAAGGAGGTGGAGAAGGAGCAGGAGGAGGAGGAGGAACAGGAAGTGCAGAAGATGCAATCGGTGGAGAAGGAGCAGGAGGCGGAGAAGGACCAGGAGGGGGAGTAGATGAAGGAGTTGGAGAAGAAGCAGGAGGAGGAGGTGGAGAAGGAGCAGGAGGTGGAGAAGGAGCAGGAGGAGGAGAAGGAGCAGGAGTGGAGCATGAGCAGGAGAAGAAGATGAAGCAGGAGGAGGAGTAGGAGCAGGAGGATGAGAAGGAGCAGGGGGTGGAGAAGGAGCAGGAGGTGGAGAAGGAGCAGGAGGAGGAGCAGAGCAGGAGGAGGAGAAGAAGTCCGAGGTGGAGATGGAGCAGGAGTGGAGAAGGAGCAGGAGAAGAAGAAGGAGCAGGAGGAGGAGCAGGAGTAGGAGGAGGAGTAGTAGCAGGAGGAGGTAAAGGAGCAGTAGGAGGAAAAGGAGCAGGAGTGGAGAAGGAGCAGGAGAAGATGAAGAGGCAGGAGGAGGAGTAGGAGCAGGAGGAGGAGAAGGAACAGGAGGTGGAGACGGCGCAAGATAAGAAGCAGCAGGAGGTGGAGAAGGAGCAGGAGGTGGAGAAGGAGCTGGAGAAGGAGAAGGAGCAGGAGGTTGAGAACGAGCAGGAGGTGGAGACGGAGCAGGAGGAGGAGAAGGAGCAGGAGGGAGACAAGGAGCAGGAGGAAGACAAGGAGCAGGAGGTGGAGAAGGAGCAGGAGGTGGAGAAGGCGCAAGATGAGAAGCAGCTGGAGATGGAGAAGGAGCAGGAGGTTGAGAACGAGCAGGAGGTGGAGACGGAGCTGGAGGGAGATAAGGAGCAGGAGGAAGACAAGGAGCAGGAGGTGGAAAAGGACCATGAGGAGGAGAAGGAGCAGGCGGAGAAGAAAGAACAGGAGAAGGAGAAGGAGCAGGAGATGGAGAAGGAGCAGGAGGAGGAGCAGAGCAGGAGGAGGAGACGAAGTCGGAGGTGGAGATGGAGCAGGAGTGGAGAAGGAGCAGGAGAAGAAGAAGGAGCAGGAGGAGGAGCAGGAGCAGGAGTGGAAAAGGAGCAGGAGAAGAACAAGGAGCAGGAGGAGGAGCAGGAGCAGGAGGAGGAGTAGTAGCAGGAGGTAGAGAAGCAGCATGAGTTGGAGAAGGAGCAGGAGGTGAAGAAGGAGCAGGAGGGAGACAAAGGCGGGAGGTGGAGAAGGAGCAGGAGGAGGAGAAGGAGGAGAAGAAGTAGCAGGAGGTGGTGAATGAGCAGGAGTGGAGAAGGAGCAGCAAGTGGAGAAGGAGCAGGAGGTGGAGAAGGAGCAGGAGGACGAGAAGGAGCATGTGGGGGAGAAGAAGCAGGAGGGCGAGAAGGACGTGGACGAGGATAAGGAGGTGGTGAAAGAGCAGGAGGAGGAGGAGGAACAGGAAGTGGAGAAGATGCAATCGGTGGAGAAGAAGCAGGAGGCGGAGAAGGACCAGGAGTGGGAGTAGGTGAAGGAGTTGGAGAAGAAGCAGGAGGAGGAGAAGGAGCAGGAGGAGGAGAAGGTGCAGGAGGAGGAGAAGGAGCAGGAGTGGCGAAGGAGCAGGAGGTGGAGAAGGAGTAGGAGTTCGAGAAGGAGCAGGAGGTGGAGGAGGAGCAGGAGGTGGAGAAGCAGAAGGAGTTGGAGAATAAGCAGGAGGAGGAGCTTGAGCAGGAGTGGGAGAAGGAGTTGGAGATGGAGCATGATGACGTTGAGCAGGAGGTGGAAATGGAGCAGGAGGTGGAGGAGGAGGAGTAGGAGCAGGAGGTGAAGAAGGAGCTGGAGGAGGAGAAGGAGCAGGAGGAGGAGAAGGAGCAGGAGGAAGTTGAGCAGGAATTGGAGAAGGAGCAGGATTTGGAGAAGGAGCAGAAGGAAGAGAACAAGCAGGAGGTGGCGAAGGAACTGGAGGAGGAGAAGGAGCAGGAGGAGGAGGTGGATCAGGAGGAGGTGTTGCAGGAGGAGGAGGTGGAGCTGGAGGTGGAGAAGGAGCAGGTGGAGGATGTTGATCAGGAGGAGTAGAAGGAGCAGGAGGTGGAGAAGGAGCAGGAGGTGGAGAAGGAGAAGGAGTTGGAGAATAAGCAGGAGGTGGAGAAGGAGAAGGAGTTGGAGAATACGCAGGAGGAGCTTGAGCAGGAGTGGGAGAAGGAGTTGGAGATGGAGCAGGATGAGGTTGAGCAGGAGATGGAGAAGGAGCAGGAGGTGGAGAATGAGCCGGACGTAGAGAAGGAGCCGAGGGTGGAGAAGGAGCCGGAGATGGAGATGGAGCCGGAGGTGGACAGGGGGCTGGAGGAGAAGAAGGAGATGAAGGAGGAGAAGGAACAGGAGGAAGAGAAGTAACAGGAGGAGGAGAAGAAGCACGAGGTGGAGCAGTCGGTGAAGAAGGGGCAGGTGGAGGAGGTGGAGCAGGAAGTGGAGAATGAGCAGGAGGAGGTGAAGGAGCAGGAGGTGGAGAAGGAGCAGGAGGTGGAGAAGGAGAAGGAGTTGGATAATAAGCAGGAGGTGGAGAAGGAGAAGGAGTTGGAGAATAAGCAGGAGGAGGAGCTTGAACAGGAGTGGGAGAAGGAGTTCGAGATGGAGCAGGATGAGGTTGAGCAGGAGATGGAGAAGGAGCAGGAGGTTGAGAATGAGCCGGACGTAGAGAAGGAGCCGAGGGTGGAGAAGGAGCCGGAGATGGAGATGGAGCCGGAGGTGGAGAAGGAGCAGGAGGAGGAGAAGGAGCAGGAGGTGGAGAAGGAGCAGGAGGTGGAGAAGAAGCAGGAGGAAGAGAAGTAGCAGGATGTGCAGATGAAGCAGGAGGGGGACAAGGAGCAGGAGCGGGACATGGAGCAGGAGGCGGAGAAGGAGCATGAGGGGGAGCAGGAGCACGAGGCGGAGAATGAGCAGGAGGAGGAGAAGGAGCAGGAGGTGGAGAAGGAGCAGGAGGTGGAGAAGGAGAAGGAGTTGGAGAATAAGCAGGAGGTGGAGAAGGAGAAGGAGTTGGAGAATACGCAGGAGGAGCTTGAGCAGGAGTGGGAGAAGGAGTTGGAGATGGAGCAGGATGAGGTTGAGCAGGAGATGGAGAAGGAGCAGGAGGTGGAGAATGAGCCGGACGTAGAGAAGGAGCCGAGGGTGGAGAAGGAGCCGGAGATGGAGATGGAGCCGGAGGTGGACAGGGGGCTGGAGGAGAAGAAGGAGATGAAGGAGGAGAAGGAACAGGAGGAAGAGAAGTAACAGGAGGAGGAGAAGGACCACGAGGTGGAGCAGTCGGTGAAGAAGGGGCAGGTGGAGGAGGTGGAGCAGGAAGTGGAGAATGAGCAGGAGGAGGTGAAGGAGCAGGAGGTGGAGAAGGAGCAGGAGGTGGAGAAGGAGAAGGAGTTGGAGAATAAGCAGGAGGTGGAGAAGGAGAAGGAGTTGGAGAATAAGCAGGAGGAGGAGCTTGAACAGGAGTGGGAGAAGGAGTTCGAGATGGAGCAGGATGAGGTTGAGCAGGAGATGGAGAAGGAGCAGGAGGTTGAGAATGAGCCGGACGTAGAGAAGGAGCCGAGGGTGGAGAAGGAGCCGGAGATGGAGATGGAGCCGGAGGCGGAGAGGGGGCAGGAGGAGAAGAAGGAGCTGAAGGAGGAGAAGGAACAGGAAGAAGAGAAGTAACAGGAGGAGGAGAAGGAGCACGAGGTGGAGCAGTAGGTGAAGAAGGGGCAGGAGGAGGAGGTGGAGCAGGAGGAGGAGGTGGAGCAGGAGGTGGAGAAGGAGCAGGGGGAGGAGGTGGAGCAGGAGGAGGATATTGATCAGGAGGAGTAGAAGGAGCAGGAGGAGGTTGAGCAGGAGGTGGAAATGGAGCAGGAGGTGGAGGAGGAGGAGCAGGAGCAGGAGGTGAAGAAGGAGCAGGAGGAGGTGAAGTAGCAGGAGGAGGAGAAGGAGCAGGAGGGGCAGAAGGAGCAGGAGGAGAAGAAGGAGCAGGAGGTGGAGAAGGAGCAGGAGGAGGAGAAGGAGCAGGAGGGGGAGCAGGAGCAGGAAGAGGAGAAGGAGCAGGAGGGGGAGAAGGAGCAGGAGGGGGAGAAGGTTGCAGGAGGAGGAGAAGGAGCAGGAGGAGGAGAAGGAGCTGCAGGTGGACAAGGTGCAGGAGGTGGACAAGGTGCAGGAGGTGAACAAGGAGCAGGAGCTTGAAAAGGATCAGGAGGTTGACAAGGAGCAGGAGGAGGAGAAGGAGGTGGAGAAGGTGTTGGAGAAGGAGCGGGAGTTGGAGAATACGCAATCGGTGGAGAAGGAGCAGGAGGCGGAGAAGGACCAGGACGGGGAGCAGGAGCACTCGGCGGAGAAAGAGAAGGATTAGCAGAAGGAGCAGCAGTTGGAGAAGAAGCAGGAGTATGAGGTTGAGCAGGAGTACGAGAAGGAGCAGGAGGAGGTTGAGCAGGTGATGGAGAAGGAGCATGAGGTGGAGAAGGAGCCGGAGGTGGAGAAGGAGCAGGAGGAGGAGAAGGAGCAGGAGGTGGAGAAGGAGCAGGAGGTGGAGAAGGAGCAGGAGGAAGAGAAGTAGCAGGATGTGCAGAAGAAGCAGGAGGGGGACAAGGAGCAGGAGGGGGACATGGAGCAGGAGGCGGAGAAGGAGCATGAGTGGGAGCAGGAGCACGAGGCAGAGAAAGAGCAGGAGGAGGAGAAGGAGCAGGAGGTGGAGAAGGAGCAGGAAGTGGAGAAGGAGAAGGAGTTGGAGAATAAGCAGGAGGTGGAGAAGGAGAAGGAGTTGGAGAATAAGCAGGAGGAGGAGCTTGAGCAGGAGTGGGAGAAGGAGTTGGAGATGGAGCAGGATGAGGTTGATCAGGAGATGGAGAAGGAGCAGGATGTGCAGGTCGATCAGGAGGAGGAGCTGTTGCAGGAGGAGGAGGTGGACCTGGAGGTGGAAAAGGAGCAGGTGGAGGAGGTGGAGCAGGAGGAGGATGTTGATCAGGAGGAGTAGAAGGAGCAGGAGGAGCTTGAGCAGGAGGTGGAAATGGAGCAGGAGGTGGAGGAGGAGGAGGAGGAGCAGGAGGTGAAGAAGGAGCAGGAGGAGGAGACGTAGCAGGAGTAGGAGAAGGAGCAGGAGGGGTAGAAGGAGCAGGAGGAGGAGAAGGAGCAGGAGGTGGAGAAGGAGCAGGAGGAGGAGAAGGAGCTGGAGGAGGAGAAGGAGCAGGAGGAGGAGAAGGAGCAGGAGGGGGAGAAGGAGCAGGCGGGGGAGAAGGAGCATGAGGAGGAGGATGAGCAGGAGGAGGAGAAGGAGCAGGAGGGGAGCAGGAGCACAAGGCGGAGAAAGAGCAGGAGGAGGAGAAGGAGCCGGAGGTGGAGAAGGATCCGGAGGTGGAGAAGGAGCAGGAGGAGGAGAAGGAGCAGGAGGTGGAGATGGAGCAGGAGGTGGAGAAGGAGCAGGAGGAGGAGGTGGATCAGGAGGAGGAGGTGCTGCAGGAGGAGGAGGTGGAGAAGGCGCAGGTGGAGGAGTTGGAGCAGGAGGAGGATGTTGATCATGAGGAGTAGAAGGAGCAGGAGGAGGTTGAGCAGGAGGTGGAAATGGAGCAGGAGGTGGTGGAGGAGGAGGAGCAGGAGGTGAAGAAGGAGCAGGAGTAGAAGTAGCAGGAGGAGGAGAAGGAGCAGGAGGTGGAGAAGGAGCAGGAGGAGGAGAAGGAGCAGGAGGTGGAGAAGGAGCAGGAGCAGGAGGAGGAGAAGGAGCTGGAGGAGGAGAAAGAGCAGGTGGAGGAGAAGGAGCAAGAGGGGGAGAAGGAGCAGGAGGATGAGAAGGAGCAAGAGGAGGACAAGGAGCAGGAGGATGAGAAGAAGCTGGAGGTGGACAAGGTGCAGGAGGTGGACAAGGTGCAGGAGGTGGACAAGGAGCAGGAGGTTGAAAAGGATCAGGAGGTTGACAAGGAGCTGGAGCAGGAGATTGAGGTGGAGAAGGTGTTGGAGAAGGAGCGGGAGTTGGAGAATACGCAATCGGTGGAGAAGGAGCAGGAGGCGGAGAAGGACCAGGACGGGGAGCAGGAGCACTCGGCGGAGAAAGAGAATGATTAGCAGAAGGAGCAGCAGTTGGAGAAGAAGCAGGAGTATGAGGTTGAGCAGGAGTACGAGACGGAGCAGGAGGAGGTTGAGCAGGTGATGGAGAAGGAGCATGAGGTGGAGAAGGAGCCGCAGATGGAGAAGGAGCCGGAGGTGGAGAAGGAGCAGGAGGAGGAGAAGGAGCAGGAGGTGGAGAAGGAGCAGGAGGTGGAGAAGGAGCAGGAGGAAGAGAAGTAGCAGGATGTGCAGATGAAGCAGGAGGGGGACAAGGAGCAGGAGCGGGACATGGAGCAGGAGGCGGAGAAGGAGCATGAGGGGGAGCAGGAGCACGAGGCGGAGAATGAGCAGGAGGAGGAGAAGGAGCAGGAGGTGGAGAAGGAGCAGGAGGTGGAGAAGGAGAAGGAGTTGGAGAATAAGCAGGAGGTGGAGAAGGAGAAGGAGTTGGAGAATACGCAGGAGGAGCTTGAGCAGGAGTGGGAGAAGGAGTTGGAGATGGAGCAGGATGAGGTTGAGCAGGAGATGGAGAAGGAGCAGGAGGTGGAGAATGAGCCGGACGTAGAGAAGGAGCCGAGGGTGGAGAAGGAGCCGGAGATGGAGATGGAGCCGGAGGTGGACAGGGGGCTGGAGGAGAAGAAGGAGATGAAGGAGGAGAAGGAACAGGAGGAAGAGAAGTAACAGGAGGAGGAGAAGGACCACGAGGTGGAGCAGTCGGTGAAGAAGGGGCAGGTGGAGGAGGTGGAGCAGGAAGTGGAGAATGAGCAGGAGGAGGTGAAGGAGCAGGAGGTGGAGAAGGAGCAGGAGGTGGAGAAGGAGAAGGAGTTGGAGAATAAGCAGGAGGTGGAGAAGGAGAAGGAGTTGGAGAATAAGCAGGAGGAGGAGCTTGAACAGGAGTGGGAGAAGGAGTTCGAGATGGAGCAGGATGAGGTTGAGCAGGAGATGGAGAAGGAGCAGGAGGTTGAGAATGAGCCGGACGTAGAGAAGGAGCCGAGGGTGGAGAAGGAGCCGGAGATGGAGATGGAGCCGGAGGCGGAGAGGGGGCAGGAGGAGAAGAAGGAGCTGAAGGAGGAGAAGGAACAGGAAGAAGAGAAGTAACAGGAGGAGGAGAAGGAGCACGAGGTGGAGCAGTAGGTGAAGAAGGGGCAGGAGGAGGAGGTGGAGCAGGAGGAGGAGGTGGAGCAGGAGGTGGAGAAGGAGCAGGGGGAGGAGGTGGAGCAGGAGGAGGATATTGATCAGGAGGAGTAGAAGGAGCAGGAGGAGGTTGAGCAGGAGGTGGAAATGGAGCAGGAGGTGGAGGAGGAGGAGCAGGAGCAGGAGGTGAAGAAGGAGCAGGAGGAGGTGAAGTAGCAGGAGGAGGAGAAGGAGCAGGAGGGGGAGAAGGAGCAGGAGGAGAAGAAGGAGCAGGAGGTGGAGAAGGAGCAGGAGGAGGAGAAGGAGCAGGAGGGGGAGCAGGAGCAGGAAGAGGAGAAGGAGCAGGAGGGGGAGAAGGAGCAGGAGGGGGAGAAGGTTGCAGGAGGAGGAGAAGGAGCAGGAGGAGGAGAAGGAGCTGCAGGTGGACAAGGTGCAGGAGGTGGACAAGGTGCAGGAGGTGAACAAGGAGCAGGAGCTTGAAAAGGATCAGGAGGTTGACAAGGAGCAGGAGGAGGAGAAGGAGGTGGAGAAGGTGTTGGAGAAGGAGCGGGAGTTGGAGAATACGCAATCGGTGGAGAAGGAGCAGGAGGCGGAGAAGGACCAGGACGGGGAGCAGGAGCACTCGGCGGAGAAAGAGAAGGATTAGCAGAAGGAGCAGCAGTTGGAGAAGAAGCAGGAGTATGAGGTTGAGCAGTAGTACGAGAAGGAGCAGGAGGAGGTTGAGCAGGTGATGGAGAAGGAGCATGAGGTGGAGAAGGAGCGGCAGGTGGAGAAGGAGCCGGAGGTGGAGAAGGAGCAGGAGGAGGAGAAGGAGCAGGAGGTGGAGTAGGAGCAGGAGGTGGAGAAGGAGCAGGAGGAAGAGAAGTAGCAGGATGTGCAGAAGAAGCAGGAGGGGGACAAGGAGCAGGAGGGGGACATGGAGCAGGAGGCGGAGAATGAGCATGAGTGGGAGCAGGAGCACGAGGCAGAGAAAGAGCAGGAGGAGGAGAAGGAGCAGGAGGTGGAGAAGGAGCAGGAAGTGGAGAAGGAGAAGGAGTTGGAGAATAAGCAGGAGGTGGAGAAGGAGAAGGAGTTGGAGAATAAGCAGGAGGAGGAGCTTGAGCAGGAGTGGGAGAAGGAGTTGGAGATGGAGCAGGATGAGGTTGATCAGGAGATGGAGAAGGAGCAGGATGTGCAGGTCGATCAGGAGGAGGAGCTGTTGCAGGAGGTGGAGGTGGACCTGGAGGTGGAGAAGGAGCAGGTGGAGGAGGTGGAGCAGGAGGAGGATGTTGATCAGGAGGAGTAGAAGGAGCAGGAGGAGCTTGAGCAGGAGGTGGAAATGGAGCAGGAGGTGGAGGAGGAGGAGGAGGAGCAGGAGGTGAAGAAGGAGCAGGAGGAGGAGACGTAGCAGGAGTAGGAGAAGGAGCAGGAGGGGTAGAAGGAGCAGGAGGAGGAGAAGGAGCAGGAGGTGGAGAAGGAGCAGGAGGAGGAGAAGGAGCTGGAGGAGGAGAAGGAGCAGGAGGAGGAGAAGGAGCAGGAGGGGGAGAAGGAGCAGGCGGGGGAGAAGGAGCATGAGGAGGAGGATGAGCAGGAGGAGGAGAAGGAGCAGGAGGGGAGCAGGAGCACAAGGCGGAGAAAGAGCAGGAGGAGGAGAAGGAGCCGGAGGTGGAGAAGGATCCGGAGGTGGAGAAGGAGCAGGAGGAGGAGAAGGAGCAGGAGGTGGAGATGGAGCAGGAGGTGGAGAAGGAGCAGGAGGAGGAGAAGGAGCTGGAGGAGGAGAAGCAGCAGGATGAGGTGGAGCAGCAGGAGGAGGTGGAGCAGGAAGAGGAGGTTGAGCAGGAGGAGGTGAAGGAGCAGCAGGAGGTTGAGCAGGAGGTAGAGTAGGAGGAGGAGATGGAGCAGGGGGAGGATGAGCAGGAGGTGGAGAAGGAGTCGGAGGAGGAGGTGGATCAGGAGGAGGAGGTGCTGCAGGAGGAGGAGGTGGAGAAGGCGCAGGTGGAGGAGTTGGAGCAGGAGGAGGATGTTGATCAGGAGGAGTAGAAGGAGCAGGAGGAGGTTGAGCAGGAGGTGGAAATGGAGCAGGAAGTGGTGGAGGAGGAGGAGGAGCAGGAGGTGAAGAAGGAGCAGGAGTAGAAGTAGCAGGAGGAGGAGAAGGAGCAGGAGGTGGAGAAGGAGCAGGAGGAGGAGAAGGAGCAGGAGGTGGAGAAGGAGCAGGAGCAGGAGGAGGAGAAGGAGCAGGAGGGGGAGAAGGTTGCAGGAGGAGGAGAAGGAGCAGGAGGAGGAGAAGGAGCTGCAGGTGGACAAGGTGCAGGAGGTGGACAAGGTGCAGGAGGTGAACAAGGAGCAGGAGCTTGAAAAGGAACAGGAGGTTGACAAGGAGCAGGAGGAGGAGAAGGAGGTGGAGAAGGTGTTGGAGAAGGAGCGGGAGTTGGAGAATACGCAATCGGTGGAGAAGAAGCAGGAGGCGGAGAAGGACCAGGACGGGGAGCAGGAGCACTCGGCGGAGAAAGAGAAGGATTAGCAGAAGGAGCAGCAGTTGGAGAAGAAGCAGGAGTATGAGGTTGAGCAGTAGTACGAGAAGGAGCAGGAGGAGGTTGAGCAGGTGATGGAGAAGGAGCATGAGGTGGAGAAGGAGCCGCAGGTGGAGAAGGAGCCGGAGGTGGAGGAGGAGAAGGAGCAGGAGGTGGAGAAGGAGCAGGAGGTGGAGAAGGAGCAGGAGGAAGAGAAGTAGCAGGATGTGCAGAAGAAGCAGGAGGGGGACAAGGAGCAGGAGGGGGACATGGAGCAGGAGGCGGAGAAGGAGCATGAGTGGGAGCAGGAGCACGAGGCAGAGAAAGAGCAGGAGGAGGAGAAGGAGCAGGAGGTGGAGAAGGAGCAGGAAGTGGAGAAGGAGAAGGAGTTGGAGAATAAGCAGGAGGTGGAGAAGGAGAAGGAGTTGGAGAATAAGCAGGAGGAGGAGCTTGAGCAGGAGTGGGAGAAGGAGTTGGAGATGGAGCAGGATGAGGTTGATCAGGAGATGGAGAAGGAGCAGGATGTGCAGGTCGATCAGGAGGAGGAGCTGTTGCAGGAGGTGGAGGTGGACCTGGAGGTGGAGAAGGAGCAGGTGGAGGAGGTGGAGCAGGAGGAGGATGTTGATCAGGAGGAGTAGAAGGAGCAGGAGGAGCTTGAGCAGGAGGTGGAAATGGAGCAGGAGGTGGAGGAGGAGGAGGAGGAGCAGGAGGTGAAGAAGGAGCAGGAGGAGGAGACGTAGCAGGAGTAGGAGAAGGAGCAGGAGGGGTAGAAGGAGCAGGAGGAGGAGAAGGAGCAGGAGGTGGAGAAGGAGCAGGAGGTGGAGAAGGAGCAGGAGGAGGAGAAGGAGCTGGAGGAGGAGAAGGAGCAGGAGGAGGAGAAGGAGCAGGAGGGGGAGAAGGAGCAGGCGGGGGAGAAGGAGCATGAGGAGGAGGATGAGCAGGAGGAGGAGAAGGAGCAGGAGGGGGAGAAGGAGCAGGCGGGGGAGAAGGAGCATGAGGAGGAGGATGAGCAGGAGGAGGAGAAGGAGCAGGAGGGGAGCAGGAGCACAAGGCGGAGAAAGAGCAGGAGGAGGAGAAGGAGCCGGAGGTGGAGAAGGATCCGGAGGTGGAGAAGGAGCAGGAGGAGGAGAAGGAGCAGGAGGTGGAGATGGAGCAGGAGGTGGAGAAGGAGCAGGAGGAGGAGAAGGAGCTGGAGGAGGAGAAGCAGCAGGATGAGGTGGAGCAGCAGGAGGAGGTGGAGCAGGAGGAGGAGGTTGAGCAGGAGGAGGTGAAGGAGCAGCAGGAGGTTGAGCAGGAGGTAGAGTAGGAGGAGGAGATGGAGCAGGGGGAGGATGAGCAGGAGGTGGAGAAGGAGTCGGAGGAGGAGGTGGATCAGGAGGAGGAGGTGCTGCAGGAGGAGGAGGTGGAGAAGGCGCAGGTGGAGGAGTTGGAGCAGGAGGAGGATGTTGATCAGGAGGAGTAGAAGGAGCAGGAGGAGGTTGAGCAGGAGGTGGAAATGGAGCAGGAAGTGGTGGAGGAGGAGGAGGAGCAGGAGGTGAAGAAGGAGCAGGAGTAGAAGTAGCAGGAGGAGGAGAAGGAGCAGGAGGTGGAGAAGGAGCAGGAGGAGGAGAAGGAGCAGGAGGTGGAGAAGGAGCAGGAGCAGGAGGAGGAGAAGGAGCAGGAGGGGGAGAAGGTTGCAGGAGGAGGAGAAGGAGCAGGAGGAGGAGAAGGAGCTGCAGGTGGACAAGGTGCAGGAGGTGGACAAGGTGCAGGAGGTGAACAAGGAGCAGGAGCTTGAAAAGGAACAGGAGGTTGACAAGGAGCAGGAGGAGGAGAAGGAGGTGGAGAAGGTGTTGGAGAAGGAGCGGGAGTTGGAGAATACGCAATCGGTGGAGAAGGAGCAGGAGGCGGAGAAGGACCAGGACGGGGAGCAGGAGCACTCGGCGGAGAAAGAGAAGGATTAGCAGAAGGAGCAGCAGTTGGAGAAGAAGCAGGAGTATGAGGTTGAGCAGTAGTACGAGAAGGAGCAGGAGGAGGTTGAGCAGGTGATGGAGAAGGAGCATGAGGTGGAGAAGGAGCCGCAGGTGGAGAAGGAGCCGGAGGTGGAGGAGGAGAAGGAGCAGGAGGTGGAGAAGGAGCAGGAGGTGGAGAAGGAGCAGGAGGAAGAGAAGTAGCAGGATGTGCAGAAGAAGCAGGAGGGGGACAAGGAGCAGGAGGGGGACATGGAGCAGGAGGCGGAGAAGGAGCATGAGTGGGAGCAGGAGCACGAGGCAGAGAAAGAGCAGGAGGAGGAGAAGGAGCAGGAGGTGGAGAAGGAGCAGGAAGTGGAGAAGGAGAAGGAGTTGGAGAATAAGCAGGAGGTGGAGAAGGAGAAGGAGTTGGAGAATAAGCAGGAGGAGGAGCTTGAGCAGGAGTGGGAGAAGGAGTTGGAGATGGAGCAGGATGAGGTTGATCAGGAGATGGAGAAGGAGCAGGATGTGCAGGTCGATCAGGAGGAGGAGCTGTTGCAGGAGGTGGAGGTGGACCTGGAGGTGGAGAAGGAGCAGGTGGAGGAGGTGGAGCAGGAGGAGGATGTTGATCAGGAGGAGTAGAAGGAGCAGGAGGAGCTTGAGCAGGAGGTGGAAATGGAGCAGGAGGTGGAGGAGGAGGAGGAGGAGCAGGAGGTGAAGAAGGAGCAGGAGGAGGAGACGTAGCAGGAGTAGGAGAAGGAGCAGGAGGGGTAGAAGGAGCAGGAGGAGGAGAAGGAGCAGGAGGTGGAGAAGGAGCAGGAGGTGGAGAAGGAGCAGGAGGAGGAGAAGGAGCTGGAGGAGGAGAAGGAGCAGGAGGAGGAGAAGGAGCAGGAGGGGGAGAAGGAGCAGGCGGGGGAGAAGGAGCATGAGGAGGAGGATGAGCAGGAGGAGGAGAAGGAGCAGGAGGGGAGCAGGAGCACAAGGCGGAGAAAGAGCAGGAGGAGGAGAAGGAGCCGGAGGTGGAGAAGGATCCGGAGGTGGAGAAGGAGCAGGAGGAGGAGAAGGAGCAGGAGGTGGAGATGGAGCAGGAGGTGGAGAAGGAGCAGGAGGAGGAGAAGGAGCTGGAGGAGGAGAAGCAGCAGGATGAGGTGGAGCAGCAGGAGGAGGTGGAGCAGGAGGAGGAGGTTGAGCAGGAGGAGGTGAAGGAGCAGCAGGAGGTTGAGCAGGAGGTAGAGTAGGAGGAGTAGATGGAGCAGGGGGAGGATGAGCAGGAGGTGGAGAAGGAGTCGGAGGAGGAGGTGGATCAGGAGGAGGAGGTGCTGCAGGAGGAGGAGGTGGAGAAGGCGCAGGTGGAGGAGTTGGAGCAGGAGGAGGATGTTGATCAGGAGGAGTAGAAGGAGCAGGAGGAGGTTGAGCAGGAGGTGGAAATGGAGCAGGAGGTGGTGGAGGAGGAGGAGGAGCAGGAGGTGAAGAAGGAGCAGGAGTAGAAGTAGCAGGAGGAGGAGAAGGAGCAGGAGGTGGAGAAGGAGCAGGAGGAGGAGAAGGAGCAGGAGGTGGAGAAGGAGCAGGAGGAGGAGAAGGAGCTGGAGGAGGAGAAAGAGCAGGAGGAGGAGAAGGAGCAAGAGGGGGAGAAGGAGCAGGAGGGTGAGAAGGAGCAAGAGGAGGAGAAGGAGCAGGAGGATGAGAAGAAGCTGGAGGTGGACAAGGTGCAGGAGGTGGACAAGGTGCAGGAGGTGGACAAGGAGCAGGAGGTTGAAAAGGATCAGGAGGTTGACAAGGAGCAGGAGCAGGAGATTGAGGTGGAGAAGGTGTTGGAGAAGGAGCGGGAGTTGGAGAATACGCAATCGGTGGAGAAGGAGCAGGAGGCGGAGAAGGACCAGGACGGGGAGCAGGAGCACTCGGCGGAGAAAGAGAAGGATTAGCAGAAGGAGCAGCAGTTGGAGAAGAAGCAGGAGTATGAGGTTGAGCAGGAGTACGAGACGGAGCAGGAGGAGGTTGAGCAGGAGGTGGAGAAGGAGCAGGAGGTGGAGAAGGAGCAGGAGGAGGAGAAGGAGCTGGAGGAGGAGAAGGAGCAGGAGGAGGAGAAGGAGCAGGAGGGGGAGAAGGAGCAGGCGGGGGAGAAGGAGCATGAGGAGGAGGATGAGCAGGAGGAGGAGAAGGAGCAGGAGGGGAGCAGGAGCACAAGGCGGAGAAAGAGCAGGAGGAGGAGAAGGAGCCGGAGGTGGAGAAGGATCCGGAGGTGGAGAAGGAGCAGGAGGAGGAGAAGGAGCAGGAGGTGGAGATGGAGCAGGAGGTGGAGAAGGAGCAGGAGGAGGAGAAGGAGCTGGAGGAGGAGAAGCAGCAGGATGAGGTGGAGCAGCAGGAGGAGGTGGAGCAGGAGGAGGAGGTTGAGCAGGAGGAGGTGAAGGAGCAGCAGGAGGTTGAGCAGGAGGTAGAGTAGGAGGAGTAGATGGAGCAGGGGGAGGATGAGCAGGAGGTGGAGAAGGAGTCGGAGGAGGAGGTGGATCAGGAGGAGGAGGTGCTGCAGGAGGAGGAGGTGGAGAAGGCGCAGGTGGAGGAGTTGGAGCAGGAGGAGGATGTTGATCAGGAGGAGTAGAAGGAGCAGGAGGAGGTTGAGCAGGAGGTGGAAATGGAGCAGGAGGTGGTGGAGGAGGAGGAGGAGCAGGAGGTGAAGAAGGAGCAGGAGTAGAAGTAGCAGGAGGAGGAGAAGGAGCAGGAGGTGGAGAAGGAGCAGGAGGAGGAGAAGGAGCAGGAGGTGGAGAAGGAGCAGGAGGAGGAGAAGGAGCTGGAGGAGGAGAAAGAGCAGGAGGAGGAGAAGGAGCAAGAGGGGGAGAAGGAGCAGGAGGGTGAGAAGGAGCAAGAGGAGGAGAAGGAGCAGGAGGATGAGAAGAAGCTGGAGGTGGACAAGGTGCAGGAGGTGGACAAGGTGCAGGAGGTGGACAAGGAGCAGGAGGTTGAAAAGGATCAGGAGGTTGACAAGGAGCAGGAGCAGGAGATTGAGGTGGAGAAGGTGTTGGAGAAGGAGCGGGAGTTGGAGAATACGCAATCGGTGGAGAAGGAGCAGGAGGCGGAGAAGGACCAGGACGGGGAGCAGGAGCACTCGGCGGAGAAAGAGAAGGATTAGCAGAAGGAGCAGCAGTTGGAGAAGAAGCAGGAGTATGAGGTTGAGCAGGAGTACGAGACGGAGCAGGAGGAGGTTGAGCAGGTGATGGAGAAGGAGCATGAGGTGGAGAAGGAGCCGCAGATGGAGAAGGAGCCGGAGGTGGAGAAGGAGCAGGAGGAGGAGAAGGAGCAGGAGGTGGAGAAGGAGCAGGAGGTGGAGAAGGAGCAGGAGGAAGAGAAGTAGCAGGATGTGCAGATGAAGCAGGAGGGGGACAAGGAGCAGGAGCGGGACATGGAGCAGGAGGCGGAGAAGGAGCATGAGGGGGAGCAGGAGCACGAGGCGGAGAATGAGCAGGAGGAGGAGAAGGAGCAGGAGGTGGAGAAGGAGCAGGAGGTGGAGAAGGAGAAGGAGTTGGAGAATAAGCAGGAGGTGGAGAAGGAGAAGGAGTTGGAGAATACGCAGGAGGAGCTTGAGCAGGAGTGGGAGAAGGAGTTGGAGATGGAGCAGGATGAGGTTGAGCAGGAGATGGAGAAGGAGCAGGAGGTGGAGAATGAGCCGGACGTAGAGAAGGAGCCGAGGGTGGAGAAGGAGCCGGAGATGGAGATGGAGCCGGAGGTGGACAGGGGGCTGGAGGAGAAGAAGGAGATGAAGGAGGAGAAGGAACAGGAGGAAGAGAAGTAACAGGAGGAGGAGAAGGACCACGAGGTGGAGCAGTCGGTGAAGAAGGGGCAGGTGGAGGAGGTGGAGCAGGAAGTGGAGAATGAGCAGGAGGAGGTGAAGGAGCAGGAGGTGGAGAAGGAGCAGGAGGTGGAGAAGGAGAAGGAGTTGGAGAATAAGCAGGAGGTGGAGAAGGAGAAGGAGTTGGAGAATAAGCAGGAGGAGGAGCTTGAGCAGGAGTGGGAGAAGGAGTTCGAGATGGAGCAGGATGAGGTTGAGCAGGAGATGGAGAAGGAGCAGGAGGTTGAGAATGAGCCGGACGTAGAGAAGGAGCCGAGGGTGGAGAAGGAGATGGAGATGGAGCCGGAGGTGGAGAGGGGGCAGGAGGAGAAGAAGGAGCTGAAGGAGGAGAAGGAACAGGAAGAAGAGAAGTAACAGGAGGAGGAGAAGGAGCACGAGGTGGAGCAGTAGGTGAAGAAGGGGCAGGAGGAGGAGGTGGAGCAGGAGGAGGAGGTGGAGCAGGAGGTGGAGAAGGAGCAGGGGGAGGAGGTGGAGCAGGAGGAGGATATTGATCAGGAGGAGTAGAAGGAGCAGGAGGAGGTTGAGCAGGAGGTGGAAATGGAGCAGGAGGTGGAGGAGGAGGAGCAGGAGCAGGAGGTGAAGAAGGAGCAGGAGGAGGTGAAGTAGCAGGAGGAGGAGAAGGAGCAGGAGGGGGAGAAGGAGCAGGAGGAGAAGAAGGAGCAGGAGGTGGAGAAGGAGCAGGAGGAGGAGAAGGAGCAGGAGGGGGAGCAGGAGCAGGAAGAGGAGAAGGAGCAGGAGGGGGAGAAGGAGCAGGAGGGGGAGAAGGTTGCAGGAGGAGGAGAAGGAGCAGGAGGAGGAGAAGGAGCTGCAGGTGGACAAGGTGCAGGAGGTGGACAAGGTGCAGGAGGTGAACAAGGAGCAGGAGCTTGAAAAGGATCAGGAGGTTGACAAGGAGCAGGAGGAGGAGAAGGAGGTGGAGAAGGTGTTGGAGAAGGAGCGGGAGTTGGAGAATACGCAATCGGTGGAGAAGGAGAAGGAGGCGGAGAAGGACCAGGACGGGGAGCAGGAGCACTCGGCGGAGAAAGAGAAGGATTAGCAGAAGGAGCAGCAGTTGGAGAAGAAGCAGGAGTATGAGGTTGAGCAGTAGTACGAGAAGGAGCAGGAGGAGGTTGAGCAGGTGATGGAGAAGGAGCCGCAGGTGGAGAAGGAGCCGGAGGTGGAGAAGGAGCAGGAGGAGGAGAAGGAGCAGGAGGTGGAGAAGGAGCAGGAGGTGGAGAAGGAGCAGGAGGAAGAGAAGTAGCAGGATGTGCAGAAGAAGCAGGAGGGGGACAAGGAGCAGGAGGGGGACATGGAGCAGGAGGCGGAGAAGGAGCATGAGTGGGAGCAGGAGCGCGAGGCAGAGAAAGAGCAGGAGGAGGAGAAGGAGCAGGAGGTGGAGAAGGAGCAGGAAGTGGAGAAGGAGAAGGAGTTGGAGAATAAGCAGGAGGTGGAGAAGGAGAAGGAGTTGGAGAATAAGCAGGAGGAGGAGCTTGAGCAGGAGTGGGAGAAGGAGTTGGAGATGGAGCAGGATGAGGTTGATCAGGAGATGGAGAAGGAGCAGGATGTGCAGGTCGATCAGGAGGAGGAGCTGTTGCAGGAGGAGGAGGTGGACCTGTAGGTGGAGAAGGAGCAGGTGGAGGAGGTGGAGCAGGAGGAGGATGTTGATCAGGAGGAGTAGAAGGAGCAGGAGGAGCTTGAGCAGGAGGTGGAAATGGAGCAGGAGGTGGAGGAGGAGGAGGAGGAGCAGGAGGTGAAGAAGGAGCAGGAGGAGGAGACGTAGCAGGAGTAGGAGAAGGAGCAGGAGGGGTAGAAGGAGCAGGAGGAGGAGAAGGAGCAGGAGGTGGAGAAGGAGCAGGAGGAGGAGAAGGAGCTGGAGGAGGAGAAGGAGCAGGAGGAGGAGAAGGAGCAGGAGGGGGAGAAGGAGCAGGCGGGGGAGAAGGAGCATGAGGAGGAGGATGAGCAGGAGGAGGAGAAGGAGCAGGAGGGGAGCAGGAGCACAAGGCGGAGAAAGAGCAGGAGGAGGAGAAGGAGCAGGAGGTGGAGAAGGTGCAGGCGGTGCAGAAGGAGCAGGAGGAGGAGAAGGAGCAGGAGGTGGAGAAGGAGCAGGAGGTGGAGAAGGAGCAGGAGGTGGAGAAGGAGCAGGAGGTGGAGAAGGAGCAGGAGGAAGAGAAGTAGTAGGATGTGCAGAAGAAGCAGGAGGGGGACAAGGAGCAGGAGGGGTACATGGAGCAGGAGGCGGAGAAGGAGCAGGTGGGGGAGAAGGAGATGGAGTTGGAGAATAAGCAGGAGGAGGAGCTTGAGCAGGAGTGAGAGAAGGAGTAGGAGATGGAGCAGGAGGAGGTTGAGCAGGAGATGGAGAAAGAGCAGGAGGTGAAGAATGAGCCCGACGTAGAGAAGGAGCCGAGGGTGGAGAAGGAGCCAGAGATGGAGATGGAGCCGGAGGTGGAGAAAGGGCAGGAGGGGAAGAAGGAGCTGAAGGAGGAGAAGGAACAGGAGGAAGAGAAGTAACAAGAGGAGGAGAAGGAGCACGAGGTGAAGAAGCAAGTGGAGAATGAGCAGGAGGAGGAGGTGGAGCAGGAGGTGGAGAAGGAGGAGGAGGTGGAGCAGGAGGTGAAGAAGGGGCAGGAAGGGGAGGAGGAGGAGAAGGAGCAGGAGGTGGAGATGGAGCAGGATTGGAGAAGAAGCAGGTGGAGAAGAAGGACCAGGAGGAGGAGAAGCAGCAGGAGGAGAAGCAGCAGGAGGAGGGGGTTGAGCAGGAGGAGGTGAAGGAGCAGCAGGAGGTTGAGCAGGAGGGAGAGTAGGAGGAGGAGATGGAGCAGGGGGAGGATGAGCAGGAGGTGGAGAAGGAGTAGGAGGAGGAGGTGGATCAGGAGGAGGAGGTGCTGCAGGAGGAGGAGGTGGAGCTGGAGGTGGAGAAGGAGCAGGTGGAGGAGTTGGAGCAGGAGGAGGATGTTGTTCAGGAGGAGTAGAAGGAGCAGGAGGAGGTTGAGCAGGAGGTGGAAATGGAGCAGGAGGTGGAGGAGTAGGAGGAGCAGGAGGTGAAGAAGGAGCAGGAGGAGGAGAATTAGCAGGAGGAGGAGAAGGAGCAGGAGGGGGAGAAGGAGCAGGAGGAGGAGAAGGAGCAGGAGGTGGAGAAGGAGCAGGAGCAGGAGGAGGAGAAGGAGCTGGAGGAGGAGAAGGAGCAGGAGGAGGAGAAGGAGCAGGAGGGGGAGAAGGAGCAGGAGGGGGAGAAGGAGCAGGAGGGGGAGAAGGAGCAGGAGGGGGAGAAGGAGCAGGAGGGGGAGAAGGAGCAAGAGGAGGAGAAGGAGCAGGAGGAGGAGAAGAAGCTGGAGGTGGACAAGGTGCAGGAGGTGGACAAGGTGCAGGAGGTGGACAAGGAGCAGGAGGTTGAAAAGGATCAGGAGGTTGACAAGGAGCAGGAGGAGGAGAAGGAGGTGGAGAAGGTGTTGGAGAAGGAGCGGGAGTTGTAGAACAAGCAATCGGTGGAGAAGGGGCAGGAGGCGGATAAGGACGAGGACGGGGAGCAGGAGCACTCGGCGGAGAAAGAGAAGGATTAGCAGAAGGAGCAGCAGTTGTAGAAGAAGCAGGAGTATGAGGTTGAGCAGGAGTACGAGACGGAGCAGGAGGAGGTTGAGCAGGTGATGGAGAAGGAGCATGAGGTGGAGAAGGAGCCGCAGGTGGAGAAGGAGCCGGAGGTGGAGAAGGAGCAGGAGGAGGAGAAGGAGCAGGAGGTGGAGAAGGAGCAGGAGGTGGAGAAGGAGCAGGAGGAAGAGGAAGAGAAGTAGCAGGATGTGCAGAAGAAGCAGGAGGGGGACAAGGAGCAGGAGGGGGACATGGAGCAGGAGGCGGAGAAGGAGCATGAGGGGGAGCAGGAGCACGAGGCGGAGAAAGAGCAGGAGGAGGAGAAGGAGCAGGAGGTGGAGAAGGAGCAGGAGGTGGAGAAGGAGAAGGAGTTGGAGAATAAGCAGGAGGTGGAGAAGGAGAAGGAGTTGGAGAATCAGCAGGAGGAGGAGCTTGAGCAGGAGATGGAGAAGGAGCAGGAGGTCGAGAATGAGCCGGACGTAGAGAAGGAGCCGAGGGTGGAGAAGGAGCCGGAGATGGAGCCGGAGGTGGAGAGGGGGCAGGAGGAGAAGAAGGAGCTGAAGGAGGAGAAGGAATAGGAGGAAGAGAAGTAACAGGAGGAGGAGAAGGAGCAAGAGGTGGAGCAGTAGGTGAAGAAGGGGCAGGAGGAGGAGGTGGAGCAGGAAGTGGAGAATGAGCAGGAGGAGGAGGTGGAGCAGGAGGTGGAGAAGGAGGAGGAGGTGGAGCAGGAGGTGAAGAAGGGGCAGGAAGGGGAGGAGGAGGAGAAGGAGCAGGAGGTGGTGATGGAGCAGGATTGGAGAAGGAGCAGGAGGAGAAGAAGGAGCAGGAGGAGGAGAAGCAGCAGAAGGAGGAGAAGCAGCAGGAGGAGCAGGAGGAGGAGGGTGAGCAGGAGGAGGTGAAGGAGCAGCAGGAGTTTGAGCAGGAGGTAGAGTAGGAGGAGGAGATGGAGCAGTGGGAGGATGAACAGGAGGTGGAGAAGGAGTAGGAGGTGTAGATTTAGCAGCATGAGGAGATGGAGCAGGAGGAGAAGGAAGTGGCGAATGAGCAGTAGGGGGAGAAGGAGCAGTAGGAAGAGGTGGACCAGGAGGAGGAGGTGGAGCAGGAGGAGGAGGTGGAGCAGGAGGTGGGGAAGGAGCAGGGGGAGGAGGTGGAGCAGGAGGAGGATGTTGATCAGGAGGAGGAGAAGGAGCAGGAGATTGTTGAGCAGGAGGTGGAAATGGAGCAGGAGGTGGAGGAGGAGGAGAAGGAGCAGGAGGTGAAGAAGGAGCAGGAGGAGGAGAAGGAGCAGGAGGAGGAGAAGGAGCAGGAGGAAGTTGAGCAGGAATTGGAGAAGGAGCAGGATTTGGAGAAGGAGCAGAAGGAGGAGAACAAGCAGGAGGTGGCGAAGGAGCTGGAGGAGGAGAAAGAGCAGGAGGCGGAGGTGGATCAGGAGGAGGAGGTGTTGCAGGAGGAGGAGGTGGAGCTAGAGGTGGAGAAGGAGCAGGTGGAGGAGGTGGAGCAGGAGGAGGATGTTGATCAGGAGGAGTAGAAGGAGCAGGAGGAGGTTGAGCAGGATGTGGAAATGGAGCAGGAGGTGGAGGAGGAGGAGCAGGAGCAGGAGGTGAAGAAGGAGCAGGAGGAGGTGAATTCGCAGGAGGAGGAGAAGGAGCAGGAGGGGGAAAAGGAGCAGGGGGAGGAGAAGGAGCAGGAGGTGGAGAAGGAGCAGGAGGGGGAGATGGAGCAGGAGGGGGAGAAGGAGCAGGAGGGGGTGAAGGAGCAGGAGGAGGAGAAACAGCAGGAGGAGGAGAAGGAGCTGGAGGTGGACAAGGTGCAGGTGGTGGACAAGGAGCGGGAGGTGGACAAGGAGCAGGAGGTTGAAACGGATCAGGACGTTGAAAAGGAGCAGGAGGAGGAGAAGGAGGTGGAGAAGCTGTTGGAGGAGGAGAAGGAGCGGGAGATGGAGAATACGCAATCAGTTGAGAAGGAGCAGGAGGCGGAGAAGGACCAGGACGGGGAGCAGGAGCACTCGGCGGAGAAAGAGAAGGATTAGGAGAAGGAGCAGCAGTTGGAGAAGAAGCAGGAGTATGAGGTGAGCAGGAGTACGAGAAGGAGCAGGAGGAGGCTGAGCAATTGATGGAGAAGGAGCATGAGGTGGAGAAGGAGCCGGAGGTGGAGAAGGATCCGGAGGTGGAAAATGAGCAGGAGGAGGAGAAGGAGCAGGAGGTGGAGGTGGAGCAGGAGGTGGATAAGGAGCAGGAGGAAGAGAAGTAGTCGGATGTGCAGAAGAAGCAGGAGGGGGACAAGGAGCAGGAGGGGGACATGGAGCAGGAGGCGGAGAAGGAGCAGGAGTGGGAGCAGGAGCAGGAGGAGGAGAAGGAGCAGGAGGGGAAGAAGGAGCAGGAGGGTGAGTAGGAGCAGGAGGGGGAGAAGGAGCAGGAGGGGGAGAAGGAGCAGAAGGAGGAGAAGGAGCAGGAGGAGGAGAAGGAGCTGGAGATGGACAAGGTGCAGGAGGTGGACAAGGTGCAGGAGGTGGACAAGGAGCAGGAGGAGGAGAAGGAGGTGGAGAAGGTGTTGGAGAAGGAGCGGGAGTTGGAGAATACGCAATCGGTGAAGAAGGAGCAGGAGGCGGAGAAGGACCAGGACGGGGAGCAGGAGCACTCGGCGGAGAAAGAGAAGGATTAGCAGAAGGAGCAGCAGTTGGAGAAGAAGCAGGAGTATGAGGTTGAGCAGGAGTACGAGAAGGAGTCGGAGGAGGTTGAGCAGGTAATGGAGAAGGAGCATGAGGTGGAGAAGAAGCCGCAGGTGGAGAAGGAGCCGGAGGTGGAGAAGGAGCAGGAGGAGGAGAAGGAGCAGGAGGTGGAGAAGGAGCAGGAGGAAGAGAAGTAGCAGGATGTGCAGAAGAAGCAGGAGGGGGACAAGGAGCAGGAGGGGGACATGGAGCAGGAAGCGGAGAAGGAGCATGAGGAGGAGCAGGAGCACGAGGCAGAGAAAGAGCTGGAGGAGGAGAAGGAGCAGGAGGTGGAGAAGGAGCAGGAGGTGGAGAAGCAGAAGGAGTTGGAGAATAAGCAGGAGGAGGAGCTTGAGCAGGAGTGGGAGAAGGAGTTGGAGATGGAGCATGATGATGTTGAGCAGGAGGTGGAAATGGAGCAGGAGGTGGAGGAGGAGGAGTAGGAGCAGGAGGTGAAGAAGGAGCTGGAGGAGAAGGAGCAGGAGGAGGAGAAGGAGCAGGAGGAAGTTGAGCAGGAATTGGAGAAGGAGCAGGATTTGGAGAAGGAGCAGAAGGAGGAGAACAAGCAGGAGGTGGCGAAGGAGCTGGAGGAGGAGAAGGAGCAGGAGGAGGAGGTGGATCAGGAGGAGGTGTTGCAGGAGGTGGAGGTGGAGCTGGAGGTGGAGAAGGAGCAGGTGGAGGAGGTGGAGCAGGTGAAGGATGTTGATCAGGAGGAGTAGAAGGAGCAGGAGGAGGTTGAGCAGGAGGTGGAAATGGAGCAGGAGGTGGAGGAGGAGGAGTAGGAGGAGGTGAAGAAGGAGCAGGAGGAGGAGAAGTAGCAGGAGGAGGGGAAGGAGCAGGAGGGGGAGAAGGAGCAGGAGGAGGAGAAGGAGCAGGAGTGGGAGACGGAGCAGGACGGGGAGAAGGAGCAGGAGGAGGAGTAGGAGCTGGAGGTGGACAAGGTGCAGGAGGTGGACAAGGAGCAGGAGGTGGACAAGGAGCAGGAGGTTGAAAAGGATCAGGAGGTTGAAAAGGAGCAGGAGGAGGAGAAGAAGGTGGAGAAGGTGTTGGAGGAGGAGAAGGAGCGGGAGTTGGAGAATACACAATCGGTGGAGAAGGAGTAGGAGGCGGAGAATGACCAGGAAGGGTAGCAGTAGCACTCGGCGGAGAAAGAGAAGGAATAGGAGAAGGAGCAGCAGTTGGAGAAGGAGCAGGAGGTGGAGAAGGAGTTGGAGAAGAAGCAGGAGTATGAGGTTGAGCAGGAGTACGATAAGGAGCAGGAGGAGGTTGAGCAGGTGATGGAGAAGGAGCCGGAGGTGGAGAAGCAGCCAGAGGTGGAGAAGTTGCCGGAGGTGGAGAAGAAGCCGGAGGTGAATAAGGAGACGGAGGTGGAGAAGGCGCCGGAGGTGGAGAAGGAACCGGAGGTGGAGAAGGAGCCGGAGGTGGAGAAGGGGCAGAAGGGGATGGAGGGAGCAGGAGGTGGAAATGGAGCAGGAATTGAGAAGGAGCAGGAGGAGAAGAATGAGCATGAGGAAAAGAACGAGCTGGAGGAGGAGAAGGAACAGGAGGAGGAGAAGGAGCAGGAGGTGGAGAAGGAGGTGGAGCAGCAAGTGGAGAATGAGCAGCAGGAGGAGGTGGAGCAGGAGGAGGAGTTGGAGCAGGATGTGGAGAAGGAGGAGGAGGAGGAGGTCGAGTAGGAGGAGGAGAAGTAGCAGGAGGAGGTTGAGCAGGAGATAGAGAAGAAGTAGGAGGAGGAGAAGGAGCAGAAGGAGTAGTTTGAGGAGGAGGAGAAGAAGGAGCAGTAGCTGGAGAAGGAGCAGGAGGTGGAGAAGGAGCAGGAGGGGGAGAAGGATCAGGAGGGTGAGAATGAGCAGGCGGAGGAGAAGGAGCAGGAGGAGGAGATGGAGCAGCAGGAGGTTAGCGTTAGGGTTAGGGTTAGGTTAGTGCATTAGGGTTAGGGTTAGGGCTCGGGTTAGGGTTAGGGTTAGTGCATTAGGGTTAGGGTTAGGGTTAGTGTTCGTGCATTAGGGTTAGGGTTAGGGTTAGGGTTAGGTTGTTTAGTGCGGGCCGGAGGGGAGTTACACCCTCTTGTGTTCGTATTCTCACTCAACACTTGAGCTTCTTGTCACTTATACCTGCCACTTTCGGTTGGCCCACGCTTTACCTTACCACCTGGCTTCTTTTTCTTGCCGATCTCTTCTTCGTCGTTTCTTGATCAGTAATCCTTTGATCCCGCTCTGGGGTTATTATCAGTTCCTGAGTTTTGCCAACTTATGGTCTCTATGTAGTGTTTAGTTATTATTTATTTTGTTTTTGGTGTTGGCATCTACCCTTTAGTTTTAGTAGTGTTAGGGTTATGTTGTATTGAGGTTGGGGGGTTCAGGTTAGGGTTCGGGTTGCTGCATTGGGGTTTGTGTTAGGGTTAGGCGAGGGTCAGGGTTGCAGTTAGGGTTAGGTTTTAGGGGTGGGGTGCATCTGTGTAAGGGTTAGGTGTTTAGGGGTGGGGTGGGGTTGGGGTTAAGTTTTAGCGGTAGGGTTGGGTGGTGTCTGTAGGCTTATGTTGTATTGAGGTTGGGGGGTTCAGGTTAGGGTTAGGGTTGCTGCATTGGGGTTAGTGTTAGGGTTAGGTGAGGTTCAGGGCTGCAGTTAGGTTCAGGGGTGTATCAGTGTTAGGCTTTAGGGGTGGGGTGGGGTGCATCAGGGTTAGGTTTTAGGGGTGGAGTGGGGTGCATCAGGGTTAGGGTTAGGTGGGGTTAGGGTTACGTTTTAGGGATAGGGTTGGGTGGTGTCTGTCATGGGCCAATGGAGTGCTTTGGAGTTAGGGTTGGGGCTTTGGTCTGTATGTTGTGGGCAGTGGGGGTTTAGTGGTTTTGGTTAGGTCTAACAGTAGGGGTTACGTCTGTTTATTGTGGTTAGGGTAGGGTGTGGTTGCGGTTTGAGAGGTTTATCAAGATGGGGTTGGGATTTGTGGTAATTCAGGTCGGGGCAGTTTTGTGTTTTAATATTGGATTTTCCCTAATTTAGATCTGATTTAAGCCCTTTGGTAGCTGAGTTTGTAGTGTTATTATCCAGTGTTTTTCCCTCCTCTTCCTTTGTGAGGTTGTCCAGTTCATGTTGGTCTCCAACCCCATAAATTCCAGGGATTCAAGACCATGCTCCATGAAGTGTCGGGAGGTAGGTTTGTATACATCCTTTGTTCTAATAGCACTGAGGTGCCCTGTGAGCCTCATCCTTAGGCTATTCCCTGTTTCTCCTACATACAAGATGTGTCATTGTTTGCATCGAATTGCATAGACAGCACTGTGCTGTTCACATGTATATCTCTGTTTAATTAGGGCTGCTTTTCCTGTGTGTCTATTTTGTATAATTTTGCGGAGAAAACCTGATTTCGAAGGTCCGATTCCCCCAAAAAATTCCCGTAACCGCTGCCACCAACCTCCCGGGGGGAGAGGAGGGTGAAAGAAAGGACCCCCAGCCCCAGAGAGACCCAGTAAACCCTTTTATTTACGGGCCCTGCCCTCGTGTTTCAACCGAGAAAACTCCATATCCCACAATGCCTCACGCGGCGCTAGCTTTTCAGTCGCTGCGAAAAAAAACCCGATCTCAAAGATAAAAATCACCCGGTGAACGCTCAAAATCTAAAGACGAAATAAAGTTATCAGAGTCTCACTCGTGTCCCCAACTCCTCCAGATCGCCGGGGAAAGGGTTTCTTTCAAAAAACCGGAGGTCGATATCCAGGAGCTCCCTGCTGTCGCGTTCCCCGCAGCACCAGGCATCTCTTAAAGGGGCCGTCCCCACATCAATATCAAGAGACCGTGTCTATTATTCCGACGGGAACTCCAACTTTTTTCAAAAAAACCTGTCATCTTTTCTGCCCTTAATGCTGTCCTAAACCTCGTTGGGGGGTGGGGGGGGGGTTGGATGATGAGTTCCATGTCTGTCAGTCTCACATTTCCAGCCATGCTTTTTTTAATCTGCAACTTTTTAAAAAAAATTTAAATTTTAAAATCCTCCTTGGTGCTCCCTATTTTTATAGTTTTCCTAAGTTTGCTTGCTGCTTTTTTTGTGGGGGGGCGAAAGGGGAACAAAAAGTTATTTAACCATCTCCCTCACTGATCAAGTTTAGACTTAAGGTATTTGCAAGAGATATTCTCTGGGTTTTCCCTTTCTTGGCATTTATATCTTTTTTTGTCTGTGGTAATGCAAAGCGTGTCACTCCTGAATGTTAGGTTGTATGGTGTGGGCAGGAAGGTAGTTACACCCTCTTGTGTTCGTATTCTCACTCAACCCTTGAGCTTCTTGTCACTTATACCTGCCACTTTTGGTTGGCCCACGCTTTACCTTACCACCTGGCTTCTTTTTCTTGCCGATCTCTTCTTAGTAATTTCTTGATCCGTAATCCTTTGATCCCCCTCTGGGGTTATAATCAGTTCCTGGGTTTTGCCAATTTATGGTCTCTATGTAGTATTTAGTGATTATTATTGGTGTTGGAACCCTACCCTTTATTTTAAGTAGTGTTCGGGTTATGTTGTATTGAGGTTGGGGGGTTCAGGTTAGGGTTAGCGTTGCTGCATTGGGGTTAGTGTTGGGGTTAGGTGAGGGTCAGGGTCGCAGTTAGTTTCAGGGCTATATTGGGGATAGGTTGAGGTGTATCAGGGTTAGGGTTAGGTGTTTAGGGGTGGGGTGGGGTTAGGGTTAAGTTTTAGGGGTAGGGTTGGGTGCATTAGGGTTATGTTTTAGGGGTAGGGTTGGGTGCATCAGGGTTAGGGTTAGGTGTTCAGGGGTAGGGTAGGATGCATCAGGGTTAGGGTTAGGTGTTTAGGGGTAGGGTAGGGCGCATCAGGGTTAGGGTCCAGGGTCAGAGTTATGATTAGATTCAGGGCTAGCAGGATAGGGTTATGGGGTAGGGTTGCATTAGGCGTAGGTTTAAGTGAGGTTCAGGGTTTGGAGTAGGGTGCAGTGTGTTAGGTTTCGGTTTTAGGGGTGGGGTGGGAGATTAGGGTTGCTGTATTAGAGTTAGGGTTAGGCTTTAGGGGTAGAGTGGGGTGCGTTAGGGTTAGGGTTAGGGTTAGGGTTAGGGTGAGGGTTAGGGTTAGGGTGAGGGTTAGGGTAAGGGTGAGGGATAGGGTTAGCGTTATGGTGAGGGTTAGGGTTAGGGTGAGGGTGAGGGTTAGGATTAGGGTTAGGGTTAGGCTTAGGGTTAAGGTTCGGTTGTATGGTGTGGGCAGGAGGGTAGTTACACCCTCTTGTGTTCATATTCTCTCTCAACCATTGAGCTTCTTGTCACTTATACCTGCCACTTTTGGTTGGCCCACGCTTTACCCTACCACGTGTCTTCTTTTTCTCGCCGATCTCTTCTTAGTAATTTCTTGATCTGTAATCCTTTGATCCCCCTCTGGGGTTATAATCAGTTCCTGGGTTTTGCCAATTTATGGTCTCTATGTAGTATTTAGTTATTATTTGCTTACTTGTATATTATTATTGGTGTTGGAACCCTACCATTTATTTTAAGTCGTGTTAGGTTTATGTTGTATTGAGGTTGGGGGGTTCAGGTTAGGGTTAGGTTTGCTGCATTGGGTTTAGTGTTGGGGTTAGGTGAGGGTCAGGGTCGCAGTTAGGTTCAGGGCGATATTGGGTTTAGGTTGGGGTGAATCAGGGTTAGGGTTAGGTGTCTAGTGGTCGGGTAGGGTGCATCAGGGTTAGGGATAGGTGTTTAGGGATCGGGTAGGTTGCATCAGGGTTAGGGTTAGGTGTTAAGGGGTCGGGTAGGGTGCATCAAGGTGAGGGTCCAGGGTCAGAGTTGTGATTAGGTTCAGGGCTAGGGGGTCAGGTTGATGGGTTAGGGTTGCATTAGGGGTAGGGTTAAATGAGGGTCAGTGTTTGGAGAAGGGTGGGGTGTGTTAGGTTTCGGCTTTAGGGGTGGGGTGGGAGATTAGGGTTGCTGTATTAGAGTTACGGTTAGGCTTTAGGGGTAGAGTGGGGTGCATTGGAGTTAGGATTTGGGATATGGATGGGGTCTGTTTGTAGTTAGGGTTGGTGCTTTGGTCTGTTTTGTTGTGGGCAGTGTGGGGTTCAGTGGTTTTGGTTAGCTCAAACAGTAGGGGTTAGCTCTGTTTATTGTGATTAGGGTAGTGTGTGGTTGCGGTTTGAGAGGTTTATCAAGCTGGGGTTGGGATTTGTGGTAATTAAGGTCGGGGCAGTTTTGTTTTTTAATGTTGGATTTCCCCCATTTTAGATCTGATTTAAGCCCTTTGGTAACTGAGTTTGTAGGGTTGTTATCCAGTGTTTTTCCCTCCTCTTCCTTTGTGAGGTTGTCCAGTTCATGTTGGTCTCCAACCCCATAAATTCCAGGGATTCAAGACCATGCTCCATGAAGTGTCGGGAGGTAGGTTTGTATACATCCTTTGTTCTAATAGCACTGAGGTGCCCTGTGAGCCTCATCCTTAGACTATTCCCTGTTTCTCCTACATACAAGATGTGGCATTGTTTGCATCGAATTGCATATACAGCATTGTGCTGTTCACATGCAATTCTTTGTTTAATTAGGGCTGCTTTTCCTGTGCGTCTATTTTGTATCATTTTACGGATTATTAGGTATTTACACATCCCATATCTTGGGTTTGTGCAGTTCTGGGTTGTCTGTTTTCTTATTCTACTAGGAACCAGCATATCCCGAAGGTTTCGAGTTCTTTTGTATGCTGACGTTATGTTGTATCGGCTAAGTGTGTCAACATCCTCTTTTAGTTTTCCAAATTGGGTTTTAATCACTCCCTGTATTAGTTTGGTCGTTGTATCGTATGTCGTTATCAGTGGTAGTCTTGCTACTTCTCTGTTTGGCCGTGGGCTATTCAGTCCCCTCAGGAAATCAGACTTAAGGTGCCTGAGGAACCTTTTCGTGTAACCTCTCTGTCTCAGTGCAGTAAATAGGGTTGTGGTGGCTTCCCTAAAGTCCTCTCCGTTTGTGCATATGCGGTGAAAACGTGTCAGTTGTGACTTCACCAGCCCCCGAAAGGTATGTTTTGGATGGTGGCTGTTTATGTGCAGGAGTGTGTGTGTGTCTGTTTCTTTAAAGAATACCTTTGTTGCTAGCTTGTGGCTGTTATTCTCCTGTTGTAATTTAAATACTGTGGTGTCCAGGAAATCCACACTTTCTCTATGTGTTGTAACTTTAAGTTTAATAGATTGGTGGTGACTGTTGAGAATACCTACAAATTCTTGCAATTCTGTTTCTGTGTGAGTCCAGACTCCGCATATGTCATCCAGGTTAGGGTTAGGGTTAGGGTTAGGGTTAGGGTTAGGGTTAGGGTTAGGGTTAGGGTTAGGTTGTATGGTGTGGGCAGGAGGGTAGTTACACCCTCTTGTGTTCGTATTCTCACTCAACGCTTGAGCTTCTTGTCACTTATACCTGCCACTTTTGGTTGGCCCACGCTTTACCTTACCACCTGGCTTCTTTTTCTTGCCGATCTCTTCTTAGTAATTTCTTGATCCGTAATCCTTTGATCCCCCTCTGGGGTTATAATGAGTTCCTGGGTTTTGCCAATTTATGGTCTCTATGTGGTATTTAGTTATTATTAATGGTGTTGGAACCCTACCCTTTATTTTAAGTAGTGTTAGGGTTATGTTGTATTGAGGTTGGGGGGGGTTCAGGTTAGGGTTAGGGTTGCTGCACTGGGGTTAGTGTTGGGGTTAGGTGAGGGTCAGGGTCGCAGTTAGGTTCAGGGCTATATTGGGGTTAGGGTTAGGGTTAGGGTTAGGGTTAGGGTTAGGGTTAGGTTGTATGGTGTGGGCAGGAGGGTAGTTACACCCTCTTGTGTTCGTATTCTCACTCAACGCTTGAGCTTCTTGTCACTTATACCTGCCACTTTTGGTTGGCCCTCGCTTTACCTTACCACCTGGCTTCTTTTTCTTGCCGATCTCTTCTTAGTAATTTCTTGATCCGTAATCCTTTGATCCCCCATTGGGGTTATAATCAGTTCCTGGGTTTTGCCAATTTTTGATCTCTATGTCGTATTCAGTTATTATTATTGGTGTTGGAACCCTACCCTTTATTTTACGTAGTGTTAGGGTTATTTTGTATTGAGGTTGGGGGGTTCAGGTTAGGGTTAGGGTTGCGGCACTGGGGTTAGTGTTGGGGTTAGGTGAGGGTCAGGGTCGCAGTTAGGTTCAGGGCTACATTGGGGTTAGGTTGGGGTGCATCAGGGTTAGGGTTAGGTGTTTAGGGGTGGGGTGGGGTTAGGGTTAAGTTTTAGGGGTAGGGTTGGGTGCATCAGGGTTAGGGTTAGTTGTTTAGGGGTAGGGTAGGGTGCATCAGGGTTAGGGTTAGGTGTTTAGGGGTAGGGTAGGGTGCATCAGGGTTAGGGTCCAGGGTCAGAGTTGTGATTAGATTCAGGGCTGGGGGGTTGGAGTTATGGGTTAGGGTTGCATTAGGGGTAGGGTTAAGTGAGGGTCAGGGTTTAGGAGTAGGGTGGGGTGTGTTAGGCTTAGATTTTAGGGGTGGGGTGGGAGATTAGGTTTGCTGTATTAGAGTTACGGTTAGGCTTTAGGGGTAGAGTGGGGTGCATTTGGAGTTAGGATTTGGGATATGGATGGGGTCTGTTTGTAGTTAGGGTTGGGGCTTTGGTCTGTTTGTTGTGGGCAGTGTGGGGTTTAGTGGTTTTGGTTAGCTTAAACAGTATGGGTTAGCTCTGTTTATTGTGATTAGGGTAGGGTGTGGTTGCGGTTTGAGAGGTTTATCAAGTTGGGGTTGGGATTTGTGGTAATTAAGGTCGGGGCACTTTTGTTTTTTGATGTTGGATTTCCCCCATTTTAGATCTGATTTAAGCCCTTTGGTAACTGAGTTTGTAGGGTTGTTATCCAGTGTTTTTCCCTCCTCTTCCTTTGTGAGGTTGTCCAGTTCATGTTGGTCTCCAACCCCATAAATTCCAGGGATTCAAGACCATGCTCCATGAAGTGTCGGGAGGTAGGTTTGTATACATCCTTTGTTCTAATAGCACTGAGGTGCCCTGTGAGCCTCATCCTTAGACTATTCCCTGTTTCTCCCACATACAAGATGTGGCATTGTTTGCATCGAATTGCATATGCAGCATTGTGCTGTTCACATGTAATTCTTTGTTTAATTAGGGCTGCTTTTCCTGTGTGTCTATTTTGTATCATTTTGCGGATTATTAGGTATTTACACGTCCCACATTTTGGGTTTGTGCAGTTCTGGGTTGTCTGTTTTCTTATCCTACTCCGAACCAGCATGTCCCGAAGGTTTCGAGTTCTTTTGTATGCTGACGTTATGTGGTATCGACTAAGTGTGTCAACATCCTCTTTTAGTTTCCCAAATTGTGTTTTAATCACTCCGTGTATTAGTTTGGTCGTTGTATCGTATGTCGTTATCAGTGGTAGTCTTGCTACTTCTCTGTTTGGCCGTGGGCTATTCAGTCCCCTCAGGAAATCAGACTTAAGGTGCCTGAGGAACCTTTTTGTGTAACCTCTCTGTCTCAGTGCAGTAAATAGGGTTGTGGTGGCTTCCCTAAAGTCCTCTCCGTTTGTGCATATGCGGTGAAAACGTGTCAGTTGTGACTTCACCAGCCCCCGAAAGGTATGTTTTGGATGGTGGCTGTTTATGTGCAGGAGTGTGTGTGTGTGTCTGTTTCTTTAAAGAATACCTTTGTTGCTAGCTTGTGGCTGTTATTCTCCTGTTGTAATTTAAATACTGTGGTGTCCAGGAAATCCACACTTTCTCTATGTGTTGTAACTTTAAGTTTAATAGATTGGTGGTGACTGTTGAGAATACCTACAAATTCTTGCAATTCTGTTTCTGTGTGAGTCCAGACTCCCCATATGTCATCCAGGTATCTGTAATAACACATCGGGAGCTTGGAACACTTTTCAAAGACTGTGTTTTCCCAGTCTGCCATGTGTATGTTTGCGTAGGCCGGGGCAAATTTCTTGCCGATAGCCGTGCCCTTAATCTGTAGGTAGAATTGCTCCTGGAATTCAAAGTCATTTTTTGTTAGTCCTAGGTGTAATAGCTGGATTATGGCTGCATCTGGTCTGTGGGGTTGGGGGAACTTTCTAAGGATATTTTCCACTGCCTGTATGCCTCTGTCTGTTTCTATGTTTGTGTATAGGCTTTCAATGTCCATGGTAAAGAGTATTGCGTTCGGGGGTACGGTCAGTGAGTTCACTATTTCTATGAAGTGGTAAGTGTCTTTAATGTAGCTAGGGTGCTTCTGTGATAAGGGGTTTAGGAATGAGTGAATGTATTCTGCTATCCTGTAGGATTCACTACCACAGTCTGACACAATTGGTCTTCCTGGTGGTATTTCTCCTGGTACAGTCCATGTGTCAGGGTGCTTGTGTATTTTGGGTAGTATGTAGAATTTTCTGGGTTGTGGTTGTTCCCCCCTTAGGTATTCCACTTGTTTCTGATTTAAGTGTTTAGATTTCTTTAGTTCTGTTAAAATGTTTCCAATCTCTTTTCGTGTGTCCTGGTAAATTGGTCCTGCTAATTTAGTGCAGTGGGCTGTATTATTAAGCTGTCTGTGAGCTTCAAGTAGATACTGTTGCCTATCCATGATCACTATACTACTGCCCTTATCTGCTGGTTTTATGATTATATCTAGATTGTTTCTAAGTTCTATGATTGCCCGTCTCTCTCTTCCAGTGAGGTTTTGCTTGTCTGTCTGTTTAGGGATTTTTTCAATTTGTGATTGAGTCTGTTTAATAAAGTTTAGGATTTCTGGCTCTATTTTATTGCTTGGTGGGGTCCATTCTGATGGTGGTGTAAAAGGTTGCTTGTCTGTTTCTGAATCGCTAAAGTAATCGGTCAGATTTACTCTCCTGTAAAACCTTTTCAGATCTTCCTGAATTTGTACTTTACAATGTTTTGGGGTTGGAACAAATGTAAGGCCCTTGTTTAAAACCCTCTCCTGTACCTCTGTGGGGTTAAAGAGTTGGGAAATATTAATAACAGTTTTTCCCAGGTTTAATCTACCCTTCTCTTGGGTTAATGTCCTTTTTAGTTTAAACACTTCATCCACTGGTTTATTATGTTATGGGCAGTGCTATCTGTCCAATGGATGTGGTCAGCCCCCACTTTGAAGGATCTAGCATTAATTGCTGGTATGTAATTCTGTTTTTTTATATGCTGGTTAATTCCTCTGATTGTATCCCTCTCCATTTCTGGAAGTAAGTTACTGAAGTTAATTTCCGGCACCCAGATCTGAGCATTTGGGAATGTGCTCTTAGCCAATTTAAGTAATGACTGCAGTTGCTTGGTTGCAGTCAGTGGTCTCTGCATTCGATTATTAATGCCAACTGAGAGCACCACCTTTTTGGTCTCCGGACAGGGTTCTAATTTGTCCAGAATTGCTGTGACATGAATGAATTTAGCTCCTGGAAAGCTATCAATTTGGGTGGTGGGATTTGGGCATCTTTTTATCTTGGAGAGGTTAGAATCTCCTATTATTAAAATGGATTTTCTGGGTTCCAATTTCCAGGTAATGTTTTTTCGGCTGGTGTTGGGGTGCCTCGTCACTCTCTGTGCATCTTCCCCTTCAGAGTCAGGTTCTGCCCCTGTTGGTGTGTTTTCTGTTTCTATGTCTGCTACCCCTGCCTCCCCTATTGTGTTCCCTACCTCGGCTTCAGCTATTTCTGCCTCTCCTACTGTGTTATCTGTCTGGGCTCTCATTGTTCCTGTCCTCATTTCTGTGTCTATTGGGTTTACCTGTCCGGTCTGGTCGCTCCTTTGTTTCTGTGGAAGCGGTTGTTTTGTGACTCTGATCTCGGGCTCTAGAACTGCTGTATTTCTTGGGATGGTTGGTTTGGTACAGTCTTTCTTTTGTCTCTGTGGGAGCGGTTGGTACGTGACCCTGGTTTTGGGGTACAGGAATGTTGTGCATGGATTTGTCCCTGGTGTAGGAGGGGTTCTCCCTTCTGTTTGTTTTGGGTCTGAGGAATCCCTAGTGATTTGGTTTAATACGGTCTGATGTTGGTACCCCATGTAGTGCTGGGGTCTACGTGGCTCAGGCTCTTGAGAGCCAAGTGTGATGTCCAGGTCCCTAATGATGGCCACATTGGAAATCCTGGTCCTTGGCCTGTGGGGTGGGGTAGGGCTAGTCGCCGCCCTGGATGGCGGGGAAGGGGGGGTCACTGCCCTGGACCGCAAGGAAGGGGGGGTTTCGGTGGTCTGCTGGTGGTGTGATGAAGTCGGGGTAGTTGGCCCACGGGGTGGGGGGGTCTGTCGGTGGCGTGACGAAGTCGTGGCAACTGGTGCAAGAGGTGGGGGGGTCTGCCGGTGGCGTGACGAAGTCGTGGCAGCTGGTCCAAGGGGTGAGGGGGTCTGTCGGTGGCGTGACGAAGTCATGGCAGCTGGCTCAAAGGGTGGGGGGTGTGTTGGTGGTGTGACGAAGTCGTGGCAACTGGTGCAAGGGGTGGGGGGGTCCATCGGTGGCATGACGAAGTCGTGGCAACTGGTGCAAGGGGTGGGGGGGTCTGCCGGTGGCGTGACGAAGTCGTGGCAGCTGGTCCAAGGGGTGAGGGGGTCTGTCGGTGGCGTGACGAAGTCATGGCAGCTGGCTCAAAGGGTGGGGGGTGTGTTGGTGGCGTGCTGAAGTCATGGCAGCTGGCTCAAAGGGTGGGGGGGTGTGTCGGTGGCGTGACGAGGTTGTGGCAGTTGGCTCACGGGGTGGGGGTGTCCGTCGGTGGCGTGACAAAGTCGTGGCAGCTGGCCCACGGGGTGGGGGGGGGTTTTCAGTCCGTCTGCGGCATGAGGGGGCTGTGATCGCAGGCTGGTGGAACAAGGCTGCCCAGGTATTTGGCCTATGGCGTGGGGGCGTCCTAGTCCGTGTGCCGGTCCGCTGTTCTGTCCCCAATTGTGTGCTGGTCCCTTGCTCTGTCAACCGTGATGCTAATCCCACCACATGTCTCTTTGCCTCATCAATTGATTGAATTTTGAATTTATGTCTAAGACTCTTTTTAATCCAATTAGTGGCTTTCGCCATCATTTCTTCCAGGCGCTCTGTCACTGCAGCCTGAGCAAATTCATTTTCTAATTCTTCCAGGTTTGTTGTATAGTGCTCAATTAGAATCTGTCTGGTCTGTTTTGCCCAATTTTCTGAATTCAAAGCCAATTTGGTTAGGGTTTCCTGTGACGGTTTTGCCGGTTTTATAAAGCAGGTTAGTTTATCAGCTTGTTTTAAGATGCCCTTAGGGGGCTGATTCTGGCCCTTTAAGAATATTAGATGGTGGATTGTCTGGAAAATTCTATAAATTATTCTCACTGTTGTAGCAAATTCATCCCTGGCTACGGGGAGACACCTATGTGTACCAGGGTCCGACCTCATATGCGTACGGTTGTCAGACAACCTGCATGTGTTCCGCATAGTGTTAGCCATTCCCTGGGTGTAGAAGGGTGCAAAAGGTTTTAAAAGATGTTACTAGCTTCTATTTGGTAATAGAGGTCCCCGCTAGTAACTGTAATCTCACCCCACGGTGGCTCCCTGGCTCAGATGGTCTCCTGCCTGGGACTGCGTCCTCCAAACACTCCCCAGCTCAGCCGGCTGTCTCGCCTGGAAAGGCTCTTTTTCCACCGGTCTCACCTCCCCTCCGGTGGTTCTCTGGCTTCGATGGTTCTCTGCCTGCAACAGTACTATCCAAAAACTCTTTAGTTCAGTAAGTTCTCCGCCCTGGAATCTTTTTTTCTCCGACGTTTCGCTTATCCTTAAGCTTCATCAGGGAGAAAGGATTTTAACTTTGTTTACAGTTGCTTATAAGTCCGGAGCCTTGGACTGGCCCCTCCCCTGTGTGCTACTGTTGGCTGAAGTTTTGTTCCCGCCCACAAGCAGGCTAGCCTTGACCTGGGATTGGTTAGAATTTCTGTCCTGTATGTAATGAGTCCTGTCTCATGCAGGGCTGGCCCCGCCCCCTTCGCTCCACGTGTTCGTTATTTTTAAATTATATTTTTTTAACCTAATGTTTTAATGTTCCTTCAGTTTATCTTAGATGTTTGGGGTTATTTTTTTTGAGGTAATGTTTTTTAAAATATTGCTTTTTAACCTTTGAATCTGTTTTAATGCTCCAGGTCATTCTGGCGCCACGGAGTCTGACTGTCTCCGCTGACCCCGGGGCTTGATTACCTGTCCGCCTCACCTCATTTTTTAAATAAAAACATGAAGCTACTTCTCCAAACCCCCACCTCCGGCTATGCCTTTTAATTATAAGGGTATTTTAAACAATTAATTAAACTTCCCACCGATTTCCTCCTTTTTAAACCCGATCGCTCGTTAAACGAAACTCAATCTCCCAGAATGCCTCACGCGGCGCTCGCTTTTCAGCGGCCGCGCAGAAAAAAACGATTTCCAAGGTCCGATTCCCCAAAAAAACTCCCGAATCCGCCGCCACCCACCCCCCGGGGGGGAGAGGAGGGGGAAAGAATGGTCCCCCAGCCCCAAAAAACCAAAGTAAACCCTTTAATTTACGGGTCTTGCCCTCGTGTTTGACCCGAGAGAACTCCGTATCCCAGAATGCCTCACTTTTCAGTCGCTGAGAAAAAAACCCGATTTCAAAGATAAAAATCACCCGGTGAACGCTCAAAATCTAAAGACTAGATAAAGTTATCGGATTCTCACCCGTGTCCCCAACTCCTCCAGATCCCCGGGGAAAGGGTTTCTTTTAAAAAAACCGAGGTCGATATCCAGCAGCTCCCTGCTGTCGCGTTCCCCGCAGCACCAGGCATCTCTTAAAGGGGCCGTCCCCGCAGCACCAGGCATCTCTTAAAGGGGCCGTCCCCGCATCAATGTCCAGAGACCGTGTCTATGGGAACTACAACTTTTAAAAAAAATATGTAATCTTTTGTGCCCTTATTGCTGTCCCAAACCTCGTGGGGGGGGGGGGGGGGGTTTGGGAAGATGAGTTCCATGTCTGTCAGACCCACATTTCCAGCCATGCTTTATTTTAAGTGAACCTTTTAAATATTTTAGATTTTAAAATTTAAAAAACCTCCTTGGTGCTCCCTATTTTTATAAGTTGCTTGCTGCTTTTTTTGTGGGGGGGCAAAAGGGGAACAAAAAGTTATTTAACCATCTACCTCACTGATCAAGTTTAGATTTAAGGTATTTGCAAGATATATTCTCTGGGTTTTCTTTTCTTGGCATTTATATCTTTTTTTGTCTGTGGTAATGTAAAGCGTGTCACTCCTGAATGTTAGGTTGTATGGTGTGGGCAGGAGGGTAGTTACACCCTCTTGTGTTCGTATTCTCACTCAACGCTTGAGCTTCTTGTCACTTATACCTGCCACTTTTTGTTGGCCCACGCTTTACCTTACCACCTGGCTTCTTTTTCTTGCCGATCTCTTCTTAGTAATTTCTTGATCCGTAATCCTTTGATCCCCCTCTGGGGTTATAATCAGTTCCTGGGTTTTGCCAATTTATGGTCTCTATGTAGTATTTAGTGATTATTATTGGTGTTGGAACCCTACCCTTTATTTTAAGTAGTGTTCGGGTTATGTTGTATTGAGGTTGGGGGGTTCAGGTTAGGGTTAGGGTTGCTGCACTGGGGTTAGTGTTGGGGTTAGGTGAGGGTCAGGGTCGCAGTTAGGTTCAGGGCTATATTGGGGTTAGGTTGGGGTGCATCAGGGTTAGGGTTAGGTGTTTAGGGGTGGGGTGGGGTTAGGGTTAAGTTTTAGGGGTAGGGTTGGGTGCATCAGGGTTAGGGTTAGGTGTTTAGGGGTAGGGTAGGGTGCATCAGGGTTAGGGTTAGGTGTTTAGGGGTAGGGTAGGGTGCATCAGGGTTAGGGTCCAGGGTCAGAGTTGTGATTAGATTCAGGGCTGGGGGGTTGGAGTTATGGGTTAGGGTTGCATTAGGGGTAGGGTTAAGTGAGGGTCAGGGTTTAGGAGTAGGGTGGGGTGTGTTAGGCTTAGATTTTAGGGGTGGGGTGGGAGCTTAGGTTTGCTGTATTAGAGTTACGGTTAGGCTTTAGAGGTAGAGTGGGGTGCATTTGGAGTTAGGATTTGGGATATGGATGGGGTCTGTTTGTAGTTAGGGTTGGGGCTTTGGTCTGTTTGTTGTGGCCAGTGTGGGGTTTAGTGGTTTTGGTTAGCTCAAACAGTAGGGGTTAGCTCTGTTTATTGTGATTAGGGTAGGGTGTGGTTGCGGTTTGAGAGGTTTATCAAGCTGGGGTTGGGATTTGTGGTAATTAAGGTCGGGGCAGTTTTGTTTTTTAATGTTGGATTTCCCCCATTTTAGATCTGATTTAAGCCCTTTGGTAACTGAGTTTGTAGGGTTGTTATCCAGTGTTTTTCCCTCCTCTTCCTTTGTGAGGTTGTCCAGTTCATGTTGGTCTCCAACCCCATAAATTCCAGGGATTCAAGACCATGCTCCATGAAGTGTCGGGAGGTAGGTTTGTATACATCCTTTGTTCTAATAGCACTGAGGTGCCCTGTGAGCCTCATCCTTAGACTATTCCCTGTTTCTCCCACATACAAGATGTGGCATTGTTTGCATCGAATTGCATATACAGCATTGTGCTGTTCACATGTAATTCTTTGTTTAATTAGGGCTGCTTTTCCTGTGTGTCTATTTTGTATCATTTTGCGGATTATTAGGTATTTACACGTCCCACATTTTGGGTTTGTGCAGTTCTGGGTTGTCTGTTTTCTTATCCTACTCCGAACCAGCATGTCCCGAAGGTTTCGAGTTCTTTTGTATGCTGACGTTATGTGGTATCGACTAAGTGTGTCAACATCCTCTTTTAGTTTCCCAAATTGGGTTTCAATCACTCCGTGTATTAGTTTGGTCGTTGTATCGTATGTCGTTATCAGTGGTAGTCTTGCTACTTCTCTGTTTGGCCGTGGGCTATTCAGTCCCCTCAGGAAATCAGACTTAAGGTGCCTGAGGAACCTTTTTGTGTAACCTCTCTGTCTCAGTGCAGTAAATAGGGTTGTGGTGGCTTCCCTAAAGTCCTCTCCGTTTGTGCATATGCGGTGAAAACGTGTCAGTTGTGACTTCACCAGCCCCCGAAAGGTATGTTTTGGATGGTGGCTGTTTATGTGCAGGAGTGTGTGTGTGTCTGTTTCTTTAAAGAATACCTTTGTTGCTAGCTTGTGGCTGTTATTCTCCTGTTGTAATTTAAATACTGTGGTGTCCAGGAAATCCACACTTTCTCTATGTGTTGTAACTTTAAGTTTAATAGATTGGTGGTGACTGTTGAGAATACCTACAAATTCTTGCAATTCTGTTTCTGTGTGAGTCCAGACTCCCCATATGTCATCCAGGTATCTGTAATAACACATCGGGAGCTTGGAACACTTTTCAAAGACTGTGTTTTCCCAGTCTGCCATGTATATGTTTGCGTAGGCCGGGGCAAATTTCTTGCCCATAGCCGTGCCCTTAATCTGTAGGTAGAATTGCTCCTGGAATTCAAAGTCATTTTTTGTTAGTCCTAGGTGTAATAGCTGGATTATGGCTGCATCTGGTCTGTGGGGTTGGGGGAACTTTCTAAGGATATTTTCCACTGCCTGTATGCCTCTGTCTGTTTCTATGTTTGTGTATAGGCTTTCAATGTCCATGGTAAAGAGTATTGCGTTCGGGGGTACGGTCAGTGAGTTCACTATTTCTATGAAGTGGTAAGTGTCTTTAATGTAGCTAGGGTGCTTCTGTGATAAGGGGTTTAGGAATGAGTCAATGTATTCTGCTATCCTGTAGGATTCACTACCACAGTCTGACACAATTGGTCTTCCTGGTGGTATTTCTCCTGGTACAGTCCATGTGTCAGGGTGCTTGTGTATTTTGGGTAGTATGTAGAATTTTCTGGGTTGTGGTTGTTCCCCCCTTAGGTATTCCACTTGTTTCTGATTTAAGTGTTTAGATTTCTTTAGTTCTGTTAAAATGTTTCCAATCTCTTTTCGTGTGTCCTGGTAAATTGGTCCTGCTAATTTAGTGTAGTGGGCTGTATTATTAAGCTGTCTGTGAGCTTCAAGTAGATACTGTTGCCTATCCATGATCACTATACTACTGCCCTTATCTGCTGGTTTTATGATTATATCTAGATTGTTTCTAAGTTCTATGATTGCCCGTCTCTCTCTTCCAGTGAGGTTTTGCTTGTCTGTCTGTTTAGGGATTTTTTCAATTTGTGATTGAGTCTGTTTAATAAAGTTTAGGATTTCTGGCTCTATTTTATTGTTTGGTGGGGTCCATTCTGATGGTGGTGTAAAAGGTTGCTTGTCTGTTTCTGAATCGCTAAAGTAATCGGTCAGTTTTACTCTCCTGTAAAACCTTTTCAGATCTTCCTGAATTTGTACTTTACAATGTTTTGGGGTTGGAACAAATGTAAGGCCCTTGTTTAAAACCCTCTCCTGTACCTCTGTGGGGTTAAAGAGTTGGGAAATATTAATAACAGTTTTTCCCAGGTTTAATCTACCCTTCTCTTGGGTTAATGTCCTTTTTAGTTTAAACACTTCATCCACTGGTTTATTATGTTATGGGCAGTGCTATCTGTCCAATGGATGTGGTCAGCCCCCACTTTGAAGGATCTAGCATTAATTGCTGGTATGTAATTCTGTTTATTTATATGCTGGTTAATTCCTCTGATTGTATCCCTCTCCATTTCTGGAAGTAAGTTACTGAAGTTAATTTCCGGCACCCAGATCTGAGCATTTGGGAATGTGCTCTTAGCCAATTTAAGTAATGACTGCAGTTGCTTGGTTGCAGTCAGTGGTCTCTGCGTTCGATTATTAATGCCAACTGAGAGCACCACCTTTTTGGTCTCCGGACAGGGTTCCAATTTGTCCAGAATTGCTGTGACATGAATGAATTTAGCTCCTGGAAAGCTATCAATTTGGGTGGTGGGATTTGGGCATCTTTTTATCTTGGAGAGGTTAGAATCTCCTATTATTAAAATGGATTTTCTGGGTTCCAATTTCCAGGTAATGTTTTTTCGGCTGGTGTTGGGGTGCCTCGTCACTCTCTGTGCATCTTCCCCTTCAGAGGCAGGTTCTGCCCCTGTTGGTGTGTTTTCTGTTTCTATGTCTGCTACCCCTGCCTCCCCTATTGTGTTCCCTACCTCGGCTTCAGCTATTTCTGCCTCTCCTACTGTGTTATCTGTCTGGGCTCTCATTGTTCCTGTCCTCATTTCTGTGTCTATTGGGTTTACCTGTCCGGTCTGGTCGCTCCTTTGTTTCTGTGGAAGGGGTTGTTTTGTGACTCTGATCTCGGGCTCTAGAACTGCTGTATTTCTTGGGATGGTTGGTTTGGTACAGTCTTTCTTTTGTCTCTGTGGGAGCGGTTGGTACGTGACCCTGGTTTTGGGGTACAGGAATGTTGTGCATGGATTTGTCCCTGGTTTAGGAGGGGTTCGCCCTTCTGTTTGTTTTGGGTCTGAGGAATCCCTAGTGATTTGGTTTAATACGGTCTGATGTTGGTACCCCATGTAGTGCTGGGGTCTACGTGGCTCAGGCTCTTGAGAGCCAAGTGTGATGTCCAGGTCCCTAATGATGGCCACATTGGAAATCCTGGTCCTTGGCCTGTGGGGTGGGGTAGGGCTCGTCGCCGCCCTGGATGGCGGGGAAGGGGGGGTCACTGCCCTGGACCGCAAGGAAGGGGGGGTTTCGGTGGTCTGCTGGTGGTGTGATGAAGTCGGGGTAGCTGGCCCACGGGGTGGGGGGGTCTGTCGGTGGCGTGACGAAGTCGTGGCAACTGGTGCAAGGGGTGGGGGGGTCTGCCGGTGGCGTGACGAAGTCGTGGCAGCTGGTCCAATGGGTGAGGGGGTCTGTCGGTGGCGTGACGAATTCATGGCAGCTGGCTCAAAGGGTGGGGGGGTGTGTTGGTGGTGTGACGAAGTCGTGGCAACTGGTGCAAGGGGTGGGGGGGTCCATCGGTGGCATGACGAAGTCATGGCAGCTGGCTCAAAGGGTGGGGGGGTGTGTTGGTGGTGTGACGAAGTCGTGGCAACTGGTGCAAGGGGTGGGGGGGTCTGCCGGTGGCGTGCTGAAGTTATGGCAGTTGGCTCAAAGGGTGGGGGGGTGTGTCGGTGGCGTGACGAGGTTGTGGCAGTTGGCTCACGGGGTGGGGGTGTCCGTCGGTGGCGTGACAAAGTCGTGGCAGCTGGCCCACGGGGTGGGGGGGGGGTTTCAGTCCGTCTGCGGCATGAGGGGGCTGTGATCGCAGGCTGGTGGAACAAGGCTGCCCAGGTATTTGGCCTATGGCGTGGGGCATCCTAGTCCGTGTGCCGGTCAGCTGTTCCGTCCCCAATTGTGTGCTGGTCCCTTGCTCTGTCAACCGTGATGCTAATCCCACCACATGTCTCTTTGCCTCATCAATTGATTGAATTTTGAATTTATGTCGAAGACTCTTTTTAATCCAATTAGTGGCTTTCGCCATCATTTCTTCCAGGCGCTCTGTCACTGCAGCCTGAGCAAATTCATTTTCTAATTCTTCCAGGTTTGTTGTATAGTGCTCAATTAGAATCTGTCTGGTCTGTTTTGCCCAATTTTCTGAATTCAAAGCCAATTTGGTTAGGGTTTCCTGTGACGGTTTTGCCGGTTTTATAAAGCAGGTTAGTTTATCAGCTTGTTTTAAGATGCCCTTAGGGGGCTGATTCTGGCCCTTTAAGAATATTAGATGGTGGATTGTCTGGAAAATTCTATAAATTATTCTCACTGTTGTAGCAAATTCATCCCTGGCTACGGGGAGACACCTATGTGTACCAGGGTCCGACCTCATATGCGTACGGTTGTCAGACAACCTGCATGTGTTCCGCATAGTGTTAGCCATTCCCTGGGTGTAGAAGGGTGCAAAAGGTTTTAAAAGATGTTACTAGCTTCTATTTGGTAATAGAGGTCCCCGCTAGTAACTGTAATCTCACCCCACGGTGGCTCCCTGGCTCAGATGGTCTCCTGCCTGGGACTGCGTCCTCCAAACACTCCCCAGCTCAGCCGGCTGTCTCGCCTGGAAAGGCTCTTTTTCCACCGGTCTCACCTCCCCTCCGGTGGTTCTCTGGCTTCGATGGTTCTCTGCCTGCAACAGTACTATCCAAAAACTCTTTAGTTCAGTAAGTTCTCCGGCCTGGAATCTTTTTTTCTCCCCAAAAACTCTTTAGTTCAGTAAGTTCTCCGGCCTGGAATCTTTTTTTCTCCGACGTTTCGCTTATCCTTAAGCTTCATCAGGGAGAAAGGATTTTCACTTTGTTTACAGTTGCTTATCAGTCCGGAGCCTTGGACTGGCCCCTCCCCTGTGTGCTACTGTTGGCTGAAGTTTTGTTCCCGCCCACAAGCAGGCTAGCCTTGACCTGGGATTGGTTAGAATTTCTGTCCTGTATGTCATGAGTCCTGTCTCATGCAGGGCTGGCCCCGCCCCCTTCGCTCCACGTGTTCGTTATTTTTAAATTATATTTTTTTAACCTAATGTTTTAATGTTCCTTCAGTTTATCTTAGATGTTTGGGGTTATTTTTTTTGAGGTAATGTTTTAAAAAATATTGCTTTTTAACCTTTGAATCTGTTTTAATGCTCCAGGTCATTCTGGCGCCACGGAGTCTGACTGTCTCCGCTGACCCCGGGGCTTGATTACCTGTCCGCCTCACCTGATTTTTTTAAATAAAAACATGAAGCTACTTCTCCAAACCCCCACCTCCGGCTATGCCTTTTAATTATAAGGGTATTTTAAACAATTAATTAAACTTCCCACCGATTTCCTCCTTTTTAAACCCGATCGCTCGTTAAACGAAACTCAATCTCCCAGAATGCCTCACGCGGCGCTCGCTTTTCAGCGGCCGCGCAGAAAAAAACGATTTCCAAGGTCCGATTCCCCAAAAAAACTCCCGAATCCGCCGCCACCCACCCCCCGGGGGGGAGAGGAGGGGGAAAGAAAGGTCCCCCAGCCCCAAAAAACCAAAGTAAACCCTTTAATTTACGGGTCTTGCCCTCGTGTTTGACCCGAGAGAACTCCATATCCCAGAATGCCTCACTTTTCAGTCGCTGAGAAAAAAACCCGATTTCAAAGATAAAAATCACCCGGTGAACGCTCAAAATCTAAAGACAAGATAAAGTTATCGGATTCTCACCCGTGTCCCCAACTCCTCCAGATCCCCGGGGAAAGGGTTTCTTTTTAAAAAACCGAGGTCGATATCCAGCAGCTCCCTGCTGTCGCGTTCCCCGCAGCACCAGGCATATCTTAAAGGGGCCGTCCCCGCAGCACCAGGCATCTCTTAAAGGGGCCATCCCCGCATCAATGTCCAGAGACCGTGTCGATGGGAACTACAACTTTAAAAAAAAATATGTAATCTTTTGTGCCCTTATTGCTGTCCCAAACCTCGTGGGGGGGGGGGGGGGTTTGGGAAGATGAGTTCCATGTCTGTCAGACCCACATTTCCAGCCATGCTTTATTTTAAGTGCACCTTTTAAATATTTTAGATTTTAAAATTTAAAAAACCTCCTTGGTGCTCCCTATTTTTATAAGTTGCTTGCTGCTTTTTTTGTGGGGGGGCAAAAGGGGAACAAAAAGTTATTTAACCATCTACCTCACTGATCAAGTTTAGATTTAAGGTATTTGCAAGATATATTCTCTGGGTTTTCTTTTCTTGGCATTTATATCTTTTTTTGTCTGTGGTAATGTAAAGCGTGTCACTCCTGAATGTTAGGTTGTATGGTGTGGGCAGGAGGGTAGTTACACCCTCTTGTGTTCGTATTCTCACTCAACCCTTGAGCTTCTTGTCACTTATACCTGCCACTTTTGGTTGGCCCACGCTTTACCTTACCACCTGGCTTCTTTTTCTTGCCGATCTCTTCTTAGTAATTTCTTGATCCGTAATCCTTTGATCCCCCTCTGGGGTTATAATCAGTTCCTGGGTTTTGCCAATTTATGGTCTCTATGTCGTATTTAGTTATTATTATTGGTGTTGGAACCCTACCCTTTATTTTACGTAGTGTTGTATTGAGGCTGGGGGTTCAGGTTAGGGTTAGGGTTGCGGCACTGGGGTTAGTGTTGGGGTTAGGTGAGGGTCAGGGTCGCAGTTAGGTTCAGGGCTATATTGGGGTTAGGTTGGGGTGCATCAGGGTTAGGGTTAGGTGTTTAGGGGTGGGGTGGGGTTAGGGTTAAGTTTTAGGGGTAGGGTTGGGTGCATCAGGGTTAGGGTTAGGTGTTTAGGGGTAGGGTAGGGTGCATCAGGGTTAGGGTCCAGGGTCAGAGTTGTGATTAGATTCAGGGCTGGGGGGTTGGAGTTATGGGTTAGGGTTGCATTAGGGGTAGGGTTAAGTGAGGGTCAGGGTTTAGGAGTAGGGTGGGGTGTGTTAGGCTTAGATTTTAGGGGTGGGGTGGGAGATTAGGTTTGCTGTATTAGAGTTACGGTTAGGCTTTAGGGGTAGAGTGGGGTGCATTTGGAGTTAGGATTTGGGATATGGATGGGGTCTGTTTGTAGTTAGGGTTGGGGCTTTGGTCTGTTTGTTGTGGACAGTGTGGGGTTTAGTGGTTTTGGTTAGCTTAAACAGTAGGGGTTAGCTCTGTTTATTGTGATTAGGGTAGGGTGTGGTTGCGGTTTGAGAGGTTTATCAAGTTGGGGTTGGGATTTGTGGTAATTAAGGTCGGGGCAGTTTTGTTTTTTGATGTTGGATTTCCCCCATTTTAGATCTGATTTAAGCCCTTTGGTAACTGAGTTTGTTGGGTTGTTATCCAGTGTTTTTCCCTCCTCTTCCTTTGTGAGGTTGTCCAGTTCATGTTGGTCTCCAACCCCATAAATTCCAGGGATTCAAGACCATGCTCCATGAAGTGTCGGGAGGTAGGTTTGTATACATCCTTTGTTCTAATAGCACTGAGGTGCCCTGTGAGCCTCATCCTTAGACTATTCCCTGTTTCTCCTACATACAAGATGTGGCATTGTTTGCATCGAATTGCATATACAGCATTGTGCTGTTCACATGCAATTCTTTGTTTAATTAGGGCTGCTTTTCCTGTGTGTCTATTGTGTATCATTTTGCGGATTATTAGGTATTTACACGTCCCACATTTTGGGTTTGTGCAGTTCTGGGTTGTCTGTTTTCTTATCCTACTCCGAACCAGCATGTCCCGAAGGTTCCGAGTTCTTTTGTATGCTGACGTTATGTGGTATCGACTAAGTGTGTCAACATCCTCTTTTAGTTTCCCAAATTGGGTTTTAATCACTCCGTGTATTAGTTTGGTCGTTGTATCGTATGTCGTTATCAGTGGTAGTCTTGCTACTTCTCTGTTTGGCCGTGGGCTATTCAGTCCCCTCAGGAAATCAGACTTAAGGTGCCTGAGGAACCTTTTTGTGTAACCTCTCTGTCTCAGTGCAGTAAATAGGGTTGTGGTGGCTTCCCTAAAGTCCTCTCCGTTTGTGCATATGCGGTGAAAACGTGTCAGTTGTGACTTCACCAGCCCCCGAAAGGTATGTTTTGGATGGTGGCTGTTTATGTGCAGGAGTGTGTGTGTGTCTGTTTCTTTAAAGAATACCTTTGTTGCTAGCTTGTGGCTGTTATTCTCCTGTTGTAATTTAAATACTGTGGTGTCCAGGAAATCCACACTTTCTCTATGTGTTGTAACTTTAAGTTTAATAGATTGGTGGTGACTGTTGAGAATACCTACAAATTCTTGCAATTCTGTTTCTGTGTGAGTCCAGACTCCCCATATGTCATCCAGGTATCTGTAATAACACATCGGGAGCTTGGAACACTTTTCAAAGACTGTGTTTTCCCAGTCTGCCATGTATATGTTTGCATAGGCCGGGGCAAATTTCTTGCCCATAGCCATGCCCTTAATCTGTAGGTAGAATTGCTCCTGGAATTCAAAGTCATTTTTTGTTAGTCCTAGGTGTAATAGCTGGATTATGGCTGCATCTGGTCTGTGGGGTTGGGGGAACTTTCTAAGGATATTTTCCACTGCCTGTATGCCTCTGTCTGTTTCTATGTTTGTGTATAGGCTTTCAATGTCCATGGTAAAGAGTATTGCGTTCGGGGGTACGGTCAGTGAGTTCACTATTTCTATGAAGTGGTAAGTGTCTTTAATGTAGCTAGGGTGCTTCTGTGATAAGGGGTTTAGGAATGAGTCAATGTATTCTGCTATCCTGTAGGATTCACTACCACAGTCTGACACAATTGGTCTTCCTGGTGGTATTTCTCCTGGTACAGTCCATGTGTCAGGGTGCTTGTGTATTTTGGGTAGTATGTAGAATTTTCTGGGTTGTGGTTGTTCCCCCCTTAGGTATTCCATATGTTTCTGATTTAAGTGTTTAGATTTCTTTAGTTCTGTTAAAATGTTTCCAATCTCTTTTCGTGTGTCCTGGTAAATTGGTCCTGCTAATTTAGTGTAGTGGGCTGTATTATTAAGCTGTCTGTGAGCTTCAAGTAGATACTGTTGCCTATCCATGATCACTATACTACTGCCCTTATCTGCTGGTTTTATGATTATATCTAGATTGTTTCTAAGTTCTATGATTGCCCGTCTCTCTCTTCCAGTGAGGTTTTGCTTGTCTGTCTGTTTAGGGATTTTTTCAATTTGTGATTGAGTCTGTTTAATAAAGTTTAGGATTTCTGGCTCTATTTTATTGTTTGGTGGGGTCCATTCTGATGGTGGTGTAAAAGGTTGCTTGTCTGTTTCTGAATCACTAAAGTAATCGGTCAGTTTTACTCTCCTGTAAAACCTTTTCAGATCTTCCTGAATTTGTACTTTACAATGTTTTGGGGTTGGAACAAATGTAAGGCCCTTGTTTAAAACCCTCTCCTGTACCTCTGTGGGGTTAAAGAGTTGGGAAATATTAATAACAGTTTTTCCCAGGTTTAATCTACCCTTCTCTTGGGTTAATGTCCTTTTTAGTTTAAACACTTCATCCACTGGTTTATTATGTTATGGGCAGTGCTATCTGTCCAATGGATGTGGTCAGCCCCCACTTTAAAGGATCTAGCGTTAATTGCTGGTATGTAATTCTGTTTTTTTATGTGCTGGTTAATTCCTCTGATTGTATCCCTCTCCATTTCTGGAAGTAAGTTACTGAAGTTAATTTCCGGCACCCAGATCTGAGCATTTGGGAATGTGCTCTTAGCCAATTTAAGTAATGACTGCAGTTGCTTGGTTGCAGTCAGTGGTCTCTGCGTTCGATTATTAATGCCAACTGAGAGCACCACCTTTTTGGTCTCCGGACAGGGTTCCAATTTGTCCAGAATTGCTGTGACATGAATGAATTTAGCTCCTGGAAAGCTATCCATTTGGGTGGTGGGATTTGGGCATCTTTTTATCTTGGAGAGGTTAGATTCGCCTATTATTAAAATGGATTTTCTGGGTTCCAATTTCCAGGTAATGTTTTTTCGGCTGGTGTTGGGGTGCCTCGTCACTCTCTGTGCGTCTTCCCCTTCAGAGTCAGGTTCTGCCCCTGTTAGTGTGTTTTCTATTTCTATGTCTGCTACCCCTGCCTCCCCTATTGTGTTCCCTACCTCGGCTTCAGCTATTTCTGTCTCTCCTACTGTGTTATCTGTCTGGGCTCTCATTGTTCCTGTCCTCATTTCTGTGTCGATTGGGTTTACCTGTCCGGTCTGGTCGCTCCTTTGTTTCTGTGGAAGGGGTTGTTTTGTGACTCTGATCTCGGGCTCTAGAACTGCTGTATTTCTTGGGATGGTTGGTTTGGTACAGTCTTTCTTTTGTCTCTGTGGGAGCGGTTGGTACGTGACCCTGGTTTTGGGGTACAGGAATGTTGTGCATGGATTTGTCCCTGGTGTAGGAGGGGTTCTCCCTTCTGTTTGTTTTGGGTCTGAGGAATCCCTCGTGATTTGGTTTAATACGGTCTGATGTTGGTTCCCCATGTAGTGCTGGGGTCTTCGTGGCTCAGGCTCTTGAGAGCCAAGTGTGATGTCCAGGTCCCTAATGATGGCCACATTGGAAATCCTGGTCCTTGGCCTGTGGGGTGGGGTAGGGCTAGTCGCCGCCCTGGATGGCGTGGAAGGGGGGGTCACTGCCCTGGACCGCAAGGAAGGGGGGTTTTGGTGGTCTGCTGGTGGTGTGATGAAGTCGGGGTAGCTGGCCCACGGGGTGGGGGGGTCTGTCGGTGGCGTGACGAAGTCGTGGCAACTGGTGCAAGGGGTGGGGGGGTCTGCCGGTGGCGTGACGAAGTCGTGGCAGCTGGTCCAATGGGTGAGGGGGTCTGTCGGTGGCGTGACGAAGTCATGGCAGCTGGCTCAAAGGGTGGGGGGGTGTGTTGGTGGTGTGACGAAGTCGTGGCAACCGGTGCAAGGGGTGGGGGGGTCCATCGGTGGCATGACGAAGTCATGGCAGCTGGCTCAAAGGGTGGGGGTGTGTGTTGGTGGTGTGACGAAGTCGTGGCAACTGGTGCAAGGGGTGGGGGGGTCTGCCGGTGGCGTGCTGAAGTCATGGCAGCTGGCTCAAAGGGTGGGGGGGGGTGTCGGTGGCGTGACGAGGTTGTGGCAGTTGGCTCACGGGGTGGGGGTGTCCGTCGGTGGCGTGACAAAGTCGTGGCAGCTGGCCCACGGGGTGGGGGGGGGGTTTCAGTCCGTCTGCGGCATGAGGGGGCTGTGATCGCAGGCTGGTGGAACAAGGCTGCCCAGGTATTTGGTCTATGGCGTGGGGACGTCCTAGTCCGTGTGCCGGTCCGCTGTTCCATCCCCAATTGTGTGCTGGTCCCTTGCTCTGTCAACCGTGATGCTAATCCCACCACATGTCTCTTTGCCTCATCAATTGATTGAATTTTGAATTTATGTCTAAGACTCTTTTTAATCCAATTAGTGGCTTTCGTCATCATTTCTTCCAGGCGCTCTGTCACTGCAGCCTGAGCAAATTCATTTTCTAATTCTTCCAGGTTTGTTGTATAGTGCTCAATTAGAATCTGTCTGGTCTGTTTTGCCCAATTTTCTGAATTCAAAGCCAATTTGGTTAGGGTTTCCTGTGACGGTTTTGCCGGTTTTATAAAGCAGGTTAGTTTATCAGCTTGTTTTAAGATGCCCTTAGGGGGCTGATTCTGGCCCTTTAAGAATATTAGATGGTGGATTGTCTGGAAAATTCTATAAATTATTCTCACTGTTGTAGCAAATTCATCCCTGGCTACGGGGAGACACCTATGTGTACCAGGGTCCGACCTCATATGCTTACGTTTGTCAGACAACCTGCATGTGTTCCGCATAGTGTTAGCCATTCCCTGGGTGTAGAAAGGTGCAAAAGGTTTTAAAAGATGTTACTAGCTTCTATTTGGTAATAGAGGTCCCCGCTAGTAACTGTAATCTCACCCCACGGTGGCTCCCTGGCTCAGATGGTCTCCTGCCTGGGACTGCGTCCTCCAAACACTCCCCAGCTCAGCCGGCTGTCCCGCCTGGAAAGGCTCTTTTTCCACCGGTCTCACCTCCCCTCCGGTGGCTCTCTGGCTTCGATGGTTCTCTGCCTGCAACAGTACTATCCAAAAACTCTTTAGTTCAGTAAGTTCTCCGGCCTGCAATCTTTTTTTCTCCGACGTTTCGCTTATCCTTAAGCTTCATCAGGGAGAAAGGATTTTAACTTTGTTTACAGTTGCTTATAAGTCCGGAGCCTTGGACTGGCCCCTCCCCTGTGTGCTACTGTTGGCTGAAGTTTTGTTCCCGCCCACAAGCAGGCTAGCCTTGACCTGGGATTGGTTAGAATTTCTGTCCTGTATGTAATGAGTCCTGTCTCATGCAGGGCTGGCCCCGCCCCCTTCGCTCCACGTGTTCGTTATTTTTAAATTATATTTTTTTAACCTAATGTTTTAATGTTCCTTCAGTTTATCTTAGATGTTTGGGGTTATTTTTTTTGAGGTAATGTTTTTAAAAATATTGCTTTTTAACCTTTGAATCTGTTTTAATGCTCCAGGTCATTCTGGCGCCACGGAGTCTGACTGTCTCCGCTGACCCCGGGGCTTGATTACCTGTCCGCTTCACCTGATTTTTTAAATAAAAACATGAAGCTACTTCTCCAAACCCCCACCTCCGGCTATGCCTTTTAATTATGAGGGTATTTTAAACAATTAATTAAACTTCCCACCGATTTCCTCCTTTTTAAACCCGCTCGCTCGTTGAACGAAACTCAATCTCCCAGAATGCCTCACGCGTCGCTCGCTTTTCAGCGGGCGCGCAGAAAAAAACCGTTTTCCAAGGTCCGATTCCCCAAAAAAACTCCCGAATCCGCCGCCACCCACCCCCCCGGGGGGAGAGGAGGGGGAAAGAAAGGTCCCCCAGCCCCAAAAAAACAAAAGTAAACCCTTTTATTTAAGAGCGTTGCCCTCGTGTTTGACTCGAGAGAACTCCATATCCCAGAATGCCTCACGCGGCGCTCGCTTTTCAGCGGCCGCGTGGAACAAAATTTGATTTCCAAGGTCCGATTCCCCATAAAAACTCCCGTAACCGCTGCCACCCGCCCCCCGGGGGGAGAGGAGGGGGAAAGAAAGGTCCCCCAGCCCCAGAGAGACCAAGTAAACCCTTTTATTTACGGGTCTTGCCCTCGTGTTTGACCCGAGAGAACTCCATATCCCAGAATGCCTCACGCGGCGCTCGCTTTTCAGTCGCTGCGAAAAAAACCCGATTTCAAAGATAAAAATCACCCGGTGAACGCTCAAAATCTAAAGACTAGATAAAGTTATCGGATTCTCACCCGTGTCCCCAATTCCTCCAGATCCCCGGGGAAAGGGTTTCTTTAAAAAAAACCGAGGTCGATATCCAGCAGCTCCCTGCTGTCGCGTTCCCCGCAGCACCAGGCATCTCTTAAAGGGGCCGTCCCCGCAGCACCAGGCATCTCTTAAAGGGGCCGTCCCCGCATCAATGTCCAGAGACCGTGTCTATGGGAACTGCAACTTTTAAAAAAAATATGTAATCTTTTGTGCCCTTATTGCTGTCCCAAACCTCGTGGGGGGGGGGGGTTGGGAAGATGAGTTCCATGTCTGTCAGACCCACATTTCCAGCCATGCTTTATTTTAAGTGCACCTTTTAAATATTTTAGATTTTAAAATTTAAAAAACCTCCTTGGTGCTCCCTATTTTTATAAGTTGCTTGCTGCTTTTTTTGTGGGGGGGCAAAAGGGGAACAAAAAGTTATTTAACCATCTACCTCACTGATCAAGTTTAGATTTAAGGTATTTGCAAGATATATTCTCTGGGTTTTCTTTTCTTGGCATTTATATCTTTTTTTGTCTGTGGTAATGTAAAGCGTGTCACTCCTGAATGTTAGGTTGTATGGTGTGGGCAGGAGGGTAGTTACACCCTCTTGTGTTCGTATTCTCACTCAACCCTTGAGCTTCTTGTCACTTATACCTGCCACTGGCTTCTTTTTCTTGCCGATCTCTTCTTAGTAATTTCTTGATCCGTAATCCTTTGATCCCCCTCTGGGGTTATAATCAGTTCCTGGGTTTTGCCAATTTATGGTCTCTATGTCGTATTTAGTTATTATTATTGGTGTTGGAACCCTACCCTTTATTTTACGAAGTGTTAGGGTTATGTTGTATTGAGGTTGGGGGGTTCAGGTTAGGGTTAGGGTTGCTGCACTGGGGTTAGTGTTGGGGTTAGGTGAGGGTCAGGGTCGCAGTTAGGTTCAGGGCTATATTGGGGTTAGGTTGGGGTGCATCAGGGTTAGGGTTAGGTGTTTAGGGGTGGGGTGGGGTTAGGGTTAAGTTTTAGGGGTAGGGTTGGGTGCATCAGGGTTAGGGTTAGGTGTTTAGGGGTAGGGTAGGGTGCATCAGGGTTAGGGTTAGGTGTTTAGGGGTAGGGTAGGGTGCATCAGGGTTAGGGTCCAGGGTCAGAGTTGTGATTAGATTCAGGGCTAGGGGGTTGGAGTTATGGGTTAGGGTTGCATTAGGGGTAGGGTTAAGTGAGGGTCAGGGTTTAGGAGTAGGGTGGGGTGTGTTAGGCTTAGATTTTAGGGGTGGGGTGGGAGATTAGGTTTGCTGTATTAGAGTTACGGTTAGGCTTTAGGGGTAGAGTGGGGTGCATTTGGAGTTAGGATTTGGGATATGGATGGGGTCTGTTTGTAGTTAGGGTTGGGGCTTTGGTCTGTTTGTTGTGGGCAGTGTGGGGTTTAGTGGTTTTGGTTAGCTTAAACAGTAGGGGTTAGCTCTGTTTATTGTGATTAGGGTAGGGTGTGGTTGCGGTTTGAGAGGTTTATCAAGTTGGGGTTGGGATTTGTGGTAATTAAGGTCGGGGCACTTTTGTTTTTTGATGTTGGATTTCCCCCATTTTAGATCTGATTTAAGCCCTTTGGTAACTGAGTTTGTAGGGTTGTTATCCAGTGTTTTTCCCTCCTCTTCCTTTGTGAGGTTGTCCAGTTCATGTTGGTCTCCAACCCCATAAATTCCAAGGATTCAAGACCATGCTCCATGAAGTGTCGGGAGGTAGGTTTGTATACATCCTTTGTTCTAATAGCACTGAGGTGCCCTGTGAGCCTCATCCTTAGACTATTCCCTGTTTCTCCCACATACAAGATGTGGCATTGTTTGCATCGAATTGCATATACAGCATTGTGCTGTTCACATGCAATTCTTTGTTTAATTAGGGCTGCTTTTCCTGTGTGTCTATTGTGTATCATTTTGCGGATTATTAGGTATTTACACGTCCCACATTTTGGGTTTGTGCAGTTCTGGGTTGTCTGTTTTCTTATCCTACTCCGAACCAGCATGTCCCGAAGGTTCCGAGTTCTTTTGTATGCTGACGTTATGTGGTATCGACTAAGTGTGTCAACATCCTCTTTTAGTTTCCCAAATTGGGGTTTAATCACTCCGTGTATTAGTTTGGTCGTTGTATCGTATGTCGTTATCAGTGGTAGTCTTGCTACTTCTCTGTTTGGCCGTGGGCTATTCAGTCCCCTCAGGAAATCAGACTTAAGGTGCCTGAGGAACCTTTTTGTGTAACCTCTCTGTCTCAGTGCAGTAAATAGGGTTGTGGTGGCTTCCCTAAAGTCCTCTCCGTTTGTGCATATGCGGTGAAAACGTGTCAGTTGTGACTTCACCAGCCCCCGAAAGGTATGTTTTGGATGGTGGCTGTTTATGTGCAGGAGTGTGTGTGTGTCTGTTTCTTTAAAGAATACCTTTGTTGCTAGCTTGTGGCTGTTATTCTCCTGTTGTAATTTAAATACTGTGGTGTCCAGGAAATCCACACTTTCTCTATGTGTTGTAACTTTAAGTTTAATAGATTGGTGGTGACTGTTGAGAATACCTACAAATTCTTGCAATTCTGTTTCTGTGTGAGTCCAGACTCCCCATATGTCATCCAGGTATCTGTAATAACACATCGGGAGCTTGGAACACTTTTCAAAGACTGTGTTTTCCCAGACTGCCATGTATATGTTTGCGTAGGCCGGGGCAAATTTCTTGCCCATAGCCGTGCCCTTAATCTGTAGGTAGAATTGCTCCTGGAATTCAAAGTCATTTTTTGTTAGTCCTAGGTGTAATAGCTGGATTATGGCTGCATCTGGTCTGTGGGGTTGGGGGAACTTTCTAAGGATATTTTCCACTGCCTGTATGCCTCTGTCTGTTTCTATGTTTGTGTATAGGCTTTCAATGTCCATGGTAAAGAGTATTGCGTTCGGGGGTACGGTCAGTGAGTTCACTATTTCTATGAAGTGGTAAGTGTCTTTAATGTAGCTAGGGTGCTTCTGTGATAAGGGGTTTAGGAATGAGTCAATGTATTCTGCTATCCTGTAGGATTCACTACCACAGTCTGACACAATTGGTCTTCCTGGTGGTATTTCTCCTGGTACAGTCCATGTGTCAGGGTGCTTGTGTATTTTGGGTAGTATGTAGAATTTTCTGGGTTGTGGTTGTTCCCCCCTTAGGTATTCCACTTGTTTCTGATTTAAGTGTTTAGATTTCTTTAGTTCTGTTAAAATGTTTCCAATCTCTTTTCGTGTGTCCTGGTAAATTGGTCCTGCTAATTTAGTGTAGTGGGCTGTATTATTAAGCTGTCTGTGAGCTTCAAGTAGATACTGTTGCCTATCCATGATCACTATACTACTGCCCTTATCTGCTGGTTTTATGATTATATCTAGATTGTTTCTAAGTTCTATGATTGCCCGTCTCTCTCTTCCAGTGAGGTTTTGCTTGTCTGTCTGTTTAGGGATTTTTTCAATTTGTGATTGAGTCTGTTTAATAAAGTTTAGGATTTCTGGCTCTATTTTATTGTTTGGTGGGGTCCATTCTGATGGTGGTGTAAAAGGTTGCTTGTCTGTTTCTGAATCGCTAAAGTAATCGGTCAGTTTTACTCTCCTGTAAAACCTTTTCAGATCTTCCTGAATTTGTACTTTACAATGTTTTGGGGTTGGAACAAATGTAAGGCCCTTGTTTAAAACCCTCTCCTGTACCTCTGTGGGGTTAAAGAGTTGGGAAATATTAATAACAGTTTTTCCCAGGTTTAATCTACCCTTCTCTTGGGTTAATGTCCTTTTTAGTTTAAACACTTCATCCACTGGTTTATTATGTTATGGGCAGTGCTATCTGTCCAATGGATGTGGTCAGCCCCCACTTTGAAGGATCTAGCATTAATTGCTGGTATGTAATTCTGTTTATTTATATGCTGGTTAATTCCTCTGATTGTATCCCTCTCCATTTCTGGAAGTAAGTTACTGAAGTTAATTTCCGGCACCCAGATCTGAGCATTTGGGAATGTGCTCTTAGCCAATTTAAGTAATGACTGCAGTTGCTTGGTTGCAGTCAGTGGTCTCTGCGTTCGATTATTAATGCCAACTGAGAGCACCACCTTTTTGGTCTCCGGACAGGGTTCCAATTTGTCCAGAATTGCTGTGACATGAATGAATTTAGCTCCTGGAAAGCTATCAATTTGGGTGGTGGGATTTGGGCATCTTTTTATCTTGGAGAGGTTAGAATCTCCTATTATTAAAATGGATTTTCTGGGTTCCAATTTCCAGGTAATGTTTTTTCGGCTGGTGTTGGGGTGCCTCGTCACTCTCTGTGCATCTTCCCCTTCAGAGGCAGGTTCTGCCCCTGTTGGTGTGTTTTCTGTTTCTATGTCTGCTACCCCTGCCTCCCCTATTGTGTTCCCTACCTCGGCTTCAGCTATTTCTGCCTCTCCTACTGTGTTATCTGTCTGGGCTCTCATTGTTCCTGTCCTCATTTCTGTGTCTATTGGGTTTACCTGTCCGGTCTGGTCGCTCCTTTGTTTCTGTGGAAGGGGTTGTTTTGTGACTCTGATCTCGGGCTCTAGAACTGCTGTATTTCTTGGGATGGTTGGTTTGGTACAGTCTTTCTTTTGTCTCTGTGGGAGCGGTTGGTACGTGACCCTGGTTTTGGGGTACAGGAATGTTGTGCATGGATTTGTCCCTGGTTTAGGAGGGGTTCGCCCTTCTGTTTGTTTTGGGTCTGAGGAATCCCTAGTGATTTGGTTTAATACGGTCTGATGTTGGTACCCCATGTAGTGCTGGGGTCTACGTGGCTCAGGCTCTTGAGAGCCAAGTGTGATGTCCAGGTCCCTAATGATGGCCACATTGGAAATCCTGGTCCTTGGCCTGTGGGGTGGGGTAGGGCTCGTCGCCGCCCTGGATGGCGGGGAAGGGGGGGTCACTGCCCTGGACCGCAAGGAAGGGGGGGTTTCGGTGGTCTGCTGGTGGTGTGATGAAGTCGGGGTAGCTGGCCCACGGGGTGGGGGGTTCTGTCGGTGGCGTGATGAAGTCGTGGCAACTGGTGCAAGGGGTGGGGGGGTCTGCCGGTGGCGTGACGAAGTCGTGGCAGCTGGTCCAAGGGGTGAGGGGGTCTGTCGGTGGCGTGACGAATTCATGGCAGCTGGCTCAAAGGGTGGGGGGGTGTGTTGGTGGTGTGACGAAGTCGTGGCAACTGGTGCAAGGGGTGGGGGGGTCCATCGGTGGCATGACGAAGTCATGGCAGCTGGCTCAAAGGGTGGGGGGGTGTGTTGGTGGTGTGACGAAGTCGTGGCAACTGGTGCAAGGGGTGGGGGGTCTGCCGGTGGCGTGCTGAAGTTATGGCAGTTGGCTCAAAGGGTGGGGGGGTGTGTCGGTGGCGTGACGAGGTTGTGGCAGTTGGCTCACGGGGTGGGGGTGTCCGTCGGTGGCGTGACAAAGTCGTGGCAGCTGGCCCACGGGGTGGGGGGGGGGTTTCAGTCCGTCTGCGGCATGAGGGGGCTGTGATCGCAGGCTGGTGGAACAAGGCTGCCCAGGTATTTGGCCTATGGCGTGGGGCATCCTAGTCCGTGTGCCGGTCCGCTGTTCCGTCCCCAATTGTGTGCTGGTCCCTTGCTCTGTCAACCGTGATGCTAATCCCACCACATGTCTCTTTGCCTCATCAATTGATTGAATTTTGAATTTATGTCGAAGACTCTTTTTAATCCAATTAGTGGCTTTCGCCATCATTTCTTCCAGGCGCTCTGTCACTGCAGCCTGAGCAAATTCATTTTCTAATTCTTCCAGGTTTGTTGTATAGTGCTCAATTAGAATCTGTCTGGTCTGTTTTGCCCAATTTTCTGAATTCAAAGCCAATTTGGTTAGGGTTTCCTGTGACGGTTTTGCCGGTTTTATAAAGCAGGTTAGTTTATCAGCTTGTTTTAAGATGCCCTTAGGGGGCTGATTCTGGCCCTTTAAGAATATTAGATGGTGGATTGTCTGGAAAATTCTATAAATTATTCTCACTGTTGTAGCAAATTCATCCCTGGCTACGGGGAGACACCTATGTGTACCAGGGTCCGACCTCATATGCGTACGGTTGTCAGACAACCTGCATGTGTTCCGCATAGTGTTAGCCATTCCCTGGGTGTAGAAGGGTGCAAAAGGTTTTAAAAGATGTTACTAGCTTCTATTTGGTAATAGAGGTCCCCGCTAGTAACTGTAATCTCACCCCACGGTGGCTCCCTGGCTCAGATGGTCTCCTGCCTGGGACTGCGTCCTCCAAACACTCCCCAGCTCAGCCGGCTGTCTCGCCTGGAAAGGCTCTTTTTCCACCGGTCTCACCTCCCCTCCGGTGGTTCTCTGGCTTCGATGGTTCTCTGCCTGCAACAGTACTATCCAAAAACTCTTTAGTTCAGTAAGTTCTCCGGCCTGGAATCTTTTTTTCTCCCCAAAAACACTTTAGTTCAGTAAGTTCTCCGGCCTGGAATCTTTTTTTCTCCGACGTTTCGCTTATCCTTAAGCTTCATCAGGGAGAAAGGATTTTCACTTTGTTTACAGTTGCTTATCAGTCCGGAGCCTTGGACTGGCCCCTCCCCTGTGTGCTACTGTTGGCTGAAGTTTTGTTCCCGCCCACAAGCAGGCTAGCCTTGACCTGGGATTGGTTAGAATTTCTGTCCTGTATGTCATGAGTCCTGTCTCATGCAGGGTTGGCCCCGCCCCCTTCGCTCCACGTGTTCGTTATTTTTAAATTATATTTTTTTAACCTAATGTTTTAATGTTCCTTCAGTTTATCTTAGATGTTTGGGGTTATTTTTTTTGAGGTAATGTTTTAAAAAATATTGCTTTTTAACCTTTGAATCTGTTTTAATGCTCCAGGTCATTCTGGCGCCACGGAGTCTGACTGTCTCCGCTGACCCCGGGGCTTGATTACCTGTCCGCCTCACCTGATTTTTTTAAATAAAAACATGAAGCTACTTCTCCAAACCCCCACCTCCGGCTATGCCTTTTAATTATAAGGGTATTTTAAACAATTAATTAAACTTCCCACCGATTTCCTCCTTTTTAAACCCGATCGCTCGTTAAACGAAACTCAATCTCCCAGAATGCCTCACGCGGCGCTCGCTTTTCAGCGGCCGCGCAGAAAAAACCGATTTCCAAGGTCCGATTCCCCAAAAAAACTCCCGAATCCGCCGCCACCCACCCCCCGGGGGGGAGAGGAGGGGGAAAGAAAGGTCCCCCAGCCCCAAAAAACCAAAGTAAACCCTTTAATTTACGGGTCTTGCCCTCGTGTTTGACCCGAGAGAACTCCATATCCCAGAATGCCTCACTTTTCAGTCGCTGAGAAAAAAACCCGATTTCAAAGATAAAAATCACCCGGTGAACGCTCAAAATCTAAAGACAAGATAAAGTTATCGGATTCTCACCCGTGTCCCCAACTCCTCCAGATCCCCGGGGAAAGGGTTTCTTTTTAAAAAACCGAGGTCGATATCCAGCAGCTCCCTGCTGTCGCGTTCCCCGCAGCACCAGGCATATCTTAAAGGGGCCGTCCCCGCAGCACCAGGCATCTCTTAAAGGGGCCATCCCCGCATCAATGTCCAGAGACCGTGTCTATGGGAACTACAACTTTAAAAAAAAATATGTAATCTTTTGTGCCCTTATTGCTGTCCCAAACCTCGTGGGGGGGGGGGGGGTTTGGGAAGATGAGTTCCATGTCTGTCAGACCCACATTTCCAGCCATGCTTTATTTTAAGTGCACCTTTTAAATATTTTAGATTTTAAAATTTAAAAAACCTCCTTGGTGCTCCCTATTTTTATAAGTTGCTTGCTGCTTTTTTTGTGGGGGGGCAAAAGGGGAACAAAAAGTTATTTAACCATCTACCTCACTGATCAAGTTTAGATTTAAGGTATTTGCAAGATATATTCTCTGGGTTTTCTTTTCTTGGCATTTATATCTTTTTTTGTCTGTGGTAATGTAAAGCGTGTCACTCCTGAATGTTAGGTTGTATGGTGTGGGCAGGAGGGTAGTTACACCCTCTTGTGTTCGTATTCTCACTCAACCCTTGAGCTTCTTGTCACTTATACCTGCCACTTTTGGTTGGCCCACGCTTTACCTTACCACCTGGCTTCTTTTTCTTGCCGATCTCTTCTTAGTAATTTCTTGATCCGTAATCCTTTGATCCCCCTCTGGGGTTATAATCAGTTCCTGGGTTTTGCCAATTTATGGTCTCTATGTCGTATTTAGTTATTATTATTGGTGTTGGAACCCTACCCTTTATTTTACGTAGTGTTGTATTGAGGCTGGGGGTTCAGGTTAGGGTTAGGGTTGCGGCACTGGGGTTAGTGTTGGGGTTAGGTGAGGGTCAGGGTCGCAGTTAGGTTCAGGGCTATATTGGGGTTAGGTTGGGGTGCATCAGGGTTAGGGTTAGGTGTTTAGGGGTGGGGTGGGGTTAGGGTTAAGTTTTAGGGGTAGGGTTGGGTGCATCAGGGTTAGGGTTAGGTGTTTAGGGGTAGGGTAGGGTGCATCAGGGTTAGGGTCCAGGGTCAGAGTTGTGATTAGATTCAGGGCTGGGGGGTTGGAGTTATGGGTTAGGGTTGCATTAGGGGTAGGGTTAAGTGAGGGTCAGGGTTTAGGAGTAGGGTGGGGTGTGTTAGGCTTAGATTTTAGGGGTGGGGTGGGAGATTAGGTTTGCTGTATTAGAGTTACGGTTAGGCTTTAGGGGTAGAGTGGGGTGCATTTGGAGTTAGGATTTGGGATATGGATGGGGTCTGTTTGTAGTTAGGGTTGGGGCTTTGGTCTGTTTGTTGTGGGCAGTGTGGGGTTTAGTGGTTTTGGTTAGCTTAAACAGTAGGGGTTAGCTCTGTTTATTGTGATTAGGGTAGGGTGTGGTTGCGGTTTGAGAGGTTTATCAAGTTGGGGTTGGGATTTGTGGTAATTAAGGTCGGGGCAGTTTTGTTTTTTGATGTTGGATTTCCCCCATTTTAGATCTGATTTAAGCCCTTTGGTAACTGAGTTTGTTGGGTTGTTATCCAGTGTTTTTCCCTCCTCTTCCTTTGTGAGGTTGTCCAGTTCATGTTGGTCTCCAACCCCATAAATTCCAGGGATTCAAGACCATGCTCCATGAAGTGTCGGGAGGTAGGTTTGTATACATCCTTTGTTCTAATAGCACTGAGGTGCCCTGTGAGCCTCATCCTTAGACTATTCCCTGTTTCTCCTACATACAAGATGTGGCATTGTTTGCATCGAATTGCATATACAGCATTGTGCTGTTCACATGCAATTCTTTGTTTAATTAGGGCTGCTTTTCCTGTGTGTCTATTGTGTATCATTTTGCGGATTATTAGGTATTTACACGTCCCACATTTTGGGTTTGTGCAGTTCTGGGTTGTCTGTTTTCTTATCCTACTCCGAACCAGCATGTCCCGAAGGTTCCGAGTTCTTTTGTATGCTGACGTTATGTGGTATCGACTAAGTGTGTCAACATCCTCTTTTAGTTTCCCAAATTGGGTTTTAATCACTCCGTGTATTAGTTTGGTCGTTGTATCGTATGTCGTTATCAGTGGTAGTCTTGCTACTTCTCTGTTTGGCCGTGGGCTATTCAGTCCCCTCAGGAAATCAGACTTAAGGTGCCTGAGGAACCTTTTTGTGTAACCTCTCTGTCTCAGTGCAGTAAATAGGGTTGTGGTGGCTTCCCTAAAGTCCTCTCCGTTTGTGCATATGCGGTGAAAACGTGTCAGTTGTGACTTCACCAGCCCCCGAAAGGTATGTTTTGGATGGTGGCTGTTTATGTGCAGGAGTGTGTGTGTGTCTGTTTCTTTAAAGAATACCTTTGTTGCTAGCTTGTGGCTGTTATTCTCCTGTTGTAATTTAAATACTGTGGTGTCCAGGAAATCCACACTTTCTCTATGTGTTGTAACTTTAAGTTTAATAGATTGGTGGTGACTGTTGAGAATACCTACAAATTCTTGCAATTCTGTTTCTGTGTGAGTCCAGACTCCCCATATGTCATCCAGGTATCTGTAATAACACATCGGGAGCTTGGAACACTTTTCAAAGACTGTGTTTTCCCAGTCTGCCATGTATATGTTTGCATAGGCCGGGGCAAATTTCTTGCCCATAGCCATGCCCTTAATCTGTAGGTAGAATTGCTCCTGGAATTCAAAGTCATTTTTTGTTAGTCCTAGGTGTAATAGCTGGATTATGGCTGCATCTGGTCTGTGGGGTTGGGGGAACTTTCTAAGGATATTTTCCACTGCCTGTATGCCTCTGTCTGTTTCTATGTTTGTGTATAGGCTTTCAATGTCCATGGTAAAGAGTATTGCGTTCGGGGGTACGGTCAGTGAGTTCACTATTTCTATGAAGTGGTAAGTGTCTTTAATGTAGCTAGGGTGCTTCTGTGATAAGGGGTTTAGGAATGAGTCAATGTATTCTGCTATCCTGTAGGATTCACTACCACAGTCTGACACAATTGGTCTTCCTGGTGGTATTTCTCCTGGTACAGTCCATGTGTCAGGGTGCTTGTGTATTTTGGGTAGTATGTAGAATTTTCTGGGTTGTGGTTGTTCCCCCCTTAGGTATTCCATATGTTTCTGATTTAAGTGTTTAGATTTCTTTAGTTCTGTTAAAATGTTTCCAATCTCTTTTCGTGTGTCCTGGTAAATTGGTCCTGCTAATTTAGTGTAGTGGGCTGTATTATTAAGCTGTCTGTGAGCTTCAAGTAGATACTGTTGCCTATCCATGATCACTATACTACTGCCCTTATCTGCTGGTTTTATGATTATATCTAGATTGTTTCTAAGTTCTATGATTGCCCGTCTCTCTCTTCCAGTGAGGTTTTGCTTGTCTGTCTGTTTAGGGATTTTTTCAATTTGTGATTGAGTCTGTTTAATAAAGTTTAGGATTTCTGGCTCTATTTTATTGTTTGGTGGGGTCCATTCTGATGGTGGTGTAAAAGGTTGCTTGTCTGTTTCTGAATCACTAAAGTAATCGGTCAGTTTTACTCTCCTGTAAAACCTTTTCAGATCTTCCTGAATTTGTACTTTACAATGTTTTGGGGTTGGAACAAATGTAAGGCCCTTGTTTAAAACCCTCTCCTGTACCTCTGTGGGGTTAAAGAGTTGGGAAATATTAATAACAGTTTTTCCCAGGTTTAATCTACCCTTCTCTTGGGTTAATGTCCTTTTTAGTTTAAACACTTCATCCACTGGTTTATTATGTTATGGGCAGTGCTATCTGTCCAATGGATGTGGTCAGCCCCCACTTTAAAGGATCTAGCGTTAATTGCTGGTATGTAATTCTGTTTTTTTATGTGCTGGTTAATTCCTCTGATTGTATCCCTCTCCATTTCTGGAAGTAAGTTACTGAAGTTAATTTCCGGCACCCAGATCTGAGCATTTGGGAATGTGCTCTTAGCCAATTTAAGTAATGACTGCAGTTGCTTGGTTGCAGTCAGTGGTCTCTGCGTTCGATTATTAATGCCAACTGAGAGCACCACCTTTTTGGTCTCCGGACAGGGTTCCAATTTGTCCAGAATTGCTGTGACATGAATGAATTTAGCTCCTGGAAAGCTATCAATTTGGGTGGTGGGATTTGGGCATCTTTTTATCTTGGAGAGGTTAGATTCGCCTATTATTAAAATGGATTTTCTGGGTTCCAATTTCCAGGTAATGTTTTTTCGGCTGGTGTTGGGGTGCCTCGTCACTCTCTGTGCGTCTTCCCCTTCAGAGTCAGGTTCTGCCCCTGTTAGTGTGTTTTCTATTTCTATGTCTGCTACCCCTGCCTCCCCTATTGTGTTCCCTACCTCGGCTTCAGCTATTTCTGCCTCTCCTACTGTGTTATCTGTCTGGGCTCTCATTGTTCCTGTCCTCATTTCTGTGTCGATTGGGATTACCTGTCCGGTCTGGTCGCTCCTTTGTTTCTGTGGAAGGGGTTGTTTTGTGACTCTGATCTCGGGCTCTAGAACTGCTGTATTTCTTGGGATGGTTGGTTTGGTACAGTCTTTCTTTTGTCTCTGTGGGAGCGGTTGGTACGTGACCCTGGTTTTGGGGTACAGGAATGTTGTGCATGGATTTGTCCCTGGTGTAGGAGGGGTTCTCCCTTCTGTTTGTTTTGGGTCTGAGGAATCCCTCGTGATTTGGTTTAATACGGTCTGATGTTGGTTCCCCATGTAGTGCTGGGGTCTTCGTGGCTCAGGCTCTTGAGAGCCAAGTGTGATGTCCAGGTCCCTAATGATGGCCACATTGGAAATCCTGGTCCTTGGCCTGTGGGGTGGGGTAGGGCTAGTCGCCGCCCTGGATGGCGTGGAAGGGGGGGTCACTGCCCTGGACCGCAAGGAAGGGGGGTTTTGGTGGTCTGCTGGTGGTCTGATGAAGTCGGGGTAGCTGGCCCACGGGGTGGGGGGGTCTGTCGGTGGCGTGACGAAGTCGTGGCAACTGGTGCAAGGGGTGGGGGGGTCTGCCGGTGGCGTGACGAAGTCGTGGCAGCTGGTCCAATGGGTGAGGGGGTCTGTCGGTGGCGTGACGAAGTCATGGCAGCTGGCTCAAAGGGTGGGGGGGTGTGTTGGTGGTGTGACGAAGTCGTGGCAACCGGTGCAAGGGGTGGGGGATCCATCGGTGGCATGACGAAGTCATGGCAGCTGGCTCAAAGGGTGGGGGTGTGTGTTGGTGGTGTGACGAAGTCGTGGCAACTGGTGCAAGGGGTGGGGGGGTCTGCCGGTGGCGTGCTGAAGTCATGGCAGCTGGCTCAAAGGGTGGGGGGGGGTGTCGGTGGCGTGACGAGGTTGTGGCAGTTGGCTCACGGGGTGGGGGTGTCCGTCGGTGGCGTGACAAAGTCGTGGCAGCTGGCCCACGGGGTGGGGGGGGGGTTTCAGTCCGTCTGCGGCATGAGGGGGCTGTGATCGCAGGCTGGTGGAACAAGGCTGCCCAGGTATTTGGTCTATGGCGTGGGGACGTCCTAGTCCGTGTGCCGGTCCGCTGTTCCATCCCCAATTGTGTGCTGGTCCCTTGCTCTGTCAACCGTGATGCTAATCCCACCACATGTCTCTTTGCCTCATCAATTGATTGAATTTTGAATTTATGTCTAAGACTCTTTTTAATCCAATTAGTGGCTTTCGTCATCATTTCTTCCAGGCGCTCTGTCACTGCAGCCTGAGCAAATTCATTTTCTAATTCTTCCAGGTTTGTTGTATAGTGCTCAATTAGAATCTGTCTGGTCTGTTTTGCCCAATTTTCTGAATTCAAAGCCAATTTGGTTAGGGTTTCCTGTGACGGTTTTGCCGGTTTTATAAAGCAGGTTAGTTTATCAGCTTGTTTTAAGATGCCCTTAGGGGGCTGATTCTGGCCCTTTAAGAATATTAGATGGTGGATTGTCTGGAAAATTCTATAAATTATTCTCACTGTTGTAGCAAATTCATCCCTGGCTACGGGGAGACACCTATGTGTACCAGGGTCCGACCTCATATGCTTACGTTTGTCAGACAACCTGCATGTGTTCCACATAGTGTTAGCCATTCCCTGGGTGTAGAAAGGTGCAAAAGGTTTTAAAAGATGTTACTAGCTTCTATTTGGTAATAGAGGTCCCCGCTAGTAACTGTAATCTCACCCCACGGTGGCTCCCTGGCTCAGATGGTCTCCTGCCTGGGACTGCGTCCTCCAAACACTCCCCAGCTCAGCCGGCTGTCCCGCCTGGAAAGGCTCTTTTTCCACCGGTCTCACCTCCCCTCCGGTGGCTCTCTGGCTTCGATGGTTCTCTGCCTGCAACAGTACTATCCAAAAACGCTTTAGTTCAGTAAGTTCTCCGGCCTGCAATCTTTTTTTCTCCGACGTTTCGCTTATCCTTAAGCTTCATCAGGGAGAAAGGATTTTAACTTTGTTTACAGTTGTTTATAAGTCCGGAGCCTTGGACTGGCCCCTCTCCTGTGTGCTACTGTTGGCTGAAGTTTTGTTCCCGCCCACAAGCAGGCTAGCCTTGACCTGGGATTGGTTAGAATTTCTGTCCTGTATGTAATGAGTCCTGTCTCATGCAGGGCTGGCCCCGCCCCCTTCGCTCCACGTGTTCGTTATTTTTAAATTATATTTTTTTAACCTAATGTTTTAATGTTCCTTCAGTTTATCTTAGATGTTTGGGGTTATTTTTTTTGAGGTAATGTTTTTAAAAATATTGCTTTTTAACCTTTGAATCTGTTTTAATGCTCCAGGTCATTCTGGCGCCACGGAGTCTGACTGTCTCCGCTGACCCCGGGGCTTGATTACCTGTCCGCCTCACCTGATTTTTTAAATAAAAACATGAAGCTACTTCTCCAAACCCCCACCTCCGGCTATGCCTTTTAATTATGAGGGTATTTTAAACAATTAATTAAACTTCCCACCGATTTCCTCCTTTTTAAACCCGCTCGCTCGTTGAACGAAACTCAATCTCCCAGAATGCCTCACGCGTCGCTCGCTTTTCAGCGGGCGCGCAGAAAAAAACCGTTTTCCAAGGTCCGATTCCCCAAAAAAACTCCCGAATCCGCCGCCACCCACCCCCCCGGGGGGAGAGGAGGGGGAAAGAAAGGTCCCCCAGCCCCAAAAAAACAAAAGTAAACCCTTTTATTTAAGAGCGTTGCCCTCGTGTTTGACTCGAGAGAACTCCATATCCCAGAATGCCTCACGCGGCGCTCGCTTTTCAGCGGCCGCGTGGAACAAAATTTGATTTCCAAGGTCCGATTCCCCATAAAAACTCCCGTAACCGCTGCCACCCGCCCCCCGGGGGGAGAGGAGGGGGAAAGAAAGGTCCCCCAGCCCCAGAGAGACCAAGTAAACCCTTTTATTTACGGGTCTTGCCCTCGTGTTTGACCCGAGAGAACTCCATATCCCAGAATGCCTCACGCGGCGCTCGCTTTTCAGTCGCTGCGAAAAAAACCCGATTTCAAAGATAAAAATCACCCGGTGAACGCTCAAAATCTAAAGACTAGATAAAGTTATCGGATTCTCACCCGTGTCCCCAATTCCTCCAGATCCCCGGGGAAAGGGTTTCTTTTAAAAAAACCGAGGTCGATATCCAGCAGCTCCCTGCTGTCGCGTTCCCCGCAGCACCAGGCATCTCTTAAAGGGGCCGTCCCCGCAGCACCAGGCATCTCTTAAAGGGGCCGTCCCCGCATCAATGTCCAGAGACCGTGTCTATGGGAACTGCAACTTTTAAAAAAAATATGTAATCTTTTGTGCCCTTATTGCTGTCCCAAACCTCGTGGGGGGGGGGGGGGGTTGGGAAGATGAGTTCCATGTCTGTCAGACCCACATTTCCAGCCATGCTTTATTTTAAGTGCACCTTTTAAATATTTTAGATTTTAAAATTTAAAAAACCTCCTTGGTGCTCCCTATTTTTATAAGTTGCTTGCTGCTTTTTTTGTGGGGGGGCAAAAGGGGAACAAAAAGTTATTTAACCATCTACCTCACTGATCAAGTTTAGATTTAAGGTATTTGCAAGATATATTCTCTGGGTTTTCTTTTCTTGGCATTTATATCTTTTTTTGTCTGTGGTAATGTAAAGCGTGTCACTCCTGAATGTTAGGTTGTATGGTGTGGGCAGGAGGGTAGTTACACCCTCTTGTGTTCGTATTCTCACTCAACCCTTGAGCTTCTTGTCACTTATACCTGCCACTGGCTTCTTTTTCTTGCCGATCTCTTCTTAGTAATTTCTTGATCCGTAATCCTTTGATCCCCCTCTGGGGTTATAATCAGTTCCTGGGTTTTGCCAATTTATGGTCTCTATGTCGTATTTAGTTATTATTATTGGTGTTGGAACCCTACCCTTTATTTTACGAAGTGTTAGGGTTATGTTGTATTGCGGTTGGGGGGTTCAGGTTAGGGTTAGGGTTGCTGCACTGGGGTTAGTGTTGGGGTTAGGTGAGGGTCAGGGTCGCAGTTAGGTTCAGGGCTATATTGGGGTTAGGTTGGGGTGCATCAGGGTTAGGGTTAGGTGTTTAGGGGTGGGGTGGGGTTAGGGTTAAGTTTTAGGGGTAGGGTTGGGTGCATCAGGGTTAGGGTTAGGTGTTTAGGGGTAGGGTAGGGTGCATCAGGGTTAGGGTTAGGTGTTTAGGGGTAGGGTATGGTGCATCAGGGTTAGGGTCCAGGGTCAGAGTTGTGATTAGATTCAGGGCTAGGGGGTTGGAGTTATGGGTTAGGGTTGCATTAGGGGTAGGGTTAAGTGAGGGTCAGGGTTTAGGAGTAGGGTGGGGTGTGTTAGGCTTAGATTTTAGGGGTGGGGTGGGAGATTAGGTTTGCTGTATTAGAGTTACGGTTAGGCTTTAGGGGTAGAGTGGGGTGCATTTGGAGTTAGGATTTGGGATATGGATGGGGTCTGTTTGTAGTTAGGGTTGGGGCTTTGGTCTGTTTGTTGTGGGCAGTGTGGGGTTTAGTGGTTTTGGTTAGCTTAAACAGTAGGGGTTAGCTCTGTTTATTGTGATTAGGGTAGGGTGTGGTTGCGGTTTGAGAGGTTTATCAAGTTGGGGTTGGGATTTGTGGTAATTAAGGTCGGGGCAGTTTTGTTTTTTGATGTTGGATTTCCCCCATTTTAGATCTGATTTAAGCCCTTTGGTAACTGAGTTTGTAGGGTTGTTATCCAGTGTTTTTCCCTCCTCTTCCTTTGTGAGGTTGTCCAGTTCATGTTGGTCTCCAACCCCATAAATTCCAAGGATTCAAGACCATGCTCCATGAAGTGTCGGGAGGTAGGTTTGTATACATCCTTTGTTCTAATAGCACTGAGGTGCCCTGTGAGCCTCATCCTTAGACTATTCCCTGTTTCTCCCACATACAAGATGTGGCATTGTTTGCATCGAATTGCATATACAGCATTGTGCTGTTCACATGCAATTCTTTGTTTAATTAGGGCTGCTTTTCCTGTGTGTCTATTGTGTATCATTTTGCGGATTATTAGGTATTTACACGTCCCACATTTTGGGTTTGTGCAGTTCTGGGTTGTCTGTTTTCTTATCCTACTCCGAACCAGCATGTCCCGAAGGTTCCGAGTTCTTTTGTATGCTGACGTTATGTGGTATCGACTAAGTGTGTCAACATCCTCTTTTAGTTTCCCAAATTGGGGTTTAATCACTCCGTGTATTAGTTTGGTCGTTGTATCGTATGTCGTTATCAGTGGTAGTCTTGCTACTTCTCTGTTTGGCCGTGGGCTATTCAGTCCCCTCAGGAAATCAGACTTAAGGTGCCTGAGGAACCTTTTTGTGTAACCTCTCTGTCTCAGTGCAGTAAATAGGGTTGTGGTGGCTTCCCTAAAGTCCTCTCCGTTTGTGCATATGCGGTGAACACGTGTCAGTTGTGACTTCACCAGCCCCCGAAAGGTATGTTTTGGATGGTGGCTGTTTATGTGCAGGAGTGTGTGTGTGTCTGTTTCTTTAAAGAATACCTTTGTTGCTAGCTTGTGGCTGTTATTCTCCTGTTGTAATTTAAATACTGTGGTGTCCAGGAAATCCACACTTTCTCTATGTGTTGTAACTTTAAGTTTAATAGATTGGTGGTGACTGTTGAGAATACCTACAAATTCGCACCCGTGATATGCTCCTCCTGCAAGATGTGGGAAGTCATGGACACTACCAGTGTCCCTGCCGACCATGTGTGCGGGAAGTGTGTCCACCTGCAGCTCCTGACCGATCGTATCTCGGAGCTGGAGCTGCGGGTGGACTCACTGTGGAGCATCTGCGATGCAGAGAAACTCGTGGATAGCACGTTTAGCGAGTTGGTCACACCGCAGGTAAAGGGTATGCAGGCAGGAAGTGAATGGGTGACCACCAGGAAGAGTAAGAGATGCAGGCAGGTAGTGCAGGGGTCCCCTGTGGCCATCCCCCTCTCAAACAGATATGCCACTTTGGATGCTGTTGGGGGGGATGACTTATCAGGGGAAGGCAGCAGCAGCCAACTTCCTGGCACCACGGGTAGCTCTGCTGCACAGGCTGGGAGGAAAAAGAGTGGCAGAGCTATAGTGATAGGGGACTCAATTGTAAGGGGAATAGACAGGCGTTTCTGCGGCCGCAACCGAGACTCCAGGATGGTGTGTTGCCTCCCTGGTGCAAGGATCAAGGATGTCTCGGAGCGGCTACAGAACATTTTGGAGGGGGAGGGCGAACAGCCAGCTGTCGTGGTGCACATAGGCACCAACGATATAGGTAAAAAAGGGGATGAGGTCCTAAAAGCAGAATATAGGGAGTTAGGAGGTAAATTAAAAAATAGGACCTCAAAGGTAGTAATCTCAGGATTGCTGCCAGTGCCACGTGCTAGTCAGAGTAGAAATAGGAGGATATTTCAAATGAATACGTGGCTAGAGGAATGGTGCAAGGGGGAGGGATTCAAATTCCTGGGACACTGGAAACGGTTCTGGGGGAGGTGGGACCAGTACAAACCGGATGGTCTGCACCTGGGCAGGGCCGGGACCGCTGTCCTCGGAGGAGTGTTTGCTAGTGCTGTTGGGGAGGGTTTAAACTAAAGTGGCAGGGGGTTGGGAACCTGAGCAGGGAGAGAGAGGAAAGCGTAACAGGAAGGGACAGAAGGTATGGAGTAATAGGTAAAGTGTTAAAAAAGGAAAAAGCAGGAACGAAGCGTCACAAAACAGATTTGAAAGTTCTTTATCTGAATGCACGTAGCATTCGTAATAAAATGGACGAGTTAACGGCACAAATAACTACGTATGGGTATGATCTTGTGGCCATTACAGAAACATGGCTGCAGGGTGACAACGACTGGGAATTAAATATGCCAGGGTATTTAACAATCAGGAAGGACAGGCAGGAAGGAAGGGGAGGTGGGGTGGCTATGTTAATAAAGGAAGGAATCACTGTAATACAGAGAAATGATATTGGGACAAAGCATCAAGATAATGAAACAGTTTGGGTGGAGATAAGGAATAATAAGGGAAAAAAACATTAGTGGGCGTAGTATATAGGCCTCCTAATAGTTGCAACTCTGCTGGAAGAAGTATTAATCAGGAAATAGTCGGGGCATGTAATAAGGGAACAGCCATAATTATGGGGGATTTTAATTATCATATTAACTGGACAAATCAAATTGGGCAGAGCAGCCTTGAGGACGAGTTCATTGAGTGCATCAGGGATGGATTTCTTGAGCAGTATGTAACTGATCCTACAAGGGGGCAGGCAACCTTGGACCTGGTCCTGTGTAATGAGTCAGGATTAATTAATAATGTCCTAGTTAAGGATCCCCTTGGAACGAGCGACCACAACAGGGTTGAATTCCATATCCAATTAGAGGGTGAGAAGGTTGATTCTCAAACAAGCGTACTGAGCTTGAATAAAGGAGACTATGATGGTATGAGAGCGGAATTGATTAAAGTGGACTGGGAAAATAGATTAAAGGGTAAGACGGTACATGAGCAGTGGTGTTCATTTAGGGAGTTATTTTACAACTTTCAAAATAAATATATTCCACTGAGGAAAAAGGGTGTAAAAGAAATGACAGCCATCCGTGGCTAAGTAAAGAAATCAAGGATAGTATCCGACTAAAAACAAGGACATATAAGGTAGCCAAACTTAGTGGGAGGATAGAAGATTGGGAATTCTTCAAAAGACAGCAAAAAGTAACTAAAGGATTGATTAAGAAAGGGAAGTTAGATTATGAAAAGAAATTAGCAAAAAATATAAAAACAGATAGCAAGAGTTTCTATAGTTATATAAAAAGAAAAAGGGTGGCTAAGGCAAACATAGGTCCCTTAGAGGATGAGACCGGGAAATTAATGGTGGGAAACATGGAGATGGCAAAAATGCTGAACAAATATTTTGTTTCAGTCTTTACAGTAGAGGACACTAAGAATATCCCAACACTGGACAAACAGGGGACTCTCGGGGGGGAGGAGCTAAATACGATTAAAATCACTCAGGAGATGGTACTCAGTAAAATAATGGGACTCAAGGCGGATAAATCCCCTGGACCTGATGGCTTCCATCCTAGGGTCTTGAGGGAAGTGGCAGTAGGGATTGTGGATGCTTTGGTGATAGTTTTCCAAAATTCCCTGGACTCAGGAGAGGTCCCGGCAGATTGGAAAACTGCTAATGTAACACCGTTATTTAAAAAGGGTAGTAGGCAGAAGGCTGGAAATTATAGGCCAGTTAGCTTAACATCTGTGGTGGGTAAAATTTTGGAGTCTATTATTAAGGAGACAGTAACGGAACATTTAGATAAGCATAATTTAATAGGACAAAGTCAGCATGGCTTTATGAAGGGGAAGTCATGTCTGACAAATTTGCTTGAGTTCTTCGAGGATATAACGTATAGGGTGGATAAAGGGGAACCAGTGGACATAGTGTATTTAGACTTCCAGAAGGCATTCGACAAGGTGCCACATAAAAGATTATTACTTAAGATAAAAAATCACGGGATTGGGGGTAATATTCTGGCATGGGTGGAGGATTGGTTATCGAACAGGAAGCAGAGAGTTGGGATAAATGGTTCATTTTCGGACTGGCAACCAGTAACCAGTGGTGTTCCACAGGGGTCGGTGCTGGGTCCCCAACTCTTTACAATCTATATTAACGATTTGGAGGAGGGGACCGAGTGCAACATATCAAAATTTGCAGATGATACAAAGATGGGAGGGAAAGTAGAGAGTGAGGAGGACATAAAAAACCTGCAAGGGGATATAGACAGGCTGGGTGAGTGGGCGGAGATTTGGCAGATGCAATATAATATTGGAAAATGTGAGGTTATGCACTTTGGCAGGAAAAATCAGAGAGCAAGTTATTTTCTTAATGGCGAGAGACTGGAAAGTACTGCAGTACAAAGGGATCTGGGGGTCCTAGTGCAAGAAAATCAAAAAGTTGGTATGCAGGTGCAGCAGGTGATCAAGAAAGCCAACGGAATGTTGGCTTTTATTGCTAGGGGGATAGAATATAAAAACAAGGAGGTATTGCTGCAGTTATATAAGGTATTGGTGAGACCGCACCTGGAATACTGCATACAGTTTTGGTCTCCATACTTAAGAAAAGACATACTTGCTCTCGAGGCAGTACAAAGAAGGTTCACTCGGTTAATCCCGGGGATGAGGGGGCGGACATATGAGGAGAGGTTGAGTAGATTGGGACTCTACTCATTGGAGTTCAGAAGAATGAGAGGCGATCTTATTGAAACATATAAGATTGTGAAGGGTCTTGATCGGGTGGATGCAGTAAGGATGTTCCCAAAGATGGGTGAAACTAGAACTAGGGGGCATAATCTTAGAATAAGGGGCTGCTCTTTCAAAACTGAGATGAGGAGAAACTTCTTCACTCAGAGGGTGGTAGGTCTGTGGAATTTGCTGCCCCAGGAAGCTGTGGAAGCTACATCATTAGATAAATTTAAAACAGAAATAGACAGTTTCCTAGAAGTAAAGGGAATTAGGGGTTATGGGGAGCGGGCAGGAAATTGGACATGAAGCTGAGTTCGGATCGGTCAATGCCCTGTGGGTGGCGGAGAGGGCCCAGGGGCTATGTGGCCGGGTCCTGCTCCGACTTCTTGTGTTCTTCAGATTTGTGGTTGGGATCAGATCAGCCATGATCTTATTGAATGGCGGAGCAGACTCGAGGGGCCGATTGGCCTACTCCTGCTCCAATTTCTTATGTTCTTATGTTCTTATGTTCTTGCAATTCTGTTTCTGTGTGAGTCCAGACTCCCCATATGTCATCCAGGTATCTGTAATAACACATCGGGAGCTTGGAACACTTTTCAAAGACTGTGTTTTCCCAGTCTGCCATGTATATGTTTGCGTAGGCCGGGGCAAATTTCTTGCCCATAGCCGTGCCCTTAATCTGTAGGTAGAATTGCTCCTGGAATTCAAAGTCATTTTTTGTTAGTCCTAGGTGTAATAGCTGGATTATGGCTGCATCTGGTCTGTGGGGTTGGGGGAACTTTCTAAGGATATTTTCCACTGCCTGTATGCCTCTGTCTGTTTCTATGTTTGTGTATAGGCTTTCAATGTCCATGGTAAAGAGTATTGCGTTCGGGGGTACGGTCAGTGAGTTCACTATTTCTATGAAGTGGTAAGTGTCTTTAATGTAGCTAGGGTGCTTCTGTGATAAGGGGTTTAGGAATGAGTCAATGTATTCTGCTATCCTGTAGGATTCACTACCACAGTCTGACACAATTGGTCTTCCTGGTGGTATTTCTCCTGGTACAGTCCATGTGTCAGGGTGCTTGTGTATTTTGGGTAGTATGTAGAATTTTCTGGGTTGTGGTTGTTCCCCCCTTAGGTATTCCACTTGTTTCTGATTTAAGTGTTTAGATTTCTTTAGTTCTGTTAAAATGTTTCCAATCTCTTTTCGTGTGTCCTGGTAAATTGGTCCTGCTAATTTCGTGTAGTGGGCTGTATTATTAAGCTGTCTGTGAGCTTCAAGTAGATACTGTTGCCTATCCATGATCACTATACTGCTGCCCTTATCTGCTGGTTTTATGATTATATCTAGATTGTTTCTAAGTTCTATGATTGCCCGTCTCTCTCTTCCAGTGAGGTTTTGCTTGTCTGTCTGTTTAGGGATTTTTTCAATTTGTGATTGAGTCTGTTTAATAAAGTTTAGGATTTCTGGCTCTATTTTATTGTTTGGTGGGGTCCATTCTGATGGTGGTGTAAAAGGTTGCTTGTCTGTTTCTGAATCGCTAAAGTAATCGGTCAGTTTTACTCTCCTGTAAAACCTTTTCAGATCTTCCTGAATTTGTACTTTACAATGTTTTGGGGTTGGAACAAATGTAAGGCCCTTGTTTAAAACCCTCTCCTGTACCTCTGTGGGGTTAAAGAGTTGGGAAATATTAATAACAGTTTTTCCCAGGTTCAATCTACCCTTCTCTTGGGTTAATGTCATTTTTAGTTTAAACACTTCATCCACTGGTTTATTATGTTATGGGCAGTGCTATCTGTCCAATGGATGTGGTCAGCCCCCACTTTAAAGGATCTAGCATTAATTGCTGGTATGTAATTCTGTTTTTTTATATGCTGGTTAATTCCTCTGATTGTATCCCTCTCCATTTCTGGAAGTAAGTTACTGAAGTTAATTTCCGGCACCCAGATCTGAGCATTTGGGAATGTGCTCTTAGCCAATTTAAGTAATGACTGCAGTTGCTTGGTTGCAGTCAGTGGTCTCTGCGTTCGATTATTAATGCCAACTGAGAGCACCACCTTTTTGGTCTCCGGACAGGGTTCCAATTTGTCCAGAATTGCTGTGACATGAATGAATTTAGCTCCTGGAAAGCTATCAATTTGGGTGGTGGGATTTGGGCATCTTTTTATCTTGGAGAGGTTGGAATCTCCTATTATTAAAATGGATTTTCTGGGTTCCAATTTCCAGGTAATGTTTTTTCGGCTGGTGTTGGGGTGCCTCGTCACTCTCTGTGCATCTTCCCCTTCAGAGTCAGGTTCTGCCCCTGTTGGTGTGTTTTCTGTTTCTATGTCTGCTACCCCTGTCTCCCCTATTGTGTTCCCTACCTCGGCTTCAGCTATTTCTGCCTCTCCTACTGTGTTGTCTGTCTGGGCCCTCATTGTTCCTGTCCTCATTTCTGTGTCTATTGGGTTTACCTGTCCGGTCTGGTCGCTCCTTTGTTTCTGTGGAAGGGGTTGTTTTGTGACACTGATCTCGGGCTCTAGAACTGCTGTATTTCTTGGGATGGTTGATTTGGTACAGTCTTTCTTTTGTCTCTGTGGGAGCGGTTGGTACGTGACCCTGGTTTTGGGGTACAGGAATGTTGTGCATGGATTTGTCCCTGGTGTAGGAGGGGTTCTCCCTTCTGTTTGTTTTGGGTCTGAGGAATCCCTAGTGATTTGGTTTAATACGGTCTGATGTTGGTTCCCCATGTAGTGCTGGGGTCTACGTGGCTCAGGCTCTTGAGAGCCAAGTGTGATGTCCAGGTCCCTAATGATGGCCACATTGGAAATCCTGGTCCTTGGCCTGTGGGGTGGGGTAGGGCTAGTCGCCGCCCTGGATGGCGGGGAAGGGGGGGTCACTGCCCTGGACCGCAAGGAAGGGGGGGTTTCAGTGGTCTGCTGGTGGTGTGATGAAGTCGGGGTAGCTGGCCCACGGGGTGGGGGGGTCTGTCGGTGGCGTGACGAAGTCATGGCAGCTGGCTCAAAGGGTGGGGGTGTGTGTTGGTGGTGTGACGAAGTCGTGGCAACTGGTGCAAGGGGTGGGGGGGTCCATCGGTGGCATGACGAAGTCATGGCAGCTGGCTCCAAGGGTGGGGGGGTGTGTTGGTGGTGTGACGAAGTCGTGGCAACTGGTGCAAGGGGTGGGGGGGTCTGCCGGTGGCGTGCTGAAGTCATGGCAGCTGGCTCAAAGGGTGGGGGGGTGTGTCGGTGGCTTGACGAGGTTGTGGCAGTTGGCTCACGGGGTGGGGGTGTCCGTCGGTGGCGTGACAAAGTCGTGGCAGCTGGCCCACGGGGTGGGGGGGGGTTTTCAGTCCGTCTGCGGCATGAGGGGGCTGTGATCGCAGGCTGGTGGAACAAGGCTGCCCAGGTATTTGGCCTATGGCGTGGGGGCGTCCTAGTCCGTGTGCCGGTCCGCTGTTCTGTCCTCAATTGTGTGCTGGTCCCTTGCTCTGTCAACCGTGATGCTAATCCCACCACATGTCTCTTTGCCTCATCAATTGATTGAATTTTGAATTTATGTCTAAGACTCTTTTTAATCCAATTAGTGGCTTTCGTCATCATTTCTTCCAGGCGCTCTGTCACTGCAGCCTGAGCAAATTCATTTTCTAATTCTTCCAGGTTTGTTGTATAGTGCTCAATTAGAATCTGTCTGGTCTGTTTTGCCCAATTTTCTGAATTCAAAGCCAATTTGGTTAGGGTTTCCTGTGACGGTTTTGCCGGTTTTATACAGTAGGTTAGTTTATCAGCTTGTTTTAAGATGCCCTTAGGGGGCTGATTCTGGCCCTTTAAGAATATTAGATGGTGGATTGTCTGGAAAATTCTATAAATTATTCTCACTGTTGTAGCAAATTCATCCCTGGCTACGGGGAGACACCTATGTGTACCAGGGTCCGACCTCATATGCGTACGGTTGTCAGACAACCTGCATGTGTTCCGCATAGTGTTAGCCATTCCCTGGGTGTAGAAAGTGCAAAAGGTTTTAAAAGATGTTACTAGCTTCTATTTGGTAATAGAGGTCCCCGCTAGTAACTGTAATCTCACCCCACGGTGGCTCCCTGGCTCAGATGGTCTCCTGCCTGGGACTGCGTCCTCCAAACACTCCCCAGCTCAGCCGGCTGTCCCGCCTGGAAAGGCTCTTTTTCCACCGGTCTCCCCTCCCCTCCGGTGGCTCTCTGGCTTCGATGGTTCTCTGCCTGCAACAGTACTATCCAAAAACTCTTTAGTTCAGTAAGTTCTCCGGCCTGGAATCTTTTTTTCTCCGACGTTTCGCTTATCCTTAAGCTTCATCAGGGAGAAAGGATTTTAACTTTGTTTACAGTTGTTTATAAGTCCGGAGCCTTGGACTGGCCCCTCCCCTGTGTGCTACTGTTGGCTGAAGTTTTGTTCCCGCCCACAAGCAGGCTAGCCTTGACCTGGGATTGGTTAGAATTTCTGTCCTGTATGTAATGAGTCCTGTCTCATGCAGGGCTGGCCCCGCCCCCTTCGCTCCACGTGTTCGTTATTTTTAAATTATATTTTTTTAACCTAATGTTTTAATGTTCCTTCAGTTTATCTTAGATGTTTGGGGTTATTTTTTTTGAGGTAATGTTTTTAAAAATATTGTTTTTTAACCTTTGAATCTGTTTTAATGCTCCAGGTCATTCTGGCGCCACGGAGTCTGACTGTCCGCTGACCCCGGGGCTTGATTACCTGTCCGCCTCACCTCATTTTTTAAATAAAAACATGAAGCTACTTCTCCAAACCCCCACCTCCGGCTATGCCTTTTAATTATGAGGGTATTTTAAACAATTAATTAAACTTCCCACCGATTTCCTCCTTTTTAAACCCGATCGCTCGTTAAACGAAACTCAATCTCCCAGAATGCCTCACGCGTCGCTCGCTTTTCAGCGGCCGCGCAGAAAAAAACCGATTTCCAAGGTCCGATTCCCCAAAAAAAACTCCCGAATCCGCCGCCACCCACCCCCCCGGGGGGAGAGGAGGGGGAAAGAATGGTCCCCCAGCCCCAGAGAGACCAAGTAAACCCTTTTATTTACGGGTCTTGCCCTCGTGTTTGACCCGAGAGAACTCCATATCCCAGAATGCCTCACGCGGCGCTCGCTTTTCAGCGGCCGCGTGGAACAAAATTTTGATTTCCAAGGTCCGATTCCCCATAAAAACTCCCGTAACCGCTGCCACCCGCCCCCCGGGGGGAGAGGAGGGGGAAAGAAAGGTCCCCCAGCCCCAGAGAGACCAAGTAAACCCTTTTATTTACGGGTCTTGCCCTCGTGTTTGACCCGAGAGAACTCCATATCCCAGAATGCCTCACGCGGCGCTCGCTTTTCAGTCGCTGAGAAAAAAACCCGATTTCAAAGATAAAAATCACCCGGTGAACGCTCAAAATCTAAAGACTAGATAAAGTTATCGGATTCTCACCCGTGTCCCCAACTCCTCCAGATCCCCGGGGAAAGGGTTTCTTTTAAAAAAACCGAGGTCGATATCCAGCAGCTCCCTGCTGTCGCGTTCCCCGCAGCACCAGGCATCTCTTAAAGGGGCCGTCCCCGCAGCACCCGGCATCTCTTAAAGGGGCCGTCCCCGCATCAATGTCCAGAGACCGTGTCTATGGGAACTACAACTTTTTAAAAAAAATATGTAATCTTTTGTGCCCTTATTGCTGTCCCAAACCTCGTGGGGGGGGGGGGTTTGGGAAGATGAGTTCCATGTCTGTCAGACCCACATTTCCAGCCATGCTTTATTTTAAGTGCACCTTTTAAATATTTTAGATTTTAAAATTTAAAAAAACCTCCTTGGTGCTCCCTATTTTTATAAGTTGCTTGCTGCTTTTTTTGTGGGGGGGCAGAAGGGGAACAAAAAGTTATTTAACCATCTACCTCACTGATCAAGTTTAGATTTAAGGTATTTGCAAGATATATTCTCTGGGTTTTCTTTTCTTGGCATTTATATCTTTTTTTGTCTGTGGTAATGTAAAGCGTGTCACTCCTGAATGTTAGGTTGTATGGTGTGGGCAGGAGGGTAGTTACACCCTCTTGTGTTCGTATTCTCACTCAACCCTTGAGCTTCTTGTCACTTATACCTGCCACTTTTGGTTGGCCCACGCTTTACCTTACCACCTGGCTTCTTTTTCTTGCCGATCGCTTCTTAGTAATTTCTTGATCCGTAATCCTTTGATCCCCCTCTGGGGTTATAATCAGTTCCTGGGTTTTGCCAATTTATGGTCTCTATGTCGTATTTAGTTATTATTATTGGTGTTGGAACTCTACCCTTTATTTTACGTAGTGTTAGGGTTATGTTGTATTGAGGTTGGGGGGTTCAGGTTAGGGTTAGGGTTGCTGCACTGGGGTTAGTGTTGGGGTTAGGTGAGGGTCAGGGTCGCAGTTAGGTTCAGGGCTATATTGGGGTTAGGTTGGGGTGCATCAGGGTTAGGGTTAGGTGTTTAGGGGTGGGGTGGGGTTAGGGTTATGTTTTAGGGGTAGGGTTGGGTGCATCAGGGTTAGGGTTAGGTGTTTAGGGGTAGGGTAGGGTGCATCAGGGTTAGGGTTAGGTGTTTAGGGGTAGGGTAGGGTGCATCAGGGTTAGGGTCCAGGGTCAGAGTTGTGATTAGATTCAGGGCTGGGGGGTTGGAGTTATGGGTTAGGGTTGCATTAGGGGTAGGGTTAAGTGAGGGTCAGGGTTTAGGAGTAGGGTGGGGTGTGTTAGGCTTAGATTTTAGGGGTGGGGTGGGAGATTAGGTTTGCTGTATTAGAGTTATGGTTAGGCTTTAGGGGTGGAGTGGGGTGCATTTGGAGTTAGGATTTGGGATATGGATGGGGTCTGTTTGTAGTTAGGGTTGGGGCTTTGGTCTGTTTGTTGTGGGCAGTGTGGGGTTTAGTGGTTTTGGTTAGCTTAAACAGTAGGGGTTAGCTCTGTTTATTGTGATTAGGGTAGGGTGTGGTGTGGTTGCGGTTTGAGAGGTTTATCAAGTTGGGGTTGGGATTTGTGGTAATTAAGGTCGGGGCAGTTTTGTTTTTTGATGTTGGATTTCCCCCATTTTAGATCTGATTTAAGCCCTTTGGTAACTGAGTTTGTAGGGTTGTTATCCAGTGTTTTTCCCTCCTCTTCCTTTGTGAGGTTGTCCAGTTCATGTTGGTCTCCAACCCCATAAATTCCAGGGATTCAAGACCATGCTCCATGAAGTGTCGGGAGGTAGGTTTGTATACATCCTTTGTTCTAATAGCACTGAGGTGCCCTGTGAGCCTCATCCTTAGACTATTCCCTGTTTCTCCTACATACAAGATGTGGCATTGTTTGCATCGAATTGCATAAACAGCATTGTGCTGTTCACATGTAATTCTTTGTTTAATTAGGGCTGCTTTTCCTGTGTGTCTATTTTGTATCATTTTGCGGATTATTAGGTATTTACACGTCCCACATTTTGGGTTTGTGCAGTTCTGGGTTGTCTGTTTTCTTATCCTACTCCGAACCAGCATACCTCGAAGGTTTTGACTTCTTCTGTATGCTGACGTTATGTGGTATCGACTAAGTGTGTCAACATCCTCTTTTAGTTTCCCAAATTGGGTTTTAATCACTCCGTGTATTAGTTTGGTCGTTGTATCGTATGTCGTTATCAGTGGTAGTCTTGCTACTTCTCTGTTTGGCCGTGGGCTATTCAGTCCCCTCAGGAAATCAGACTTAAGGTGCCTGAGGAACCTTTTCGTGTAACCTCTCTGTCTCAGTGCAGTAAATAGGGTTGTGGTGGCTTCCCTAAAGTCCTCTCCGTTTGTGCATATGCGGTGAAAACGTGTCAGTTGTGACTTCACCAGCCCCCGAAAGGTATGTTTTGGATGGTGGCTGTTTATGTGCAGGAGTGTGTGTGTGTCTGTTTCTTTAAAGAATACCTTTGTTGCTAGCTTGTGGCTGTTATTCTCCTGTTGTAATTTAAATACTGTGGTGTCCAGGAAATCCACACTTTCTCTATGTGTTGTAACTTTAAGTTTAATAGATTGGTGGTGACTGTTGAGAATACCTACAAATTCTTGCAATTCTGTTTCTGTGTGAGTCCAGACTCCCCATATGTCATCCAGGTATCTGTAATAACACATCGGGAGCTTGGAACACTTTTCAAAGACTGTGTTTTCCCAGTCTGCCATGTATATGTTTGCGTAGGCCGGGGCAAATTTCTTGCCCATAGCCGTGCCCTTAATCTGTAGGTAGAATTGCTCCTGGAATTCAAAGTCATTTTTTGTTAGTCCTAGGTGTAATAGCTGGATTATGGCTGCATCTGGTCTGTGGGGTTGGGGGAACTTTCTAAGGATATTTTCCACTGCCTGTATGCCTCTGTCTGTTTCTATGTTTGTGTATAGGCTTTCAATGTCCATGGTAAAGAGTATTGCGTTCGGGGGTACGGTCAGTGAGTTCACTATTTCTATGAAGTGGTAAGTGTCTTTAATGTAGCTAGGGTGCTTCTGTGATAAGGGGTTTAGGAATGAGTCAATGTATTCTGCTATCCTGTAGGATTCACTACCACAGTCTGACACAATTGGTCTTCCTGGTGGTATTTCTCCTGGTACAGTCCATGTGTCAGGGTGCTTGTGTATTTTGGGTAGTATGTAGAATTTTCTGGGTTGTGGTTGTTCCCCCCTTAGGTATTCCACTTGTTTCTGATTTAAGTGTTTAGATTTCTTTAGTTCTGTTAAAATGTTTCCAATCTCTTTTCGTGTGTCCTGGTAAATTGGTCCTGCTAATTTCGTGTAGTGGGCTGTATTATTAAGCTGTCTGTGAGCTTCAAGTAGATACTGTTGCCTATCCATGATCACTATACTGCTGCCCTTATCTGCTGGTTTTATGATTATATCTAGATTGTTTCTAAGTTCTATGATTGCCCGTCTCTCTCTTCCAGTGAGGTTTTGCTTGTCTGTCTGTTTAGGGATTTTTTCAATTTGTGATTGAGTCTGTTTAATAAAGTTTAAGATTTCTGGCTCTATTTTATTGTTTGGTGGGGTCCATTCTGATGGTGGTGTAAAAGGTTGCTTGTCTGTTTCTGAATCGCTAAAGTAATCGGTCAGTTTTACTCTCCTGTAAAACCTTTTCAGATCTTCCTGAATTTGTACTTTACAATGTTTTGGGGTTGGAACAAATGTAAGGCCCTTGTTTAAAACCCTCTCCTGTACCTCTGTGGGGTTAAAGAGTTGGGAAATATTAATAACAGTTTTTCCCAGGTTCAATCTACCCTTCTCTTGGGTTAATGTCATTTTTAGTTTAAACACTTCATCCACTGGTTTATTATGTTATGGGCAGTGCTATCTGTCCAATGGATGTGGTCAGCCCCCACTTTAAAGGATCTAGCATTAATTGCTGGTATGTAATTCTGTTTTTTTATATGCTGGTTAATTCCTCTGATTGTATCCCTCTCCATTTCTGGAAGTAAGTTACTGAAGTTAATTTCCGGCACCCAGATCTGAGCATTTGGGAATGTGCTCTTAGCCAATTTAAGTAATGACTGCAGTTGCTTGGTTGCAGTCAGTGGTCTCTGCGTTCGATTATTAATGCCAACTGAGAGCACCACCTTTTTGGTCTCCGGACAGGGTTCCAATTTGTCCAGAATTGCTGTGACATGAATGAATTTAGCTCCTGGAAAGCTATCAATTTGGGTGGTGGGATTTGGGCATCTTTTTATCTTGGAGAGGTTGGAATCTCCTATTATTAAAATGGATTTTCTGGGTTCCAATTTCCAGGTAATGTTTTTTCGGCTGGTGTTGGGGTGCCTCGTCACTCTCTGTGCATCTTCCCCTTCAGAGTCAGGTTCTGCCCCTGTTGGTGTGTTTTCTGTTTCTATGTCTGCTACCCCTGCCTCCCCTATTGTGTTCCCTACCTCGGCTTCAGCTATTTCTGCCTCTCCTACTGTGTTGTCTGTCTGGGCTCTCATTGTTCCTGTCCTCATTTCTGTGTCTATTGGGTTTACCTGTCCGGTCTGGTCGCTCCTTTGTTTCTGTGGAAGGGGTTGTTTTGTGACACTGATCTCGGGCTCTAGAACTGCTGTATTTCTTGGGATGGTTGATTTGGTACAGTCTTTCTTTTGTCTCTGTGGGAGCGGTTGGTACGTGACCCTGGTTTTGGGGTACAGGAATGTTGTGCATGGATTTGTCCCTGGTGTAGGAGGGGTTCTCCCTTCTGTTTGTTTTGGGTCTGAGGAATCCCTAGTGATTTGGTTTAATACGGTCTGATGTTGGTTCCCCATGTAGTGCTGGGGTCTACGTGGCTCAGGCTCTTGAGAGCCAAGTGTGATGTCCAGGTCCCTAATGATGGCCACATTGGAAATCCTGGTCCTTGGCCTGTGGGGTGGGGTAGGGCTAGTCGCCGCCCTGGATGGCGGGGAAGGGGGGGTCACTGCCCTGGACCGCAAGGAAGGGGGGGTTTCAGTGGTCTGCTGGTGGTGTGATGAAGTCGGGGTAGCTGGCCCACGGGGTGGGGGGGTCTGTCGGTGGCGTGACGAAGTCATGGCAGCTGGCTCAAAGGGTGGGGGTGTGTGTTGGTGGTGTGACGAAGTCGTGGCAACTGGTGCAAGGGGTGGGGGGGTCCATCGGTGGCATGACGAAGTCATGGCAGCTGGCTCCAAGGGTGGGGGGGTGTGTTGGTGGTGTGACGAAGTCGTGGCAACTGGTGCAAGGGGTGGGGGGGTCTGCCGGTGGCGTGCTGAAGTCATGGCAGCTGGCTCAAAGGGTGGGGGGGTGTGTCGGTGGCTTGACGAGGTTGTGGCAGTTGGCTCACGGGGTGGGGGTGTCCGTCGGTGGCGTGACAAAGTCGTGGCAGCTGGCCCACGGGGTGGGGGGGGGTTTTCAGTCCGTCTGCGGCATGAGGGGGCTGTGATCGCAGGCTGGTGGAACAAGGCTGCCCAGGTATTTGGCCTATGGCGTGGGGGCGTCCTAGTCCGTGTGCCGGTCCGCTGTTCTGTCCTCAATTGTGTGCTGGTCCCTTGCTCTGTCAACCGTGATGCTAATCCCACCACATGTCTCTTTGCCTCATCAATTGATTGAATTTTGAATTTATGTCTAAGACTCTTTTTAATCCAATTAGTGGCTTTCGCCATCATTTCTTCCAGGCGCTCTGTCACTGCAGCCTGAGCAAATTCATTTTCTAATTCTTCCAGGTTTGTTGTATAGTGCTCAATTAGAATCTGTCTGGTCTGTTTTGCCCAATTTTCTGAATTCAAAGCCAATTTGGTTAGGGTTTCCTGTGACGGTTTTGCCGGTTTTATACAGTAGGTTAGTTTATCAGCTTGTTTTAAGATGCCCTTAGGGGGCTGATTCTGGCCCTTTAAGAATATTAGATGGTGGATTGTCTGGAAAATTCTATAAATTATTCTCACTGTTGTAGCAAATTCATCCCTGGCTACGGGGAGACACCTATGTGTACCAGGGTCCGACCTCATATGCGTACGGTTGTCAGACAACCTGCATGTGTTCCGCATAGTGTTAGCCATTCCCTGGGTGTAGAAAGTGCAAAAGGTTTTAAAAGATGTTACTAGCTTCTATTTGGTAATAGAGGTCCCCGCTAGTAACTGTAATCTCACCCCACGGTGGCTCCCTGGCTCAGATGGTCTCCTGCCTGGGACTGCGTCCTCCAAACACTCCCCAGCTCAGCCGGCTGTCCCGCCTGGAAAGGCTCTTTTTCCACCGGTCTCCCCTCCCCTCCGGTGGCTCTCTGGCTTCGATGGTTCTCTGCCTGCAACAGTACTATCCAAAAACTCTTTAGTTCAGTAAGTTCTCCGGCCTGGAATCTTTTTTTCTCCGACGTTTCGCTTATCCTTAAGCTTCATCAGGGAGAAAGGATTTTAACTTTGTTTACAGTTGTTTATAAGTCCGGAGCCTTGGACTGGCCCCTCCCCTGTGTGCTACTGTTGGCTGAAGTTTTGTTCCCGCCCACAAGCAGGCTAGCCTTGACCTGGGATTGGTTAGAATTTCTGTCCTGTATGTAATGAGTCCTGTCTCATGCAGGGCTGGCCCCGCCCCCTTCGCTCCACGTGTTCGTTATTTTTAAATTATATTTTTTTAACCTAATGTTTTAATGTTCCTTCAGTTTATCTTAGATGTTTGGGGTTATTTTTTTTGAGGTAATGTTTTTAAAAATATTGTTTTTTAACCTTTGAATCTGTTTTAATGCTCCAGGTCATTCTGGCGCCACGGAGTCTGACTGTCCGCTGACCCCGGGGCTTGATTACCTGTCCGCCTCACCTCATTTTTTAAATAAAAACATGAAGCTACTTCTCCAAACCCCCACCTCCGGCTATGCCTTTTAATTATGAGGGTATTTTAAACAATTAATTAAACTTCCCACCGATTTCCTCCTTTTTAAACCCGATCGCTCGTTAAACGAAACTCAATCTCCCAGAATGCCTCACGCGTCGCTCGCTTTTCAGCGGCCGCGCAGAAAAAAACCGATTTCCAAGGTCCGATTCCCCAAAAAAAACTCCCGAATCCGCCGCCACCCACCCCCCCGGGGGGAGAGGAGGGGGAAAGAATGGTCCCCCAGCCCCAGAGAGACCAAGTAAACCCTTTTATTTACGGGTCTTGCCCTCGTGTTTGACCCGAGAGAACTCCATATCCCAGAATGCCTCACGCGGCGCTCGCTTTTCAGCGGCCGCGTGGAACAAAATTTTGATTTCCAAGGTCCGATTCCCCATAAAAACTCCCGTAACCGCTGCCACCCGCCCCCCGGGGGGAGAGGAGGGGGAAAGAAAGGTCCCCCAGCCCCAGAGAGACCAAGTAAACCCTTTTATTTACGGGTCTTGCCCTCGTGTTTGACCCGAGAGAACTCCATATCCCAGAATGCCTCACGCGGCGCTCGCTTTTCAGTCGCTGAGAAAAAAACCCGATTTCAAAGATAAAAATCACCCGGTGAACGCTCAAAATCTAAAGACTAGATAAAGTTATCGGATTCTCACCCGTGTCCCCAACTCCTCCAGATCCCCGGGGAAAGGGTTTCTTTTAAAAAAACCGAGGTCGATATCCAGCAGCTCCCTGCTGTCGCGTTCCCCGCAGCACCAGGCATCTCTTAAAGGGGCCGTCCCCGCAGCACCCGGCATCTCTTAAAGGGGCCGTCCCCGCATCAATGTCCAGAGACCGTGTCTATGGGAACTACAACTTTTAAAAAAAAATATGTAATCTTTTGTGCCCTTATTGCTGTCCCAAACCTCGTGGGGGGGGGGGGGTTTGGGAAGATGAGTTCCATGTCTGTCAGACCCACATTTCCAGCCATGCTTTATTTTAAGTGCACCTTTTAAATATTTTAGATTTTAAAATTTAAAAAAACCTCCTTGGTGCTCCCTATTTTTATAAGTTGCTTGCTGCTTTTTTTGTGGGGGGGCAGAAGGGGAACAAAAAGTTATTTAACCATCTACCTCACTGATCAAGTTTAGATTTAAGGTATTTGCAAGATATATTCTCTGGGTTTTCTTTTCTTGGCATTTATATATTTTTTTGTCTGTGGTAATGTAAAGCGTGTCACTCCTGAATGTTAGGTTGTATGGTGTGGGCAGGAGGGTAGTTACACCCTCTTGTGTTCGTATTCTCACTCAACGCTTGAGCTTCTTGTCACTTATACCTGCCACTTTTGGTTGGCCCACGCTTTACCTTACCACCTGGCTTCTTTTTCTTGCCGATCGCTTCTTAGTAATTTCTTGATCCGTAATCCTTTGATCCCCCTCTGGGGTTATAATCAGTTCCTGGGTTTTGCCAATTTATGGTCTCTATGTCGTATTTAGTTATTATTATTGGTGTTGGAACTCTACCCTTTATTTTACGTAGTGTTAGGGTTATGTTGTATTGAGGTTGGGGGGTTCAAGTTAGGGTTAGGGTTAGGGTTAGGGTTAGGGTTAGGGTTAGGGTTAGGGTTAGGGTTAGGGTTAGGGTTAGTGAATGCTGCATTAGGGTTAGGGTTAGGGTTAGGGTTAGGGTTAGGGTTAGGGTTAGGGTTAGGGTTAGGGTTAGGGTTAGGGTCAGGGTTAGGGTTAGGGTTAGGGTTAGGGTTAGGGTTAGGGTTAGGGTTAGGGTTAGGGTTAGGGTTAGGGTTAGGGTTAGGGTTACGCTGCATTAGGGTTAGGGTTAGGGTTAGGGTTAGGGTTAGGGTTAGGGTTAGGGTTAGGGTTAGGGTTAGGGTTAGGGTTAGGGTTAGGGTTAGGGTTAGGGTTAGGGTTAGGGTTAGGGTTACGCTGCATTAGGGTTAGGGTTAGGGTTAGGGTTAGGGTTAGGGTTAGGGTTAGGGCTAGGGTTAGGGTTAGGGTTAGGGTTAGGGTTAGGGTTAGGGTTAGGGTTAGGGTTAGGGTTAGGGTTAGGGTTAGGGTTAGGGTTAGGTTGTATGGTGTGGGCAGGAGGGTAGTTACACCCTCTTGTGTTCGTATTCTCACTCAACACTTGAGCTTCTTGTCACTTATACCTGCCACTTTTGGTTGGCCCACGCTTTACCTTACCACCTGGCTTCTTTTTCTTGCCGATCGCTTCTTAGTAATTTCTTGATCCGTAATCCTTTGATCCCCCTCTGGGGTTATAATCAGTTCCTGGGTTTTGCCAATTTATGGCCTCTATGTCGTACTTAGTTATTATTATTGGTGTTGGAACTCTACCCTTTATTTTACGTAGTGTTAGGGTTATGTTGTATTGAGGTTGGGGGGTTCAGGTTAGGGTTAGGGTTGCTGCACTGGGGTTAGTGTTGGGGTTAGGTGAGGGTCAGGGTCGCAGTTAGGTTCAGGGCTATATTGGGGTTAGGTTGGGGTGCATCAGGGTTAGGGTTAGGTGTTTAGGGGTGGGGTGGGGTTAGGGTTATGTTTTAGGGGTAGGGTTGGGTGCATCAGGGTTAGGGTTAGGTGTTTAGGGGTAGGGTAGGGTGCATCAGGGTTAGGGTTAGGTGTTTAGGGGTAGGGTAGGGTGCATCAGGGTTAGGGTCCAGGGTCAGAGTTGTGATTAGATTCAGGGCTGGGGGGTTGGAGTTATGGGTTAGGGTTGCATTAGGGGTAGGGTTAAGTGAGGGTCAGGGTTTAGGAGTAGGGTGGGGTGTGTTAGGCTTAGATTTTAGGGGTGGGGTGGGAGATTAGGTTTGCTGTATTAGAGTTACGGTTAGGCTTTAGGGGTAGAGTGGGGTGCATTTGGAGAGTTGTGATTAGATTCAGGGCTGGGGGGTTGGAGTTATGGGTTAGGGTTGCATTAGGGGTAGGGTTAAGTGAGGGTCAGGGTTTAGGAGTAGGGTGGGGTGTGTTAGGCTTAGATTTTAGGGGTGGGGTGGGAGATTAGGTTTGCTGTATTAGAGTTACGGTTAGGCTTTAGGGGTAGAGTGGGGTGCATTTGGAGTTAGGATTTGGGATATGGATGTGGTCTGTTTGTAGTTAGGGTTGGGGCTTTGGTCTGTTTGTTGTGGGCAGTGTGGGGTTTAGTGGTTTTGGTTAGCTTAAACAGTAGGGGTTAGCTCTGTTTATTGTGATTAGGGTAGGGTGTGGTGTGGTTGCGGTTTGGGAGGTTTATCAAGTTGGGGTTGGGATTTGTGGTAATTAAGGTCGGGGCAGTTTTGTTTTTTGATGTTGGATTTCCCCCATTTTAGATCTGATTTAAGCCCTTTGGTAACTGAGTTTGTAGGGTTGTTATCCAGTGTTTTTCCCTCCTCTTCCTTTGTGAGGTTGTCCAGTTCATGTTGGTCTCCAACCCCATAAATTCCAGGGATTCAAGACCATGCTCCATGAAGTGTCGGGAGGTAGGTTTGTATACATCCTTTGTTCTAATAGCACTGAGGTGCCCTGTGAGCCTCATCCTTAGACTATTCCCTGTTTCTCCTACATACAAGATGTGGCATTGTTTGCATCGAATTGCATAAACAGCATTGTGCTGTTCACATGTAATTCTTTGTTTAATTAGGGCTGCTTTTCCTGTGTGTCTATTTTGTATCATTTTGCGGATTATTAGGTATTTACACGTCCCACATTTTGGGTTTGTGCAGTTCTGGGTTGTCTGTTTTCTTATCCTACTCCGAACCAGCATGTCGCGAAGGTTCCGAGTTCTTTTGTATGCCGACGTTATGTGGTATCGACTAAGTGTGTCAACATCCTCTTTTAGTTTCCCAAATTGGGTTTTAATCACTCCGTGTATTAGTTTGGTCATTGTATCGTATGTCGTTATCAGTGGTAGTCTTGCTACTTCTCTGTTTGGCCGTGGGCTATTCAGTCCCCTCAGGAAATCAGACTTAAGGTGCCTGAGGAACCTTTTTGTGTAACCTCTCTGTCTCAGTGCAGTAAATAGGGTTGTGGTGGCTTCCCTAAAGTCCTCTCCGTTTGTGCATATGCGGTGAAAACGTGTCAGTTGTGACTTCACCAGCCCCCGAAAGGTATGTTTTGGATGGTGGCTGTTTATGTGCAGGAGTGTGTGTGTGTCTGTTTCTTTAAAGAATACCTTTGTTGCTAGCTTGTGGCTGTTATTCTCCTGTTGTAATTTAAATACTGTGGTGTCCAGGAAATCCACACTTTCTCTATGTGTTGTAACTTTAAGTTTAATAGATTGGTGGTGACTGTTGAGAATACCTACAAATTCTTGCAATTCTGTTTCTGTGTGAGTCCAGACTCCCCATATGTCATCCAGGTATCTGTAATAACACATCGGGAGCTTGGAACACTTTTCAAAGACTGTGTTTTCCCAGTCTGCCATGTATATGTTTGCGTAGGCCGGGGCAAATTTCTTGCCCATAGCCGTGCCCTTAATCTGTAGGTAGAATTGCTCCTGGAATTCAAAGTCATTTTTTGTTAGTCCTAGGTGTAATAGCTGGATTATGGCTGCATCTGGTCTGTGGGGTTGGGGGAACTTTCTAAGGATATTTTCCACTGCCTGTATGCCTCTGTCTGTTTCTATGTTTGTGTATAGGCTTTCAATGTCCATGGTAAAGAGTATTGCGTTCGGGGGTACGGTCAGTGAGTTCACTATTTCTATGAAGTGGTAAGTGTCTTTAATGTAGCTAGGGTGCTTCTGTGATAAGGGGTTTAGGAATGAGTCAATGTATTCTGCTATCCTGTAGGATTCACTACCACAGTCTGACACAATTGGTCTTCCTGGTGGTATTTCTCCTGGTACAGTCCATGTGTCAGGGTGCTTGTGTATTTTGGGTAGTATGTAGAATTTTCTGGGTTGTGGTTGTTCCCCCCTTAGGTATTCCACTTGTTTCTGATTCAAGTGTTTAGATTTCTTTAGTTCTGTTAAAATGTTTCCAATCTCTTTTCGTGTGTCCTGGTAAATTGGTCCTGCTAATTTCGTGTAGTGGGCTGTATTATTAAGCTGTCTGTGAGCTTCAAGTAGATACTGTTGCCTATCCATGATCACTATACTACTGCCCTTATCTGCTGGTTTTATGATTATATCTAGATTGTTTCTAAGTTCTATGATTGCCCGTCTCTCTCTTCCAGTGAGGTTTTGCTTGTCTGTCTGTTTAGGGATTTTTTCAATTTGTGATTGAGTCTGTTTAATAAAGTTTAGGATTTCTGGCTCTATTTTATTGTTTGGTGGGGTCCATTCTGATGGTGGTGTAAAAGGTTGCTTGTCTGTTTCTGAATCGCTAAAGTAATCGGTCAGTTTTACTCTCCTGTAAAACCTTTTCAGATCTTCCTGAATTTGTACTTTACAATGTTTTGGGGTTGGAACAAATGTAAGGCCCTTGTTTAAAACCCTCTCCTGTACCTCTGTGGGGTTAAAGAGTTGGGAAATATTAATAACAGTTTTTCCCAGGTGTAATCTACCCTTCTCTTGGGTTAATGTCCTTTTTAGTTTAAAGAATTCATCCACTGGTTTATTATGTTATGGGCAGTGCTATCTGTCCAATGGATGTGGTCAGCCCCCACTTTAAAGGATCTAGCATTAATTGCTGGTATGTAATTCTGTTTTTTTATATGCTGGTTAATTCCTCTGATTGTATCCCTCTCTGTTTCTGGAAGTAAGTTACTGAAGTTAATTTCCGGCACCCAGATCTGAGCATTTGGGAATTTGCTCTTAGCCAATTTAAGTAATGACTGCAGTTGCTTGGTTGCAGTCAGTGGTCTCTGCGTTCGATTATTAATGCCAACTGAGAGCACCACCTTTTTGGTCTCCGGACAGGGTTCCAGTTTGTCCAGAATTGCTGTGACATGAATGAATTTAGCTCCTGGAAAGCTATCAATTTGGGTGGTGGGATTTGGGCATCTTTTTATCTTGGAGAGGTTGGAATCTCCTATTATTAAAATGGATTTTCTGGGTTCCAATTTCCAGGTAATGTTTTTTCGGCTGGTGTTGGGGTGCCTCGTCACTCTCTGTGCATCTTCCCCTTCAGAGTCAGGTTCTGCCCCTGTTGGTGTGTTTTCTGTTTCTATGTCTGCTACCCCTGCCTCCCCTATTGTGTTCCCTACCTCGGCTTCAGCTATTTCTGCCTCTCCTACTGTGTTGTCTGTCTGGGCTCTCATTGTTCCTGTCCTCATTTCTGTGTCTATTGGGTTTACCTGTCCGGTCTGGTCGCTCCTTTGTTTCTGTGGAAGGGGTTGTTTTGTGACACTGATCTCGGGCTCTAGAACTGCTGTATTTCTTGGGATGGTTGGTTTGGTACAGTCTTTCTTTTGTCTCTGTGGGAGCGGTTGGTACATGACCCTGGTTTTGGGGTACAGGAATGTTGTGCATGGATTTGTCCCTGGTGTAGGAGGGGTTCTCCCTTCTGTTTGTTTTGGGTCTGAGGAATCCCTAGTGATTTGGTTTAATACGGTCTGATGTTGGTTCCCCATGTAGTGCTGGGGTCTACGTGGCTCAGGCTCTTGAGAGCCAAGTGTGATGTCCAGGTCCCTAATGATGGCCACATTGGAAATCCTGGTCCTTGGCCTGTGGGGTGGGGTAGGGCTAGTCGCCGCCCTGGATGGCGGGGAAGGGGGGGTCACTGCCCTGGACCGCAAGGAAGGGGGGGTTTCAGTGGTCTGCTGGTGGTGTGATGAAGTCGGGGTCGCTGGCCCACGGGGTGGGGGGGTCTGTCGGTGGCGTGACGAAGTCATGGCAGCTGGCTCAAAGGGTGGGGGTGTGTGTTGGTGGTGTGACGAAGTCGTGGCAACTGGTGCAAGGGGTGGGGGGGTCCATCGGTGGCATGACGAAGTCATGGCAGCTGGCTCCAAGGGTGGGGGGGTGTGTTGGTGGTGTGACGAAGTCGTGGCAACTGGTGCAAGGGGTGGGGGGGTCTGCCGGTGGCGTGCTGAAGTCATGGCAGCTGGCTCAAAGGGTGGGGGGGTGTGTCGGTGGCTTGACGAGGTTGTGGCAGTTGGCTCACGGGGTGGGGGTGTCCGTCGGTGGCGTGACAAAGTCGTGGCAGCTGGCCCACGGGGTGGGGGGGGGGTTTCAGTCCGTCTGCGGCATGAGGGGGCTGTGATCGCAGGCTGGTGGAACAAGGCTGCCCAGGTATTTGGCCTATGGCGTGGGGGCGTCCTAGTCCGTATGCCGGTCCGCTGTTCTGTCCTCAATTGTGTGCTGGTCCCTTGCTCTGTCAACCGTGATGCTAATCCCACCACATGTCTCTTTGCCTCATCAATTGATTGAATTTTGAATTTATGTCTAAGACTCTTTTTAATCCAATTAGTGGCTTTCGCCATCATTTCTTCCAGGCGCTCTGTCACTGCAGCCTGAGCAAATTCATTTTCTAATTCTTCCAGGTTTGTTGTATAGTGCTCAATTAGAATCTGTCTGGTCTGTTTTGCCCAATTTTCTGAATTCAAAGCCAATTTGGTTAGGGTTTCCTGTGACGGTTTTGCCGGTTTTATAAAGCAGGTTAATTATCAGCTTGTTTTAAGATGCCCTTAGGGGGCTGATTCTGGCCCTTTAAGAATATTAGATGGTGGATTGTCTGGAAAATTCTATAAATTATTCTCACTGTTGTAGCAAATTCATCCCTGGCTACGGGGAGACACCTATGTGTACCAGGGTCCGACCTCATATGCGTACGGTTGTCAGACAACCTGCATGTGTTCCGCATAGTGTTAGCCATTCCCTGGGTGTAGAAAGGTGCAAAAGGTTTTAAAAGATGTTACTAGCTTCTATTTGGTAATAGAGGTCCCCGCTAGTAACTGTAATCTCACCCCACGGTGGCTCCCTGGCTCAGATGGTCTCCTGCCTGGGACTGCGTCCTCCAAACACTCCCCAGCTCAGCCGGCTGTCCCGCCTGGAAAGGCTCTTTTTCCACCGGTCTCACCTCCCCTCCGGTGGCTCTCTGGCTTCGATGGTTCTCTGCCTGCAACAGTACTATCCAAAAACTCTTTCGTTCAGTAAGTTCTCCGGCCTGGAATCTTTTTTTCTCCGACGTTTCGCTTATCCTTAAGCTTCATCAGGGAGAAAGGATTTTAACTTTGTTTACAGTTGTTTATAAGTACGGAGCCTTGGACTGGCCCCTCCCCTGTGTGCTACTGTTGGCTGAAGTTTTGTTCCCGCCCACAAGCAGGCTAGCCTTGACCTGGGATTGGTTAGAATTTCTGTCCTGTATGTAATGAGTCCTGTCTCATGCAGGGCTGGCCCCGCCCCCTTCGCTCCACGTGTTCGTTATTTTTAAATTATATTTTTTTAACCTAATGTTTTAATGTTCCTTTAGTTTATCTTAGATGTTTGGGGTTATTTTTTTTGAGGTAATGTTTTAAAAAATATTGCTTTTTAACCTTTGAATCTGTTTTAATGCTCCAGGTCATTCTGGCGCCACGGAGTCTGACTGTCTGCTGACCCCGGGGCTTGATTACCTGTCCGCCTCACCTCATTTTTTAAGATAAAAACATGAAGCTACTTCTCCAAACCCCCACCTCCGGCTATGCCTTTTAATTATGAGGGTATTTTAAACAATTAATTAAACTTCCCACCGATTTCCTCCTTTTTAAACCCGATCGCTCGTTAAACGAAACTCAATCTCCCAGAATGCCTCACGCGTCGCTCGCTTTTCAGCGGCCGCGCAGAAAAAAACCGATTTGCAAGGTCCGATTCCCCAAAAAAACTCCCGAATCCGCCGCCACCCACCCCCCCGGGGGGAGAGGAGGGGGAAAGAAAGGTCCCCCAGCCCCAAAAAACCAGAGTAAACCCTTTTATTTAAGAGCGTTGCCCTCGTGTTTGACCCGAGAGAACTCCATATCCCAGAATGCCTCACGCGGCGCTCGCTTTTCAGCGGCCGCGTGGAACAAAATTTTGATTTCCAAGGTCCGATTCCCCATAAAAACTCCCGTAACCGCTGCCACCCGCCCCCCGGGGGGAGAGGAGGGGGAAAGAAAGGTCCCCCAGCCCCAGAGAGACCAAGTAAACCCTTTTATTTACGGGTCTTGCCCTCGTGTTTGACCCGAGAGAACTCCATATCCCAGAATGCCTCGCTTTTCAGTCGCTGAGAAAAAAACCCGATTTCAAAGATAAAAATCACCCGGTGAACGCTCAAAATCTAAAGACTAGATAAAGTTATCGGATTCTCACCCGTGTCCCCAACTCCTCCAGATCCCCGGGGAAAGGGTTTCTTTTAAAAAAACCGAGGTCGATATCCAGCAGCTCCCTGCTGTCGCGTTCCCCGCAGCACCAGGCATCTCTTAAAGGGGCCGTCCCCGCAGCACCAGGCATCTCTTAAAGGGGCCGTCCCCGCATCCATGTCCAGAGACCGTGTCTATGGGAACTACAACTTTTTTAAAAAATATGTAATCTTTTGTGCCCTTATTGCTGTCCCAAACCTCGTGGGGGGGGGGGGGTTTGGGAAGATGAGTTCCATGTCTGTCAGACCCACATTTCCAGCCATGCTTTATTTTAAGTGCACCTTTTAAATATTTTAGATTTTAAAATTTAAAAAAACCTCCTTGGTGCTCCCTATTTTTATAAGTTGCTTGCTGCTTTTTTTGTGGGGGGGGGCAAAAGGGGAACAAAAAGTTATTTAACCATCTACCTCACTGATCAAGTTTAGATTTAAGGTATTTGCAAGATATATTCTCTGGGTTTTCTTTTCTTGGCATTTATATCTTTTTTTGTCTGTGGTAATGTAAAGCGTGTCACTCCTGAATGTTAGGTTGTATGGTGTGGGCAGGAGGGTAGTTACACCCTCTTGTGTTCGTATTCTCACTCAACCCTTGAGCTTCTTGTCACTTATACCTGCCACTTTTGGTTGGCCCACGCTTTACCTTACCACCTGGCTTCTTTTTCTTGCCGATCGCTTCTTAGTAATTTCTTGATCCGTAATCCTTTGATCCCCCTCTGGGGTTATAATCAGTTCCTGGGTTTTGCCAATTTATGGCCTCTATGTCGTACTTAGTTATTATTATTGGTGTTGGAACTCTACCCTTTATTTTACGTAGTGTTAGGGTTATGTTGTATTGAGGTTGGGGGGTTCAGGTTAGGGTTAGGGTTGCTGCACTGGGGTTAGTGTTGGGGTTAGGTGAGGGTCAGGGTCGCAGTTAGGTTCAGGGCTATATTGGGGTTAGGTTGGGGTGCATCAGGGTTAGGGTTAGGTGTTTAGGGGTGGGGTGGGGTTAGGGTTATGTTTTAGGGGTAGGGTTGGGTGCATCAGGGTTAGGGTTAGGTGTTTAGGGGTAGGGTAGGGTGCATCAGGGTTAGGGTTAGGTGTTTAGGGGTAGGGTAGGGTGCATCAGGGTTAGGGTCCAGGGTCAGAGTTGTGATTAGATTCAGGGCTGGGGGGTTGGAGTTATGGGTTAGGGTTGCATTAGGGGTAGGGTTAAGTGAGGGTCAGGGTTTAGGAGTAGGGTGGGGTGTGTTAGGCTTAGATTTTAGGGGTGGGGTGGGAGATTAGGTTTGCTGTATTAGAGTTACGGTTAGGCTTTAGGGGTAGAGTGGGGTGCATTTGGAGAGTTGTGATTAGATTCAGGGCTGGGGGGTTGGAGTTATGGGTTAGGGTTGCATTAGGGGTAGGGTTAAGTGAGGGTCAGGGTTTAGGAGTAGGGTGGGGTGTGTTAGGCTTAGATTTTAGGGGTGGGGTGGGAGATTAGGTTTGCTGTATTAGAGTTACGGTTAGGCTTTAGGGGTAGAGTGGGGTGCATTTGGAGTTAGGATTTGGGATATGGATGTGGTCTGTTTGTAGTTAGGGTTGGGGCTTTGGTCTGTTTGTTGTGGGCAGTGTGGGGTTTAGTGGTTTTGGTTAGCTTAAACAGTAGGGGTTAGCTCTGTTTATTGTGATTAGGGTAGGGTGTGGTGTGGTTGCGGTTTGGGAGGTTTATCAAGTTGGGGTTGGGATTTGTGGTAATTAAGGTCGGGGCAGTTTTGTTTTTTGATGTTGGATTTCCCCCATTTTAGATCTGATTTAAGCCCTTTGGTAACTGAGTTTGTAGGGTTGTTATCCAGTGTTTTTCCCTCCTCTTCCTTTGTGAGGTTGTCCAGTTCATGTTGGTCTCCAACCCCATAAATTCCAGGGATTCAAGACCATGCTCCATGAAGTGTCGGGAGGTAGGTTTGTATACATCCTTTGTTCTAATAGCACTGAGGTGCCCTGTGAGCCTCATCCTTAGACTATTCCCTGTTTCTCCTACATACAAGATGTGGCATTGTTTGCATCGAATTGCATAAACAGCATTGTGCTGTTCACATGTAATTCTTTGTTTAATTAGGGCTGCTTTTCCTGTGTGTCTATTTTGTATCATTTTGCGGATTATTAGGTATTTACACGTCCCACATTTTGGGTTTGTGCAGTTCTGGGTTGTCTGTTTTCTTATCCTACTCCGAACCAGCATGTCGCGAAGGTTCCGAGTTCTTTTGTATGCCGACGTTATGTGGTATCGACTAAGTGTGTCAACATCCTCTTTTAGTTTCCCAAATTGGGTTTTAATCACTCCGTGTATTAGTTTGGTCATTGTATCGTATGTCGTTATCAGTGGTAGTCTTGCTACTTCTCTGTTTGGCCGTGGGCTATTCAGTCCCCTCAGGAAATCAGACTTAAGGTGCCTGAGGAACCTTTTTGTGTAACCTCTCTGTCTCAGTGCAGTAAATAGGGTTGTGGTGGCTTCCCTAAAGTCCTCTCCGTTTGTGCATATGCGGTGAAAACGTGTCAGTTGCGACTTCACCAGCCCCCGAAAGGTATGTTTTGGATGGTGGCTGTTTATGTGCAGGAGTGTGTGTGTGTCTGTTTCTTTAAAGAATACCTTTGTTGCTAGCTTGTGGCTGTTATTCTCCTGTTGTAATTTAAATACTGTGGTGTCCAGGAAATCCACACTTTCTCTATGTGTTGTAACTTTAAGTTTAATAGATTGGTGGTGACTGTTGAGAATACCTACAAATTCTTGCAATTCTGTTTCTGTGTGAGTCCAGACTCCCCATATGTCATCCAGGTATCTGTAATAACACATCGGGAGCTTGGAACACTTTTCAAAGACTGTGTTTTCCCAGTCTGCCATGTATATGTTTGCGTAGGCCGGGGCAAATTTCTTGCCCATAGCCGTGCCCTTAATCTGTAGGTAGAATTGCTCCTGGAATTCAAAGTCATTTTTTGTTAGTCCTAGGTGTAATAGCTGGATTATGGCTGCATCTGGTCTGTGGGGTTGGGGGAACTTTCTAAGGATATTTTCCACTGCCTGTATGCCTCTGTCTGTTTCTATGTTTGTGTATAGGCTTTCAATGTCCATGGTAAAGAGTATTGCGTTCGGGGGTACGGTCAGTGAGTTCACTATTTCTATGAAGTGGTAAGTGTCTTTAATGTAGCTAGGGTGCTTCTGTGATAAGGGGTTTAGGAATGAGTCAATGTATTCTGCTATCCTGTAGGATTCACTACCACAGTCTGACACAATGGGTCTTCCTGGTGGGATTTCTCCTGGTACAGTCCATGTGTCAGGGTGCTTGTGTATTTTGGGTAGTATGTAGAATTTTCTGGGTTGTGGTTGTTCCCCCCTTAGGTATTCCACTTGTTTCTGATTCAAGTGTTTAGATTTCTTTAGTTCTGTTAAAATGTTTCCAATCTCTTTTCGTGTGTCCTGGTAAATTGGTCCTGCTAATTTCGTGTAGTGGGCTGTATTATTAAGCTGTCTGTGAGCTTCAAGTAGATACTGTTGCCTATCCATGATCACTATACTACTGCCCTTATCTGCTGGTTTTATGATTATATCTAGATTGTTTCTAAGTTCTATGATTGCCCGTCTCTCTCTTCCAGTGAGGTTTTGCTTGTCTGTCTGTTTAGGGATTTTTTCAATTTGTGATTGAGCCTGTTTAATAAAGTTTAGGATTTCTGGCTCTATTTTATTGTTTGGTGGGGTCCATTCTGATGGTGGTGTAAAAGGTTGCTTGTCTGTTTCTGAATCGCTAAAGTAATCGGTCAGTTTTACTCTCCTGTAAAACCTTTTCAGATCTTCCTGAATTTGTACTTTACAATGTTTTGGGGTTGGAACAAATGTAAGGCCCTTGTTTAAAACCCTCTCCTGTACCTCTGTGGGGTTAAAGAGTTGGGAAGTATTAATGACAGTTTTTCCCAGGTGTAATCTACCCTTCTCTTGGGTTAATGTACTTTTTAGTTTAAAGACTTCATCCACTGGTTTATTATGTTATGGGCAGTGCTATCTGTCCAATGGATGTGGTCAGCCCCCACTTTAAAGGATCTAGCATTAATTGCTGGTATGTAATTCTGTTTTTTTATATGCTGGTTAATTCCTCTGATTGTATCCCTCTCTGTTTCTGGAAGTAAGTTACTGAAGTTAATTTCCGGCACCCAGATCTGAGCATTTGGGAATGTGCTCTTAGCCAATTTAAGTAATGACTGCAGTTGCTTGGTTGCAGTCAGTGGTCTCTGCGTTCGATTATTAATGCCAACTGAGAGCACCACCTTTTTGGTCTCCGGACAGGGTTCCAATTTGTCCAGAATTGCTGTGACATGAATGAATTTAGCTCCTGGAAAGCTATCAATTTGGGTGGTGGGATTTGGGCATCTTTTTATCTTGGAGAGGTTGGAATCTCCTATTATTAAAATGGATTTTCTGGGTTCCAATTTCCAGGTAATGTTTTTTCGGCTGGTGTTGGGGTGCCTCGTCACTCTCTGTGCATCTTCCCCTTCAGAGTCAGGTTCTGCCCCTGTTGGTGTGTTTTCTGTTTCTATGTCTGCTACCCCTGCCTCCCCTATTGTGTTCCCTACCTCGGCTTCAGCTATTTCTGCCTCTCCTACTGTGTTGTCTGTCTGGGCTCTCATTGTTCCTGTCCTCATTTCTGTGTCTATTGGGTTTACCTGTCCGGTCTGGTCGCTCCTTTGTTTCTGTGGAAGGGGTTGTTTTGTGACACTGATCTCGGGCTCTAGAACTGCTGTATTTCTTGGGATGGTTGGTTTGGTACAGTCTTTCTTTTGTCTCTGTGGGAGCGGTTGGTACATGACCCTGGTTTTGGGGTACAGGAATGTTGTGCATGGATTTGTCCCTGGTGTAGGAGGGGTTCTCCCTTCTGTTTGTTTTGGGTCTGAGGAATCCCTAGTGATTTGGTTTAATACGGTCTGATGTTGGTTCCCCATGTAGTGCTGGGGTCTACGTGGCTCAGGCTCTTGAGAGCCAAGTGTGATGTCCAGGTCCCTAATGATGGCCACATTGGAAATCCTGGTCCTTGGCCTGTGGGGTGGGGTAGGGCTAGTCGCCGCCCTGGATGGCGGGGAAGGGGGGGTCACTGCCCTGGACCGCAAGGAAGGGGGGGTTTCAGTGGTCTGCTGGTGGTGTGATGAAGTCGGGGTCGCTGGCCCACGGGGTGGGGGGGTCTGTCGGTGGCGTGACGAAGTCATGGCAGCTGGCTCAAAGGGTGGGGGTGTGTGTTGGTGGTGTGACGAAGTCGTGGCAACTGGTGCAAGGGGTGGGGGGGTCCATCGGTGGCATGACGAAGTCATGGCAGCTGGCTCCAAGGGTGGGGGGGTGTGTTGGTGGTGTGACGAAGTCGTGGCAACTGGTGCAAGGGGTGGGGGGGTCTGCCGGTGGCGTGCTGAAGTCATGGCAGCTGGCTCAAAGGGTGGGGGGGTGTGTCGGTGGCTTGACGAGGTTGTGGCAGTTGGCTCACGGGGTGGGGGTGTCCGTCGGTGGCGTGACAAAGTCGTGGCAGCTGGCCCACGGGGTGGGGGGGGGGTTTTCAGTCCGTCTGCGGCATGAGGGGGCTGTGATCGCAGGCTGGTGGAACAAGGCTGCCCAGGTATTTGGCCTATGGCGTGGGGGCGTCCTAGTCCGTATGCCGGTCCGCTGTTCTGTCCTCAATTGTGTGCTGGTCCCTTGCTCTGTCAACCGTGATGCTAATCCCACCACATGTCTCTTTGCCTCATCAATTGATTGAATTTTGAATTTATGTCTAAGACTCTTTTTAATCCAATTAGTGGCTTTCGCCATCATTTCTTCCAGGCGCTCTGTCACTGCAGCCTGAGCAAATTCATTTTCTAATTCTTCCAGGTTTGTTGTATAGTGCTCAATTAGAATCTGTCTGGTCTGTTTTGCCCAATTTTCTGAATTCAAAGCCAATTTGGTTAGGGTTTCCTGTGACGGTTTTGCCGGTTTTATAAAGCAGGTTAGTTTATCAGCTTGTTTTAAGATGCCCTTAGGGGGCTGATTCTGGCCCTTTAAGAATATTAGATGGTGGATTGTCTGGAAAATTCTATAAATTATTCTCACTGTTGTAGCAAATTCATCCCTGGCTACGGGGAGACACCTATGTGTACCAGGGTCCGACCTCATATGCGTACGGTTGTCAGACAACCTGCATGTGTTCCGCATAGTGTTAGCCATTCCCTGGGTGTAGAAAGGTGCAAAAGGTTTTAAAAGATGTTACTAGCTTCTATTTGGTAATAGAGGTCCCCGCTAGTAACTGTAATCTCACCCCACGGTGGCTCCCTGGCTCAGATGGTCTCCTGCCTGGGACTGCGTCCTCCAAACACTCCCCAGCTCAGCCGGCTGTCCCGCCTGGAAAGGCTCTTTTTCCACCGGTCTCACCTCCCCTCCGGTGGCTCTCTGGCTTCGATGGTTCTCTGCCTGCAACAGTACTATCCAAAAACTCTTTCGTTCAGTAAGTTCTCCGGCCTGGAATCTTTTTTTCTCCGACGTTTCGCTTATCCTTAAGCTTCATCAGGGAGAAAGGATTTTAACTTTGTTTACAGTTGTTTATAAGTACGGAGCCTTGGACTGGCCCCTCCCCTGTGTGCTACTGTTGGCTGAAGTTTTGTTCCCGCCCACAAGCAGGCTAGCCTTGACCTGGGATTGGTTAGAATTTCTGTCCTGTATGTAATGAGTCCTGTCTCATGCAGGGCTGGCCCCGCCCCCTTCGCTCCACGTGTTCGTTATTTTTAAATTATATTTTTTTAACCTAATGTTTTAATGTTCCTTTAGTTTATCTTAGATGTTTGGGGTTATTTTTTTTGAGGTAATGTTTTAAAAAATATTGCTTTTTAACCTTTGAATCTGTTTTAATGCTCCAGGTCATTCTGGCGCCACGGAGTCTGACTGTCTGCTGACCCCGGGGCTTGATTACCTGTCCGCCTCACCTCATTTTTTAAGATAAAAACATGAAGCTACTTCTCCAAACCCCCACCTCCGGCTATGCCTTTTAATTATGAGGGTATTTTAAACAATTAATTAAACTTCCCACCGATTTCCTCCTTTTTAAACCCGATCGCTCGTTAAACGAAACTCAATCTCCCAGAATGCCTCACGCGTCGCTCGCTTTTCAGCGGCCGCGCAGAAAAAAACCGATTTGCAAGGTCCGATTCCCCAAAAAAACTCCCGAATCCGCCGCCACCCACCCCCCCGGGGGGAGAGGAGGGGGAAAGAAAGGTCCCCCAGCCCCAAAAAACCAGAGTAAACCCTTTTATTTAAGAGCGTTGCCCTCGTGTTTGACCCGAGAGAACTCCATATCCCAGAATGCCTCACGCGGCGCTCGCTTTTCAGCGGCCGCGTGGAACAAAATTTTGATTTCCAAGGTCCGATTCCCCATAAAAACTCCCGTAACCGCTGCCACCCGCCCCCCGGGGGGAGAGGAGGGGGAAAGAAAGGTCCCCCAGCCCCAGAGAGACCAAGTAAACCCTTTTATTTACGGGTCTTGCCCTCGTGTTTGACCCGAGAGAACTCCATATCCCAGAATGCCTCACGCGGCGCTCGCTTTTCAGTCGCTGAGAAAAAAACCCGATTTCAAAGATAAAAATCACCCGGTGAACGCTCAAAATCTAAAGACTAGATAAAGTTATCGGATTCTCACCCGTGTCCCCAACTCCTCCAGATCCCCGGGGAAAGGGTTTCTTTTAAAAAAACCGAGGTCGATATCCAGCAGCTCCCTGCTGTCGCGTTCCCCGCAGCACCAGGCATCTCTTAAAGGGGCCGTCCCCGCAGCACCAGGCATCTCTTAAAGGGGCCGTCCCCGCATCCATGTCCAGAGACCGTGTCTATGGGAACTACAACTTTTTAAAAAAATATGTAATCTTTTGTGCCCTTATTGCTGTCCCAAACCTCGTGGGGGGGGGGGGGGGTTTGGGAAGATGAGTTCCATGTCTGTCAGACCCACATTTCCAGCCATGCTTTATTTTAAGTGCACCTTTTAAATATTTTAGATTTTAAAATTTAAAAAAACCTCCTTGGTGCTCCCTATTTTTATAAGTTGCTTGCTGCTTTTTTTGTGGGGGGGGGGCAAAAGGGGAACAAAAAGTTATTTAACCATCTACCTCACTGATCAGGGTTAGGGTTAGGGTTAGGGTTAGGGTTAGGGTTAGGGTTAGGGTTAGGGTTAGGTTTTAAAATGGTGGGCAGAGGGGGGAAACGCCCTCCCTATGTTGTCTGCCTCTTGGTTCTGGCCCGCACCTCAGACTGTTGCTGTTGTCCAAATGAATGCACCTTGTGCTTTAGCTTTAGGCACCATCCAGAGTTCCTGCTTGGCTACTACTGAATGTGTCCCGTCCTGCAGCCTTAAGTACCATCCATCGTTCCTTCTTGGAACACTCCGACCGGTTTCGCCATCTTGCGGCTCATCAGGGAGCTACAAACAAACAGACCCAGTCCTTAGTGCGTCACTTGCAAAGGTTAGGTTTTAAAATGGTGGGCAGAGGGGGGAAACGCCCTCCCTATGTTGTCTGCCTCTTGGTTCTGGCCCGCACCTCAGACTGTTGCTGTTGTCCAAATGAATGCACCTTGTGCTTTAGCTTTAGGCACCATCCAGAGTTCCTGCTTGGCTACTACTGAATGTGTCCCGTCCTGCAGCCTTAAGTACCATCCATCGTTCCTTCTTGGAACACTCCGACCGGTTTCGCCATCTTGCGGCTCATCAGGGAGCTACAAACAAACAGACCAAGTCCTTAGTGCGTCACTTGCAAAGGTTAGGTTTTAAAATGGTGGGCAGAGGGGGGAAACGCCCTCCCTATGTTGTCTGCCTCTTGGTTCTGGCCCGCACCTCAGACTGTTGCTGTTGTCCAAATGAATGCACCTTGTGCTTTAGCTTTAGGCACCATCCAGAGTTCCTGCTTGGCTACTACTGAATGTGTCCCGTCCTGCAGCCTTAAGTACCATCCATCGTTCCTTCTTGGAACACTCCGACCGGTTTCGCCATCTTGCGGCTCATCAGGGAGCTACAAACAAACAGACCAAGTCCTTAGTGCGTCACTTGCAAAGGTTAGGTTTTAAAATGGTGGGCAGAGGGGGGAAACGCCCTCCCTATGTTGTCTGCCTCTTGGTTCTGGCCCGCACCTCAGACTGTTGCTGTTGTCCAAATGAATGCACCTTGTGCTTTAGCTTTAGGCACCATCCAGAGTTCCTGCTTGGCTACTACTGAATGTGTCCCGTCCTGCAGCCTTAAGTACCATCCATCGTTCCTTCTTGGAACACTCCGACCGGTTTCGCCATCTTGCGGCTCATCAGGGAGCTACAAACAAACAGACCAAGTCCTTAGTGCGTCACTTGCAAAGGTTAGGTTTTAAAATGGTGGGCAGAGGGGGGAAACGCCCTCCCTATGTTGTCTGCCTCTTGGTTCTGGCCCGCACCTCAGACTGTTGCTGTTGTCCAAATGAATGCACCTTGTGCTTTAGCTTTAGGCACCATCCAGAGTTCCTGCTTGGCTACTACTGAATGTGTCCCGTCCTGCAGCCTTAAGTACCATCCATCGTTCCTTCTTGGAACACTCCGACCGGTTTCGCCATCTTGCGGCTCATCAGGGAGCTACAAACAAACAGACCAAGTCCTTAGTGCGTCACTTGCAAAGGTTAGGTTTTAAAATGGTGGGCAGAGGGGGGAAACGCCCTCCCTATGTTGTCTGCCTCTTGGTTCTGGCCCGCACCTCAGACTGTTGCTGTTGTCCAAATGAATGCACCTTGTGCTTTAGCTTTAGGCACCATCCAGAGTTCCTGCTTGGCTACTACTGAATGTGTCCCGTCCTGCAGCCTTAAGTACCATCCATCGTTCCTTCTTGGAACACTCCGACCGGTTTCGCCATCTTGCGGCTCATCAGGGAGCTACAAACAAACAGACCAAGTCCTTAGTGCGTCACTTGCAAAGGTTAGGTTTTAAAATGGTGGGCAGAGGGGGGAAACGCCCTCCCTATGTTGTCTGCCTCTTGGTTCTGGCCCGCACCTCAGACTGTTGCTGTTGTCCAAATGAATGCACCTTGTGCTTTAGCTTTAGGCACCATCCAGAGTTCCTGCTTGGCTACTACTGAATGTGTCCCGTCCTGCAGCCTTAAGTACCATCCATCGTTCCTTCTTGGAACACTCCGACCGGTTTCGCCATCTTGCGGCTCATCAGGGAGCTACAAACAAACAGACCAAGTCCTTAGTGCGTCACTTGCAAAGGTTAGGTTTTAAAATGGTGGGCAGAGGGGGGAAACGCCCTCCCTATGTTGTCTGCCTCTTGGTTCTGGCCCGCACCTCAGACTGTTGCTGTTGTCCAAATGAATGCACCTTGTGCTTTAGCTTTAGGCACCATCCAGAGTTCCTGCTTGGCTACTACTGAATGTGTCCCGTCCTGCAGCCTTAAGTACCATCCATCGTTCCTTCTTGGAACACTCCGACCGGTTTCGCCATCTTGCGGCTCATCAGGGAGCTACAAACAAACAGACCAAGTCCTTAGTGCGTCACTTGCAAAGGTTAGGTTTTAAAATGGTGGGCAGAGGGGGGAAACGCCCTCCCTATGTTGTCTGCCTCTTGGTTCTGGCCCGCACCTCAGACTGTTGCTGTTGTCCAAATGAATGCACCTTGTGCTTTAGCTTTAGGCACCATCCAGAGTTCCTGCTTGGCTACTACTGAATGTGTCCCGTCCTGCAGCCTTAAGTACCATCCATCGTTCCTTCTTGGAACACTCCGACCGGTTTCGCCATCTTGCGGCTCATCAGGGAGCTACAAACAAACAGACCAAGTCCTTAGTGCGTCACTTGCAAAGGTTAGGTTTTAAAATGGTGGGCAGAGGGGGGAAACGCCCTCCCTATGTTGTCTGCCTCTTGGTTCTGGCCCGCACCTCAGACTGTTGCTGTTGTCCAAATGAATGCACCTTGTGCTTTAGCTTTAGGCACCATCCAGAGTTCCTGCTTGGCTACTACTGAATGTGTCCCGTCCTGCAGCCTTAAGTACCATCCATCGTTCCTTCTTGGAACACTCCGACCGGTTTCGCCATCTTGCGGCTCATCAGGGAGCTACAAACAAACAGACCAAGTCCTTAGTGCGTCACTTGCAAAGGTTAGGTTTTAAAATGGTGGGCAGAGGGGGGAAACGCCCTCCCTATGTTGTCTGCCTCTTGGTTCTGGCCCGCACCTCAGACTGTTGCTGTTGTCCAAATGAATGCACCTTGTGCTTTAGCTTTAGGCACCATCCAGAGTTCCTGCTTGGCTACTACTGAATGTGTCCCGTCCTGCAGCCTTAAGTACCATCCATCGTTCCTTCTTGGAACACTCCGACCGGTTTCGCCATCTTGCGGCTCATCAGGGAGCTACAAACAAACAGACCAAGTCCTTAGTGCGTCACTTGCAAAGGTTAGGTTTTAAAATGGTGGGCAGAGGGGGGAAACGCCCTCCCTATGTTGTCTGCCTCTTGGTTCTGGCCCGCACCTCAGACTGTTGCTGTTGTCCAAATGAATGCACCTTGTGCTTTAGCTTTAGGCACCATCCAGAGTTCCTGCTTGGCTACTACTGAATGTGTCCCGTCCTGCAGCCTTAAGTACCATCCATCGTTCCTTCTTGGAACACTCCGACCGGTTTCGCCATCTTGCGGCTCATCAGGGAGCTACAAACAAACAGACCAAGTCCTTAGTGCGTCACTTGCAAAGGTTAGGTTTTAAAATGGTGGGCAGAGGGGGGAAACGCCCTCCCTATGTTGTCTGCCTCTTGGTTCTGGCCCGCACCTCAGACTGTTGCTGTTGTCCAAATGAATGCACCTTGTGCTTTAGCTTTAGGCACCATCCAGAGTTCCTGCTTGGCTACTACTGAATGTGTCCCGTCCTGCAGCCTTAAGTACCATCCATCGTTCCTTCTTGGAACACTCCGACCGGTTTCGCCATCTTGCGGCTCATCAGGGAGCTACAAACAAACAGACCAAGTCCTTAGTGCGTCACTTGCAAAGGTTAGGTTTTAAAATGGTGGGCAGAGGGGGGAAACGCCCTCCCTATGTTGTCTGCCTCTTGGTTCTGGCCCGCACCTCAGACTGTTGCTGTTGTCCAAATGAATGCACCTTGTGCTTTAGCTTTAGGCACCATCCAGAGTTCCTGCTTGGCTACTACTGAATGTGTCCCGTCCTGCAGCCTTAAGTACCATCCATCGTTCCTTCTTGGAACACTCCGACCGGTTTCGCCATCTTGCGGCTCATCAGGGAGCTACAAACAAACAGACCAAGTCCTTAGTGCGTCACTTGCAAAGGTTAGGTTTTAAAATGGTGGGCAGAGGGGGGAAACGCCCTCCCTATGTTGTCTGCCTCTTGGTTCTGGCCCGCACCTCAGACTGTTGCTGTTGTCCAAATGAATGCACCTTGTGCTTTAGCTTTAGGCACCATCCAGAGTTCCTGCTTGGCTACTACTGAATGTGTCCCGTCCTGCAGCCTTAAGTACCATCCATCGTTCCTTCTTGGAACACTCCGACCGGTTTCGCCATCTTGCGGCTCATCAGGGAGCTACAAACAAACAGACCAAGTCCTTAGTGCGTCACTTGCAAAGGTTAGGTTTTAAAATGGTGGGCAGAGGGGGGAAACGCCCTCCCTATGTTGTCTGCCTCTTGGTTCTGGCCCGCACCTCAGACTGTTGCTGTTGTCCAAATGAATGCACCTTGTGCTTTAGCTTTAGGCACCATCCAGAGTTCCTGCTTGGCTACTACTGAATGTGTCCCGTCCTGCAGCCTTAAGTACCATCCATCGTTCCTTCTTGGAACACTCCGACCGGTTTCGCCATCTTGCGGCTCATCAGGGAGCTACAAACAAACAGACCAAGTCCTTAGTGCGTCACTTGCAAAGGTTAGGTTTTAAAATGGTGGGCAGAGGGGGGAAACGCCCTCCCTATGTTGTCTGCCTCTTGGTTCTGGCCCGCACCTCAGACTGTTGCTGTTGTCCAAATGAATGCACCTTGTGCTTTAGCTTTAGGCACCATCCAGAGTTCCTGCTTGGCTACTACTGAATGTGTCCCGTCCTGCAGCCTTAAGTACCATCCATCGTTCCTTCTTGGAACACTCCGACCGGTTTCGCCATCTTGCGGCTCATCAGGGAGCTACAAACAAACAGACCAAGTCCTTAGTGCGTCACTTGCAAAGGTTAGGTTTTAAAATGGTGGGCAGAGGGGGGAAACGCCCTCCCTATGTTGTCTGCCTCTTGGTTCTGGCCCGCACCTCAGACTGTTGCTGTTGTCCAAATGAATGCACCTTGTGCTTTAGCTTTAGGCACCATCCAGAGTTCCTGCTTGGCTACTACTGAATGTGTCCCGTCCTGCAGCCTTAAGTACCATCCATCGTTCCTTCTTGGAACACTCCGACCGGTTTCGCCATCTTGCGGCTCATCAGGGAGCTACAAACAAACAGACCAAGTCCTTAGTGCGTCACTTGCAAAGGTTAGGTTTTAAAATGGTGGGCAGAGGGGGGAAACGCCCTCCCTATGTTGTCTGCCTCTTGGTTCTGGCCCGCACCTCAGACTGTTGCTGTTGTCCAAATGAATGCACCTTGTGCTTTAGCTTTAGGCACCATCCAGAGTTCCTGCTTGGCTACTACTGAATGTGTCCCGTCCTGCAGCCTTAAGTACCATCCATCGTTCCTTCTTGGAACACTCCGACCGGTTTCGCCATCTTGCGGCTCATCAGGGAGCTACAAACAAACAGACCAAGTCCTTAGTGCGTCACTTGCAAAGGTTAGGTTTTAAAATGGTGGGCAGAGGGGGGAAACGCCCTCCCTATGTTGTCTGCCTCTTGGTTCTGGCCCGCACCTCAGACTGTTGCTGTTGTCCAAATGAATGCACCTTGTGCTTTAGCTTTAGGCACCATCCAGAGTTCCTGCTTGGCTACTACTGAATGTGTCCCGTCCTGCAGCCTTAAGTACCATCCATCGTTCCTTCTTGGAACACTCCGACCGGTTTCGCCATCTTGCGGCTCATCAGGGAGCTACAAACAAACAGACCAAGTCCTTAGTGCGTCACTTGCAAAGGTTAGGTTTTAAAATGGTGGGCAGAGGGGGGAAACGCCCTCCCTATGTTGTCTGCCTCTTGGTTCTGGCCCGCACCTCAGACTGTTGCTGTTGTCCAAATGAATGCACCTTGTGCTTTAGCTTTAGGCACCATCCAGAGTTCCTACTTGGCTACTACTGAATGTGTCCCGTCCTGCAGCCTTAAGTACCATCCATCGTTCCTTCTTGGAACACTCCGACCGGTTTCGCCATCTTGCGGCTCATCAGGGAGCTACAAACAAACAGACCAAGTCCTTAGTGCGTCACTTGCAAAGGTTAGGTTTTAAAATGGTGGGCAGAGGGGGGAAACGCCCTCCCTATGTTGTCTGCCTCTTGGTTCTGGCCCGCACCTCAGACTGTTGCTGTTGTCCAAATGAATGCACCTTGTGCTTTAGCTTTAGGCACCATCCAGAGTTCCTGCTTGGCTACTACTGAATGTGTCCCGTCCTGCAGCCTTAAGTACCATCCATCGTTCCTTCTTGGAACACTCCGACCGGTTTCGCCATCTTGCGGCTCATCAGGGAGCTACAAACAAACAGACCAAGTCCTTAGTGCGTCACTTGCAAAGGTTAGGTTTTAAAATGGTGGGCAGAGGGGGGAAACGCCCTCCCTATGTTGTCTGCCTCTTGGTTCTGGCCCGCACCTCAGACTGTTGCTGTTGTCCAAATGAATGCACCTTGTGCTTTAGCTTTAGGCACCATCCAGAGTTCCTGCTTGGCTACTACTGAATGTGTCCCGTCCTGCAGCCTTAAGTACCATCCATCGTTCCTTCTTGGAACACTCCGACCGGTTTCGCCATCTTGCGGCTCATCAGGGAGCTACAAACAAACAGACCAAGTCCTTAGTGCGTCACTTGCAAAGGTTAGGTTTTAAAATGGTGGGCAGAGGGGGGAAACGCCCTCCCTATGTTGTCTGCCTCTTGGTTCTGGCCCGCACCTCAGACTGTTGCTGTTGTCCAAATGAATGCACCTTGTGCTTTAGCTTTAGGCACCATCCAGAGTTCCTACTTGGCTACTACTGAATGTGTCCCGTCCTGCAGCCTTAAGTACCATCCATCGTTCCTTCTTGGAACACTCCGACCGGTTTCGCCATCTTGCGGCTCATCAGGGAGCTACAAACAAACAGACCAAGTCCTTAGTGCGTCACTTGCAAAGGTTAGGTTTTAAAATGGTGGGCAGAGGGGGGAAACGCCCTCCCTATGTTGTCTGCCTCTTGGTTCTGGCCCGCACCTCAGACTGTTGCTGTTGTCCAAATGAATGCACCTTGTGCTTTAGCTTTAGGCACCATCCAGAGTTCCTGCTTGGCTACTACTGAATGTGTCCCGTCCTGCAGCCTTAAGTACCATCCATCGTTCCTTCTTGGAACACTCCGACCGGTTTCGCCATCTTGCGGCTCATCAGGGAGCTACAAACAAACAGACCAAGTCCTTAGTGCGTCACTTGCAAAGGTTAGGTTTTAAAATGGTGGGCAGAGGGGGGAAACGCCCTCCCTATGTTGTCTGCATTAGGGTTAGGGTTAGGGTTAGGGTTAGGGTTAGGGTTAGGTTGTATGGTGTGGGCAGGAGGGTAGTTACACCCTCTTGTGTTCGTATTCTCACTCAACCCTTGAGCTTCTTGTCACTTATACCTGCCACTTTTGGTTGGCCCACGCTTTACCTTATCACCTGGCTTCTTTTTCTTGCCGATCGCTTCTTAGTAATTTCTTGATCCGTAATCCTTTGATCCCCCTCTGGGGTTATAATCAGTTCCTGGGTTTTGCCAATTTATGGCCTCTATGTCGTATTTAGTTATTATTATTGGTGTTGGAACTCTACCCTTTATTTTACGTAGTGTTAGGGTTATGTTGTATTGAGGTTGGGGGGTTCAGGTTAGGGTTAGGGTTGCTGCACTGGGGTTAGTGTTGGGGTTAGGTGAGGGTCAGGGTCGCAGTTAGGTTCAGGGCTATATTGGGGTTAGGTTGGGGTGCATCAGGGTTAGGGTTAGGTGTTTAGGGGTGGGGTGGGGTTAGGGTTATGTTTTAGGGGTAGGGTTGGGTGCATCAGGGTTAGGGTTAGGTGTTTAGGGGTAGGGTAGGGTGCATCAGGGTTAGGGTTAGGTGTTTAGGGGTAGGGTAGGGTGCATCAGGGTTAGGGTCCAGGGTCAGAGTTGTGATTAGATTCAGGGCTGGGGGGTTGGAGTTATGGGTTAGGGTTGCATTAGGGGTAGGGTTAAGTGAGGGTCAGGGTTTAGGAGTAGGGTGGGGTGTGTTAGGCTTAGATTTTAGGGGTGGGGTGGGAGATTAGGGTTAGGGTTAGGGTTAGGGTTAGGGTTAGGGTTACGCTGCATTAGGGTTAGGGTTAGGGTTAGGGTTAGGGTTAGGGTTAGGGTAACGCTGCGTTAGGGTTAGGGTTAGGGTTAGGGTTAGGGTTAGGGTTACGCTGCATTAGGGTTAGGGTTAGGGTTAGGGTTAGGGTTAGGGTTAGGTTTTAAAATGGTGGGCAGAGGGGGGAAAACGCCCTCCCTATGTTGTCTGCCTCTTGGTTCTGGCCCGCACCTCAGACTGTTGCTGTTGTCCAAATGAATGCACCTTGTGCTTTAGCTTTAGGCACCATCCAGAGTTCCTGCTTGGCTACTACTGAATGTGTCCCGTCCTCCAGCCTTAAGTACCATCCATCGTTCCTTCTTGGAACACTCCGACCGGTTTCGCCATCTTGCGGCTCATCAGGGAGCTACAAACAAACAGACCAAGTCCTTAGTGCGTCACTTGCAAAAGTTAGGTTTTAAAATGGTGGGCAGAGGGGGGAAAACGCCCTCCCTATGTTGTCTGCCTTTTGGTTCTGGCCCGCACCTCAGACTGTTGCTGTTGTCCAAATGAATGCACCTTGTGCTTTAGCTTTAGGCACCATCCAGAGTTCCTGCTTGGCTACTACTGAATGTGTCCCGTCCTCCAGCCTTAAGTACCATCCATCGTTCCTTCTTGGAACACTCCGACCGGTTTCGCCATCTTGCGGCTCATCAGGGAGCTACAAACAAACAGACCAAGTCCTTAGTGCGTCACTTGCAAAAGTTAGGTTTTAAAATGGTGGGCAGAGGGGGGAAAACGCCCTCCCTATGTTGTCTGCCTCTTGGTTCTGGCCCGCACCTCAGACTGTTGCTGTTGTCCAAATGAATGCACCTTGTGCTTTAGCTTTAGGCACCATCCAGAGTTCCTGCTTGGCTACTACTGAATGTGTCCCGTCCTCCAGCCTTAAGTACCATCCATCGTTCCTTCTTGGAACACTCCGACCGGTTTCGCCATCTTGCGGCTCATCAGGGAGCTACAAACAAACAGACCAAGTCCTTAGTGCGTCACTTGCAAAAGTTAGGTTTTAAAATGGTGGGCAGAGGGGGGAAAACGCCCTCCCTATGTTGTCTGCCTCTTGGTTCTGGCCCGCACCTCAGACTGTTGCTGTTGTCCAAATGAATGCACCTTGTGCTTTAGCTTTAGGCACCATCCAGAGTTCCTGCTTGGCTACTACTGAATGTGTCCCGTCCTCCAGCCTTAAGTACCATCCATCGTTCCTTCTTGGAACACTCCGACCGGTTTCGCCATCTTGCGGCTCATCAGGGAGCTACAAACAAACAGACCAAGTCCTTAGTGCGTCACTTGCAAAAGTTAGGTTTTAAAATGGTGGGCAGAGGGGGGAAAACGCCCTCCCTATGTTGTCTGCCTCTTGGTTCTGGCCCGCACCTCAGACTGTTGCTGTTGTCCAAATGAATGCACCTTGTGCTTTAGCTTTAGGCACCATCCAGAGTTCCTGCTTGGCTACTACTGAATGTGTCCCGTCCTCCAGCCTTAAGTACCATCCATCGTTCCTTCTTGGAACACTCCGACCGGTTTCGCCATCTTGCGGCTCATCAGGGAGCTACAAACAAACAGACCAAGTCCTTAGTGCGTCACTTGCAAAAGTTAGGTTTTAAAATGGTGGGCAGAGGGGGGAAAACGCCCTCCCTATGTTGTCTGCCTCTTGGTTCTGGCCCGCACCTCAGACTGTTGCTGTTGTCCAAATGAATGCACCTTGTGCTTTAGCTTTAGGCACCATCCAGAGTTCCTGCTTGGCTACTACTGAATGTGTCCCGTCCTCCAGCCTTAAGTACCATCCATCGTTCCTTCTTGGAACACTCCGACCGGTTTCGCCATCTTGCGGCTCATCAGGGAGCTACAAACAAACAGACCAAGTCCTTAGTGCGTCACTTGCAAAAGTTAGGTTTTAAAATGGTGGGCAGAGGGGGGAAAACGCCCTCCCTATGTTGTCTGCCTCTTGGTTCTGGCCCGCACCTCAGACTGTTGCTGTTGTCCAAATGAATGCACCTTGTGCTTTAGCTTTAGGCACCATCCAGAGTTCCTGCTTGGCTACTACTGAATGTGTCCCGTCCTCCAGCCTTAAGTACCATCCATCGTTCCTTCTTGGAACACTCCGACCGGTTTCGCCATCTTGCGGCTCATCAGGGAGCTACAAACAAACAGACCAAGTCCTTAGTGCGTCACTTGCAAAAGTTAGGTTTTAAAATGGTGGGCAGAGGGGGGAAAACGCCCTCCCTATGTTGTCTGCCTCTTGGTTCTGGCCCGCACCTCAGACTGTTGCTGTTGTCCAAATGAATGCACCTTGTGCTTTAGCTTTAGGCACCATCCAGAGTTCCTGCTTGGCTACTACTGAATGTGTCCCGTCCTCCAGCCTTAAGTACCATCCATCGTTCCTTCTTGGAACACTCCGACCGGTTTCGCCATCTTGCGGCTCATCAGGGAGCTACAAACAAACAGACCAAGTCCTTAGTGCGTCACTTGCAAAAGTTAGGTTTTAAAATGGTGGGCAGAGGGGGGAAAAACGCCCTCCCTATGTTGTCTGCCTCTTGGTTCTGGCCCGCACCTCAGACTGTTGCTGTTGTCCAAATGAATGCACCTTGTGCTTTAGCTTTAGGCACCATCCAGAGTTCCTGCTTGGCTACTACTGAATGTGTCCCGTCCTCCAGCCTTAAGTACCATCCATCGTTCCTTCTTGGAACACTCCGACCGGTTTCGCCATCTTGCGGCTCATCAGGGAGCTACAAACAAACAGACCAAGTCCTTAGTGCGTCACTTGCAAAAGTTAGGTTTTAAAATGGTGGGCAGAGGGGGGAAAACGCCCTCCCTATGTTGTCTGCCTCTTGGTTCTGGCCCGCACCTCAGACTGTTGCTGTTGTCCAAATGAATGCACCTTGTGCTTTAGCTTTAGGCACCATCCAGAGTTCCTGCTTGGCTACTACTGAATGTGTCCCGTCCTCCAGCCTTAAGTACCATCCATCGTTCCTTCTTGGAACACTCCGACCGGTTTCGCCATCTTGCGGCTCATCAGGGAGCTACAAACAAACAGACCAAGTCCTTAGTGCGTCACTTGCAAAAGTTAGGTTTTAAAATGGTGGGCAGAGGGGGGAAAACGCCCTCCCTATGTTGTCTGCCTCTTGGTTCTGGCCCGCACCTCAGACTGTTGCTGTTGTCCAAATGAATGCACCTTGTGCTTTAGCTTTAGGCACCATCCAGAGTTCCTGCTTGGCTACTACTGAATGTGTCCCGTCCTGCAGCCTTAAGTACCATCCATCGTTCCTTCTTGGAACACTCCGACCGGTTTCGCCATCTTGCGGCTCATCAGGGAGCTACAAACAAACAGACCAAGTCCTTAGTGCGTCACTTGCAAAAGTTAGGTTTTAAAATGGTGGGCAGAGGGGGGAAACGCCCTCCCTATGTTGTCTGCCTCTTGGTTCTGGCCCGCACCTCAGACTGTTGCTGTTGTCCAAATGAATGCACCTTGTGCTTTAGCTTTAGGCACCATCCAGAGTTCCTGCTTGGCTACTACTGAATGTGTCCTGTCCTGCAGCCTTAAGTACCATCCATCGTTCCTTCTTGGAACACTCCGACCGGTTTTGCCATCTTGCGGCTCATCAGGGAGCTATAAACAAACAGACCAAGTCCTTAGTGCGTCACTTGCAAAAGTTAGGTTTTAAAATGGTGGGCAGAGGGGGGAAACGCCCTCCCTATGTTGTCTGCCTCTTGGTTCTGGCCCGCACCTCAGACTGTTGCTGTTGTCCAAATGAATGCACCTTGTGCTTTAGCTTTAGGCACCATCCAGAGTTCCTGCTTGGCTACTACTGAATGTGTCCTGTCCTGCAGCCTTAAGTACCATCCATCGTTCCTTCTTGGAACACTCCGACCGGTTTCGCCATCTTGCGGCTCATCAGGGAGCTATAAACAAACAGACCAAGTCCTTAGTGCGTCACTTGCAAAAGTTAGGTTTTAAAATGGTGGGCAGAGGGGGGAAACGCCCTCCCTATGTTGTCTGCCTCTTGGTTCTGGCCCGCACCTCAGACTGTTGCTGTTGTCCAAATGAATGCACCTTGTGCTTTAGCTTTAGGCACCATCCAGAGTTCCTGCTTGGCTACTACTGAATGTGTCCTGTCCTGCAGCCTTAAGTACCATCCATCGTTCCTTCTTGGAACACTCCGACCGGTTTCGCCATCTTGCGGCTCATCAGGGAGCTATAAACAAACAGACCAAGTCCTTAGTGCGTCACTTGCAAAAGTTAGGTTTTAAAATGGTGGGCAGAGGGGGGAAACGCCCTCCCTATGTTGTCTGCCTCTTGGTTCTGGCCCGCACCTCAGACTGTTGCTGTTGTCCAAATGAATGCACCTTGTGCTTTAGCTTTAGGCACCATCCAGAGTTCCTGCTTGGCTACTACTGAATGTGTCCTGTCCTGCAGCCTTAAGTACCATCCATCGTTCCTTCTTGGAACACTCCGACCGGTTTCGCCATCTTGCGGCTCATCAGGGAGCTATAAACAAACAGACCAAGTCCTTAGTGCGTCACTTGCAAAAGTTAGGTTTTAAAATGGTGGGCAGAGGGGGGAAACGCCCTCCCTATGTTGTCTGCCTCTTGGTTCTGGCCCGCACCTCAGACTGTTGCTGTTGTCCAAATGAATGCACCTTGTGCTTTAGCTTTAGGCACCATCCAGAGTTCCTGCTTGGCTACTACTGAATGTGTCCTGTCCTGCAGCCTTAAGTACCATCCATCGTTCCTTCTTGGAACACTCCGACCGGTTTCGCCATCTTGCGGCTCATCAGGGAGCTATAAACAAACAGACCAAGTCCTAAGTGCGTCACTTGCAAAAGTTAGGTTTTAAAATGGTGGGCAGAGGGGGGAAACGCCCTCCCTATGTTGTCTGCCTCTTGGTTCTGGCCCGCACCTCAGACTGTTGCTGTTGTCCAAATGAATGCACCTTGTGCTTTAGCTTTAGGCACCATCCAGAGTTCCTGCTTGGCTACTACTGAATGTGTCCTGTCCTGCAGCCTTAAGTACCATCCATCGTTCCTTCTTGGAACACTCCGACCGGTTTCGCCATCTTGCGGCTCATCAGGGAGCTATAAACAAACAGACCAAGTCCTTAGTGCGTCACTTGCAAAAGTTAGGTTTTAAAATGGTGGGCAGAGGGGGGAAACGCCCTCCCTATGTTGTCTGCCTCTTGGTTCTGGCCCGCACCTCAGACTGTTGCTGTTGTCCAAATGAATGCACCTTGTGCTTTAGCTTTAGGCACCATCCAGAGTTCCTGCTTGGCTACTACTGAATGTGTCCTGTCCTGCAGCCTTAAGTACCATCCATCGTTCCTTCTTGGAACACTCCGACCGGTTTCGCCATCTTGCGGCTCATCAGGGAGCTATAAACAAACAGACCAAGTCCTTAGTGCGTCACTTGCAAAAGTTAGGTTTTAAAATGGTGGGCAGAGGGGGGAAACGCCCTCCCTATGTTGTCTGCCTCTTGGTTCTGGCCCGCACCTCAGACTGTTGCTGTTGTCCAAATGAATGCACCTTGTGCTTTAGCTTTAGGCACCATCCAGAGTTCCTGCTTGGCTACTACTGAATGTGTCCTGTCCTGCAGCCTTAAGTACCATCCATCGTTCCTTCTTGGAACACTCCGACCGGTTTCGCCATCTTGCGGCTCATCAGGGAGCTATAAACAAACAGACCAAGTCCTTAGTGCGTCACTTGCAAAAGTTAGGTTTTAAAATGGTGGGCAGAGGGGGGAAACGCCGCTGCATTAGGGTTAGGGTTAGGGTTAGGGTTAGGGTTAGGGTTAGGGTTAGGGTTAGGGTTTAAAATGGTGGGCAGAGGGGGGAAACGCCCTCCCTATGTTGTCTGCCTCTTGGTTCTGGCCCGCACCTCAGACTGTTGCTGTTGTCCAAATGAATGCACCTTGTGCTTTAGCTTTAGGCACCATCCAGAGTTCCTGCTTGGCTACTACTGAATGTGTCCCGTCCTGCAGCCTTAAGTACCATCCATCGTTCCTTCTTGGAACACTCCGACCGGTTTCGCCATCTTACGGCTCATCAGGGAGCTACAAACAAACAGACCAAGTCCTTAGTGCGTCACTTGCAAAAGTTAGGTTTTAAAATGGTGGGCAGAGGGGGGAAACGCCCTCCCTATGTTGTCTGCCTCTTGGTTCTGGCCCGCACCTCAGACTGTTGCTGTTGTCCAAATGAATGCACCTTGTGCTTTAGCTTTAGGCACCATCCAGAGTTCCTGCTTGGCTACTACTGAATGTGTCCCGTCCTGCAGCCTTAAGTACCATCCATCGTTCCTTCTTGGAACACTCCGACCGGTTTCGCCATCTTACGGCTCATCAGGGAGCTACAAACAAACAGACCAAGTCCTTAGTGCGTCACTTGCAAAAGTTAGGTTTTAAAATGGTGGGCAGAGGGGGGAAACGCCCTCCCTATGTTGTCTGCCTCTTGGTTCTGGCCCGCACCTCAGACTGTTGCTGTTGTCCAAATGAATGCACCTTGTGCTTTAGCTTTAGGCACCATCCAGAGTTCCTGCTTGGCTACTACTGAATGTGTCCTGTCCTGCAGCCTTAAGTACCATCCATCGTTCCTTCTTGGAACACTCCGACCGGTTTCGCCATCTTGCGGCTCATCAGGGAGCTATAAACAAACAGACCAAGTCCTTAGTGCGTCACTTGCAAAAGTTAGGTTTTAAAATGGTGGGCAGAGGGGGGAAACGCCCTCCCTATGTTGTCTGCCTCTTGGTTCTGGCCCGCACCTCAGACTGTTGCTGTTGTCCAAATGAATGCACCTTGTGCTTTAGCTTTAGGCACCATCCAGAGTTCCTGCTTGGCTACTACTGAATGTGTCCTGTCCTGCAGCCTTAAGTACCATCCATCGTTCCTTCTTGGAACACTCCGACCGGTTTCGCCATCTTGCGGCTCATCAGGGAGCTATAAACAAACAGACCAAGTCCTTAGTGCGTCACTTGCAAAAGTTAGGTTTTAAAATGGTGGGCAGAGGGGGGAAACGCCCTCCCTATGTTGTCTGCCTCTTGGTTCTGGCCCGCACCTCAGACTGTTGCTGTTGTCCAAATGAATGCACCTTGTGCTTTAGCTTTAGGCACCATCCAGAGTTCCTGCTTGGCTACTACTGAATGTGTCCTGTCCTGCAGCCTTAAGTACCATCCATCGTTCCTTCTTGGAACACTCCGACCGGTTTCGCCATCTTGCGGCTCATCAGGGAGCTATAAACAAACAGACCAAGTCCTAAGTGCGTCACTTGCAAAAGTTAGGTTTTAAAATGGTGGGCAGAGGGGGGAAACGCCCTCCCTATGTTGTCTGCCTCTTGGTTCTGGCCCGCACCTCAGACTGTTGCTGTTGTCCAAATGAATGCACCTTGTGCTTTAGCTTTAGGCACCATCCAGAGTTCCTGCTTGGCTACTACTGAATGTGTCCTGTCCTGCAGCCTTAAGTACCATCCATCGTTCCTTCTTGGAACACTCCGACCGGTTTCGCCATCTTGCGGCTCATCAGGGAGCTATAAACAAACAGACCAAGTCCTTAGTGCGTCACTTGCAAAAGTTAGGTTTTAAAATGGTGGGCAGAGGGGGGAAACGCCGCTGCATTAGGGTTAGGGTTAGGGTTAGGGTTAGGTTTTAAAATGGTGGGCAGAGGGGGGAAACGCCCTCCCTATGTTGTCTGCCTCTTGGTTCTGGCCCGCACCTCAGACTGTTGCTGTTGTCCAAATGAATGCACCTTGTGCTTTAGCTTTAGGCACCATCCAGAGTTCCTGCTTGGCTACTACTGAATGTGTCCCGTCCTCCAGCCTTAAGTACCATCCATCGTTCCTTCTTGGAACACTCCGACCGGTTTCGCCATCTTGCGGCTCATCAGGGAGCTACAAACAAACAGATCAAGTCCTTAGTGCGTCACTTGCAAAGGTTAGGTTTTAAAATGGTGGGCAGAGGGGGGAAACGCCCTCCCTATGTTGTCTGCCTCTTGGTTCTGGCCCGCACCTCAGACTGTTGCTGTTGTCCAAATGAATGCACCTTGTGCTTTAGCTTTAGGCACCATCCAGAGTTCCTGCTTGGCTACTCTGCATTAGGGTTAGGGTTAGGGTTAGGGTTAGGTTTTAAAATGGTGGGCAGAGGGGGGAAACGCCCTCCCTATGTTGTCTGCCTCTTGGTTCTGGCCCGCACCTCAGACTGTTGCTGTTGTCCAAATGAATGCACCTTGTGCTTTAGCTTTAGGCACCATCCAGAGTTCCTGCTTGGCTACTACTGAATGTGTCCCGTCCTCCAGCCTTAAGTACCATCCATCGTTCCTTCTTGGAACACTCCGACCGGTTTCGCCATCTTGCGGCTCATCAGGGAGCTATAAACAAACAGACCAAGTCCTTAGTGCGTCACTTGAAAAAGTTAGGTTTTAAAATGGTGGGCAGAGGGGGGAAACGCCCTCCCTATGTTGTCTGCCTCTTGGTTCTGGCCCGCACCTCAGACTGTTGCTGTTGTCCAAATGAATGCACCTTGTGCTTTAGCTTTAGGCACCATCCAGAGTTCCTGCTTGGCTACTACTGAATGTGTCCCGTCCTCCAGCCTTAAGTACCATCCATCGTTCCTTCTTGGAACACTCCGACCGGTTTCGCCATCTTGCGGCTCATCAGGGAGCTATAAACAAACAGACCAAGTCCTTAGTGCGTCACTTGAAAAAGTTAGGTTTTAAAATGGTGGGCAGAGGGGGGAAACGCCCTCCCTATGTTGTCTGCCTCTTGGTTCTGGCCCGCACCTCAGACTGTTGCTGTTGTCCAAATGAATGCACCTTGTGCTTTAGCTTTAGGCACCATCCAGAGTTCCTGCTTGGCTACTACTGAATGTGTCCCGTCCTCCAGCCTTAAGTACCATCCATCGTTCCTTCTTGGAACACTCCGACCGGTTTCGCCATCTTGCGGCTCATCAGGGAGCTATAAACAAACAGACCAAGTCCTTAGTGCGTCACTTGAAAAAGTTAGGTTTTAAAATGGTGGGCAGAGGGGGGAAACGCCCTCCCTATGTTGTCTGCCTCTTGGTTCTGGCCCGCACCTCAGACTGTTGCTGTTGTCCAAATGAATGCACCTTGTGCTTTAGCTTTAGGCACCATCCAGAGTTCCTGCTTGGCTACTACTGAATGTGTCCCGTCCTCCAGCCTTAAGTACCATCCATCGTTCCTTCTTGGAACACTCCGACCGGTTTCGCCATCTTGCGGCTCATCAGGGAGCTATAAACAAACAGACCAAGTCCTTAGTGCGTCACTTGCAAAAGTTAGGTTTTAAAATGGTGGGCAGAGGGGGGAAACGCCCTCCCTATGTTGTCTGCCTCTTGGTTCTGGCCCGCACCTCAGACTGTTGCTGTTGTCCAAATGAATGCACCTTGTGCTTTAGCTTTAGGCACCATCCAGAGTTCCTGCTTGGCTACTACTGAATGTGTCCCGTCCTCCAGCCTTAAGTACCATCCATCGTTCCTTCTTGGAACACTCCGACCGGTTTCGCCATCTTGCGGCTCATCAGGGAGCTATAAACAAACAGACCAAGTCCTTAGTGCGTCACTTGAAAAAGTTAGGTTTTAAAATGGTGGGCAGAGGGGGGAAACGCCCTCCCTATGTTGTCTGCCTCTTGGTTCTGGCCCGCACCTCAGACTGTTGCTGTTGTCCAAATGAATGCACCTTGTGCTTTAGCTTTAGGCACCATCCAGAGTTCCTGCTTGGCTACTACTGAATGTGTCCCGTCCTCCAGCCTTAAGTACCATCCATCGTTCCTTCTTGGAACACTCCGACCGGTTTCGCCATCTTGCGGCTCATCAGGGAGCTATAAACAAACAGACCAAGTCCTTAGTGCGTCACTTGAAAAAGTTAGGTTTTAAAATGGTGGGCAGAGGGGGGAAACGCCCTCCCTATGTTGTCTGCCTCTTGGTTCTGGCCCGCACCTCAGACTGTTGCTGTTGTCCAAATGAATGCACCTTGTGCTTTAGCTTTAGGCACCATCCAGAGTTCCTGCTTGGCTACTACTGAATGTGTCCCGTCCTCCAGCCTTAAGTACCATCCATCGTTCCTTCTTGGAACACTCCGACCGGTTTCGCCATCTTGCGGCTCATCAGGGAGCTATAAACAAACAGACCAAGTCCTTAGTGCGTCACTTGAAAAAGTTAGGTTTTAAAATGGTGGGCAGAGGGGGGAAACGCCCTCCCTATGTTGTCTGCCTCTTGGTTCTGGCCCGCACCTCAGACTGTTGCTGTTGTCCAAATGAATGCACCTTGTGCTTTAGCTTTAGGCACCATCCAGAGTTCCTGCTTGGCTACTACTGAATGTGTCCCGTCCTCCAGCCTTAAGTACCATCCATCGTTCCTTCTTGGAACACTCCGACCGGTTTCGCCATCTTGCGGCTCATCAGGGAGCTATAAACAAACAGACCAAGTCCTTAGTGCGTCACTTGAAAAAGTTAGGTTTTAAAATGGTGGGCAGAGGGGGGAAACGCCCACCCTATGTTGTCTGCCTCTTGGTTCTGGCCCGCACCTCAGACTGTTGCTGTTGTCCAAATGAATGCACCTTGTGCTTTAGCTTTAGGCACCATCCAGAGTTCCTGCTTGGCTACTACTGAATGTGTCCCGTCCTCCAGCCTTAAGTACCATCCATCGTTCCTTCTTGGAACACTCCGACCGGTTTCGCCATCTTGCGGCTCATCAGGGAGCTATAAACAAACAGACCAAGTCCTTAGTGCGTCACTTGAAAAAGTTAGGTTTTAAAATGGTGGGCAGAGGGGGGAAACGCCCTCCCTATGTTGTCTGCCTCTTGGTTCTGGCCCGCACCTCAGACTGTTGCTGTTGTCCAAATGAATGCACCTTGTGCTTTAGCTTTAGGCACCATCCAGAGTTCCTGCTTGGCTACTACTGAATGTGTCCCGTCCTCCAGCCTTAAGTACCATCCATCGTTCCTTCTTGGAACACTCCGACCGGTTTCGCCATCTTGCGGCTCATCAGGGAGCTATAAACAAACAGACCAAGTCCTTAGTGCGTCACTTGAAAAAGTTAGGTTTTAAAATGGTGGGCAGAGGGGGGAAACGCCCTCCCTATGTTGTCTGCCTCTTGGTTCTGGCCCGCACCTCAGACTGTTGCTGTTGTCCAAATGAATGCACCTTGTGCTTTAGCTTTAGGCACCATCCAGAGTTCCTGCTTGGCTACTACTGAATGTGTCCCGTCCTCCAGCCTTAAGTACCATCCATCGTTCCTTCTTGGAACACTCCGACCGGTTTCGCCATCTTGCGGCTCATCAGGGAGCTATAAACAAACAGACCAAGTCCTTAGTGCGTCACTTGAAAAAGTTAGGTTTTAAAATGGTGGGCAGAGGGGGGAAACGCCCTCCCTATGTTGTCTGCCTCTTGGTTCTGGCCCGCACCTCAGACTGTTGCTGTTGTCCAAATGAATGCACCTTGTGCTTTAGCTTTAGGCACCATCCAGAGTTCCTGCTTGGCTACTACTGAATGTGTCCCGTCCTCCAGCCTTAAGTACCATCCATCGTTCCTTCTTGGAACACTCCGACCGGTTTCGCCATCTTGCGGCTCATCAGGGAGCTATAAACAAACAGACCAAGTCCTTAGTGCGTCACTTGAAAAAGTTAGGTTTTAAAATGGTGGGCAGAGGGGGGAAACGCCCTCCCTATGTTGTCTGCCTCTTGGTTCTGGCCCGCACCTCAGACTGTTGCTGTTGTCCAAATGAATGCACCTTGTGCTTTAGCTTTAGGCACCATCCAGAGTTCCTGCTTGGCTACTACTGAATGTGTCCCGTCCTCCAGCCTTAAGTACCATCCATCGTTCCTTCTTGGAACACTCCGACCGGTTTCGCCATCTTGCGGCTCATCAGGGAGCTATAAACAAACAGACCAAGTCCTTAGTGCGTCACTTGAAAAAGTTAGGTTTTAAAATGGTGGGCAGAGGGGGGAAACGCCCTCCCTATGTTGTCTGCCTCTTGGTTCTGGCCCGCACCTCAGACTGTTGCTGTTGTCCAAATGAATGCACCTTGTGCTTTAGCTTTAGGCACCATCCAGAGTTCCTGCTTGGCTACTACTGAATGTGTCCCGTCCTCCAGCCTTAAGTACCATCCATCGTTCCTTCTTGGAACACTCCGACCGGTTTCGCCATCTTGCGGCTCATCAGGGAGCTATAAACAAACAGACCAAGTCCTTAGTGCGTCACTTGAAAAAGTTAGGTTTTAAAATGGTGGGCAGAGGGGGGAAACGCCCTCCCTATGTTGTCTGCCTCTTGGTTCTGGCCCGCACCTCAGACTGTTGCTGTTGTCCAAATGAATGCACCTTGTGCTTTAGCTTTAGGCACCATCCAGAGTTCCTGCTTGGCTACTACTGAATGTGTCCCGTCCTCCAGCCTTAAGTACCATCCATCGTTCCTTCTTGGAACACTCCGACCGGTTTCGCCATCTTGCGGCTCATCAGGGAGCTATAAACAAACAGACCAAGTCCTTAGTGCGTCACTTGAAAAAGTTAGGTTTTAAAATGGTGGGCAGAGGGGGGAAACGCCCTCCCTATGTTGTCTGCCTCTTGGTTCTGGCCCGCACCTCAGACTGTTGCTGTTGTCCAAATGAATGCACCTTGTGCTTTAGCTTTAGGCACCATCCAGAGTTCCTGCTTGGCTACTACTGAATGTGTCCCGTCCTCCAGCCTTAAGTACCATCCATCGTTCCTTCTTGGAACACTCCGACCGGTTTCGCCATCTTGCGGCTCATCAGGGAGCTATAAACAAACAGACCAAGTCCTTAGTGCGTCACTTGAAAAAGTTAGGTTTTAAAATGGTGGGCAGAGGGGGGAAACGCCCTCCCTATGTTGTCTGCCTCTTGGTTCTGGCCCGCACCTCAGACTGTTGCTGTTGTCCAAATGAATGCACCTTGTGCTTTAGCTTTAGGCACCATCCAGAGTTCCTGCTTGGCTACTACTGAATGTGTCCCGTCCTCCAGCCTTAAGTACCATCCATCGTTCCTTCTTGGAACACTCCGACCGGTTTCGCCATCTTGCGGCTCATCAGGGAGCTATAAACAAACAGACCAAGTCCTTAGTGCGTCACTTGAAAAAGTTAGGTTTTAAAATGGTGGGCAGAGGGGGGAAACGCCCTCCCTATGTTGTCTGCCTCTTGGTTCTGGCCCGCACCTCAGACTGTTGCTGTTGTCCAAATGAATGCACCTTGTGCTTTAGCTTTAGGCACCATCCAGAGTTCCTGCTTGGCTACTACTGAATGTGTCCCGTCCTCCAGCCTTAAGTACCATCCATCGTTCCTTCTTGGAACACTCCGACCGGTTTCGCCATCTTGCGGCTCATCAGGGAGCTATAAACAAACAGACCAAGTCCTTAGTGCGTCACTTGAAAAAGTTAGGTTTTAAAATGGTGGGCAGAGGGGGGAAACGCCCTCCCTATGTTGTCTGCCTCTTGGTTCTGGCCCGCACCTCAGACTGTTGCTGTTGTCCAAATGAATGCACCTTGTGCTGCATTAGGGTTAGGGTTAGGGTTAGGGTTAGGGTTAGGGTTAGGGTTAGGGTTTAAAATGGTGGGCAGAGGGGGGAAACGCCCTCCCTATGTTGTCTGCCTCTTGGTTCTGGCCCGCACCTCAGACTGTTGCTGTTGTCCAAATGAATGCACCTTGTGCTTTAGCTTTAGGCACCATCCAGAGTTCCTGCTTGGCTACTACTGAATGTGTCCCGTCCTCCAGTCTTAAGTACCATCCATCGTTCCTTCTTGGAACACTCCGACCGGTTTCGCCATCTTGCGGCTCATCAGGGAGCTATAAACAAACAGACCAAGTCCTTAGTGCGTCACTTGCAAAGGTTAGGTTTTAAAATGGTGGGCAGAGGGGGGAAACGCCCTCCCTATGTTGTCTGCCTCTTGGTTCTGGCCCGCACCTCAGACTGTTGCTGTTGTCCAAATGAATGCACCTTGTGCTTTAGCTTTAGGCACCATCCAGAGTTCCTGCTTGGCTACTACTGAATGTGTCCCGTCCTCCAGCCTTAAGTACCATCCATCGTTCCTTCTTGGAACACTCCGACCGGTTTCGCCATCTTGCGGCTCATCAGGGAGCTATAAACAAACAGACCAAGTCCTTAGTGCGTCACTTGCAAAGGTTAGGTTTTAAAATGGTGGGCAGAGGGGGGAAACGCCCTCCCTATGTTGTCTGCCTCTTGGTTCTGGCCCGCACCTCAGACTGTTGCTGTTGTCCAAATGAATGCACCTTGTGCTTTAGCTTTAGGCACCATCCAGAGTTCCTGCTTGGCTACTACTGAATGTGTCCCGTCCTCCAGCCTTAAGTACCATCCATCGTTCCTTCTTGGAACACTCCGACCGGTTTCGCCATCTTGCGGCTCATCAGGGAGCTATAAACAAACAGACCAAGTCCTTAGTGCGTCACTTGCAAAGGTTAGGTTTTAAAATGGTGGGCAGAGGGGGGAAACGCCCTCCCTATGTTGTCTGCCTCTTGGTTCTGGCCCGCACCTCAGACTGTTGCTGTTGTCCAAATGAATGCACCTTGTGCTTTAGCTTTAGGCACCATCCAGAGTTCCTGCTTGGCTACTACTGAATGTGTCCCGTCCTCCAGCCTTAAGTACCATCCATCGTTCCTTCTTGGAACACTCCGACCGGTTTCGCCATCTTGCGGCTCATCAGGGAGCTATAAACAAACAGACCAAGTCCTTAGTGCGTCACTTGCAAAGGTTAGGTTTTAAAATGGTGGGCAGAGGGGGGAAACGCCCTCCCTATGTTGTCTGCCTCTTGGTTCTGGCCCGCACCTCAGACTGTTGCTGTTGTCCAAATGAATGCACCTTGTGCTTTAGCTTTAGGCACCATCCAGAGTTCCTGCTTGGCTACTACTGAATGTGTCCCGTCCTCCAGCCTTAAGTACCATCCATCGTTCCTTCTTGGAACACTCCGACCGGTTTCGCCATCTTGCGGCTCATCAGGGAGCTATAAACAAACAGACCAAGTCCTTAGTGCGTCACTTGCAAAGGTTAGGTTTTAAAATGGTGGGCAGAGGGGGGAAACGCCCTCCCTATGTTGTCTGCCTCTTGGTTCTGGCCCGCACCTCAGACTGTTGCTGTTGTCCAAATGAATGCACCTTGTGCTTTAGCTTTAGGCACCATCCAGAGTTCCTGCTTGGCTACTACTGAATGTGTCCCGTCCTCCAGCCTTAAGTACCATCCATCGTTCCTTCTTGGAACACTCCGACCGGTTTCGCCATCTTGCGGCTCATCAGGGAGCTATAAACAAACAGACCAAGTCCTTAGTGCGTCACTTGCAAAGGTTAGGTTTTAAAATGGTGGGCAGAGGGGGGAAACGCCCTCCCTATGTTGTCTGCCTCTTGGTTCTGGCCCGCACCTCAGACTGTTGCTGTTGTCCAAATGAATGCACCTTGTGCTTTAGCTTTAGGCACCATCCAGAGTTCCTGCTTGGCTACTACTGAATGTGTCCCGTCCTCCAGCCTTAAGTACCATCCATCGTTCCTTCTTGGAACACTCCGACCGGTTTCGCCATCTTGCGGCTCATCAGGGAGCTATAAACAAACAGACCAAGTCCTTAGTGCGTCACTTGAAAAAGTTAGGTTTTAAAATGGTGGGCAGAGGGGGGAAACGCCCTCCCTATGTTGTCTGCCTCTTGGTTCTGGCCCGCACCTCAGACTGTTGCTGTTGTCCAAATGAATGCACCTTGTGCTTTAGCTTTAGGCACCATCCAGAGTTCCTGCTTGGCTACTACTGAATGTGTCCCGTCCTCCAGCCTTAAGTACCATCCATCGTTCCTTCTTGGAACACTCCGACCGGTTTCGCCATCTTGCGGCTCATCAGGGAGCTATAAACAAACAGACCAAGTCCTTAGTGCGTCACTTGAAAAAGTTAGGTTTTAAAATGGTGGGCAGAGGGGGGAAACGCCCTCCCTATGTTGTCTGCCTCTTGGTTCTGGCCCGCACCTCAGACTGTTGCTGTTGTCCAAATGAATGCACCTTGTGCTGCATTAGGGTTAGGGTTAGGGTTAGGGTTAGGGTTAGGGTTAGGGTTAGGGTTAGGGTTAGGGTTAGGGTTTAAAATGGTGGGCAGAGGGGGGAAACGCCCTCCCTATGTTGTCTGCCTCTTGGTTCTGGCCCGCACCTCAGACTGTTGCTGTTGTCCAAATGAATGCACCTTGTGCTTTAGCTTTAGGCACCATCCAGAGTTCCTGCTTGGCTACTACTGAATGTGTCCCGTCCTCCAGCCTTAAGTACCATCCATCGTTCCTTCTTGGAACACTCCGACCGGTTTCGCCATCTTGCGGCTCATCAGGGAGCTATAAACAAACAGACCAAGTCCTTAGTGCGTCACTTGCAAAGGTTAGGTTTTAAAATGGTGGGCAGAGGGGGGAAACGCCCTCCCTATGTTGTCTGCCTCTTGGTTCTGGCCCGCACCTCAGACTGTTGCTGTTGTCCAAATGAATGCACCTTGTGCTTTAGCTTTAGGCACCATCCAGAGTTCCTGCTTGGCTACTACTGAATGTGTCCCGTCCTCCAGCCTTAAGTACCATCCATCGTTCCTTCTTGGAACACTCCGACCGGTTTCGCCATCTTGCGGCTCATCAGGGAGCTATAAACAAACAGACCAAGTCCTTAGTGCGTCACTTGCAAAGGTTAGGTTTTAAAATGGTGGGCAGAGGGGGGAAACGCCCTCCCTATGTTGTCTGCCTCTTGGTTCTGGCCCGCACCT